>NW_012114511.1:1823092-1842661 GCF_000951035.1 Colobus angolensis palliatus | reverse complement strand
ATAATAAAGTTACTTTTTTTTTATGATAGAGTCTCCCTCTGTCGCCTAGGCTGGAGTGCAGCGGCACGATCTCGGCTCACTGCAAGCTCCGCCTCCCGGTTTCATGCCATTCTCCTGCCTCAGCCTCCCAAGTAGCTGGGACTACAGTCACCTGCCACCACGTCCGGCTAATTTTTTGTATTTTTAGTAGAGACGGAGTTTCACCATGTTAGCCAGGATGGTCCCGATCTCCTGACCTCGTGATCCGCCTGCCTCGGCTTCCCAAAGTGCTGGGATTACAGGTGTGAGCCACCATGCCTGGCCATAAATGTGTTACTTTTATAATTAAAATGGGGATAACATTTAAAAGGAAAAATACCAAATTTTGTTAGATATTCTCTTTCCTTTTACAGCTGAGGTGAAGGGACTGACTACTATGCCAGCCTGGGACATTTGCCTCAGTGAAGAAATTGGCTCAGCTCTGAGCTGCCTGGTAATTGTCAGCAGACACCCATGGTGGGCGTAGAGTTCCATCTGAGTACACTCTGTGTGTGGGGAAGCCTCAGCTCCTCCCTCCTAGGAGCTGGAGGAGCATCCTAGTTTCCTCAACAGATTGTCTTTCCCTCATTCAGTTCTTAAAATGAAATCGAAATGGCTTTGTGTGATTTGTAATTGGAATTTTAAATAGATACACATGCTTTTTCTGAGAACTAGCTAGTAACAACAGAAAGGAGCTGAGAAAAAAAAAATCTACAGAGATGTCTAGCAATTTTGTTTTCTCATTAAATAGTACAAATGTCCACTGTTCTTTTGCCTCCATTTCCAAGGGAAATGTGAAACCAGTATTGCTCATAACTGCAGGATCTATTTGGAAGAGTTTCAGTAATGACTATAATAACAAATGCTTACAGCTATGGCACACTTACAATGTGCCACTTCTCTAAATCCTTTGCACACATTTCATTTAATACACACAACCACCTTGGTAAGGTGATACTATTTTTACGCTCTTTTCACTGAGAAGGCAACTGGTAACTTTTTGTTTTTAAAAAGTAATCTTTTCAAAGTCACAGGGCTGGAGAAGCAGCAGAGGCCAAGTGAAACCTCATCAGTCACTGACGCAAACGCTGTTCACTTCTTCTCTGTGTTACTCTTTAGGAGGAGAAAGGGCTTGGGATTGTGATATATGTCTGAGCAACAGGGTCAGAGAAGGTCTGGTATTTGCGTCTTATATACCTCCTTGGAAAATGTGCATAAGATGAGAGCTGACTGTGAAGGTGGAGCCGTGGAAGTTAGGCAGCAGTGTGTGCATATTTGTATCTACATGAGAGGGTTAGTAAGAGCAGTGGGTCTGTTTCACTCAAGCAAAGCACATAAGCATTTCCTTTGGCCTTGGATCAGAGAAAAGGAGACAAATTAAATTGCAGCTACATCTCTCAAATTCTGTGGGACAATCTTTCTATTTTAAGCATCCAGGCTTATCATCTTTGACCCCTGATTCATGAAGTTGTGCGACTGTCACCCTATAATCATGGATTTTCCTGTGTGCTCCTATAAGCCCACACACACTCACACACACCCATTCGCACACCAAGACTTAACATTTTAAAGTGTTTTGGACTAGAAGGAATGAATGCATCAGCTTTAATGAGGCCTGAACTTGGGTGGGCACTATTTGACCTCCAAAGCATATAACTTTATAGGAGAAGTTTCCTTCTGGGATTTTTATTTTGAATGTTAAGTCTATGAACAACTTAAGCATGGCGATTACCATGGCTGCCATTCATGCAACAGATTTTGTTGAATACCTTACTATAAAACAGAAGCAGAAATGATGTAAGACTGGCATTCTGTAGTCCCTGTTCTTCCAAGTTTGTTACCTTGATATTCTATGACATATAGAAATGACTTTCCAGATTCCCTGAAAAACTCTGGAAATTGGTCCAAGTAGCATTCATAGGAGGGCTATAATAAACTTCCTGTTGTAAGGTGGGAGGGTTTTCTCTTTATTTTCCCATGATAGCTACGTAGGGCCTAAGATCCCTCATTATTATCACATATACTATTGGGAAACCTTGTTCTAATCATGAGATGTCCACAACACGTCTGGCGTCTCTCAGGTTCAGTGTTCTCTTGGATGAGTTTCTGCTCTGAAGGAGCAATGGTGTGACATTGCTATCGAATTTAGTTTACCTTCAGTCTCAAAAGCCAACAAAATATTTTGAAAGAAATTATATTCCCATCTTCATTCCATGGCTCATCAGTGTTTTAATAAAGAAAAAGTTTAGGAAAGGCAATTTACTAACGAGAGAAAAAAAGCAATTAATGTGTGAAAATGTTCAAAGATATGTAAATCAGACTGAGAAGCCTGATAAACCATCTTAATTTTTTAAATTGGTAAGTGTTTTTAAATTAAAATACCCAGTTGGCAATAGTGAGGGGAAACTGGCACCCTTCTGGCAGAAGTGAAAATTGGTCTAGCATTTCCCATGGAAAAATCTGGCAAGATGTAATAGAAGTTCTAAAACTGTGCACATCCTTTGACCCCAAACTTCTGTATCTAGAAGTTTTTAATAAGATTGTAATAGTAACATATACACAGATGTATGTTTCAAGATCTTTACCAAAATGTCATTTAGAATATTTTTAAAGTGGAAATAAATTTCAAATAATTTGTGATATCAAATTTGAGTAGGTAGAATAATTTTTACTGATATGAAAAATGTTCACAATATTTCAGTGCTAAAAAATGAGCCACAAAATATTATGGACATTATTATCTCATTTGATTTTATATAATACTCTGTGTGCATGTGCGTGTGTGTGTGCATGTGAATAGAGGGTGAGGTGAGGGAAAAACACACTGGAACAGATATCAGAATATTACGTACGGCATGCTGCATGTACTGGTATTAGAAGCGATTTAAAAATTGGCTGATGAAAGATATAAAGCCAAAAATGTTATTTTGTGACATTATTTTTCTGTGTGAAAATAACCAATTGTGCTGTGACTTCCGTGAGCCAGTCAATGCCTTGTGGAAAGCTGATATTTAATTTCCTGCATTGTAAATCCACATACAGATTCACACAAGTCCTGATGTCAGGGTCCTAGTCAATAATAGTCTATGAGCCTGTCCAGCCCCATCTCCGAAGTCCTTTGTATTTATAAAAGCTACTTTGTAAACAATTACTTAATATGTCTTGAGCCCGGTGCTAAGTACTTTTTGGTACAAATTCATATAATCCTTTCACTAACTCTATGACCTAGGCCCAATCAATCCTCTTATTATTGAAAACTCCAAGCTTGAGAGTGATCAGGGGGCCTGCCTAGGTCACAGAGGCAGTCAGTGCCCACGCAGGGTTGAAATACAGCTCAGTGCAGCTCTACACCTTTGGATATAACTTCCATTAACATGTTCTCCCACTCACAGTTCTGCTGTCAGAGCACAAGAAATATTTAAGGAAATCTTATTGGTCTTTCAACTCCATTACTCGTCCAAAGCATGCCTGTTTCTGTGCAATTGAAAGCCAATTGAATACTTTATTATTATATAATCTGACAAATATCTGGTAAGCAAAGAAGAAAAGACATATGTTTGCCAAATACCCAATGCATGTAGGGTTGAAAACCTAGATGGGTTGATAGGTGCAGCAAACCACCATGGCACAGGTATACCTATGTAACAAACCTGTACATTCTGAACATGTATCCCAAAACGTAAAGTAAAATAATAATAATTATTATTATTTAGGTGTTTATTCATAGGAACATGCATCTTGGAAACAGGAACGAGGCTCAATGAAGTTAATACATTGCATAAATACCGTTATTCCTGTGCCTTGGAGTTAATAAAATATTGGCTTATATATTGTCTAAGGAGCCTTGGGGAAAAAATAGCACAAAAACCATTTGCTTCCTAAATACAAAACCTAAGTCACAAAATCTGCCTAAGCTACAGGTGGCACAGTTAAATAAATATGACAGTAAATGTCTCTGAGATGACTTAATGAAATAGAGGAAACCTTGCAAATTTGGATGAATTGTTCAGTAATCTGACAGGTAGTTCTCAAGGCCCGACACTGTGCTCTTCACCCTGCTGGTTCGCCCTGCAGTGAGATGTTGTAAATCCAGGCAGAGGCAAGCAGTGATCTGGTGGGCTTCTCAAAATGCCAGGGCATGTCATAAGAGGAGGAAGGGAAGTACACCAGACCTAACATATCTTGGCAAACCCAGGAGGAAAGACTTGAACAGCGATCATTCTCAGGATTGGGCCCTTTGGCATTCATAAAACTCAATCCTGCCCCCAGAACCTGGTTGAAATGATACAAGAAGAGCAGCCTTCCTGTTTCCCAGAATGTGCCTCCAGCATATTCACAATTGCTCAGTTTCCTGAAGTTTAATTTTGTTGTGTTTGTACTAGAACAACCAGTCCAAAGCTGAAAAGGCCAGAGTCCTTTTACTTTTCTGAATAGCTCAGAGGTCTGGGTATTCAGACAGGTGAAGATAAGGGGGTGGAGGTGGGAGTTATACTGGGGGTGAGATGTTGGTCAAATTCTGTGGGGACCCTCCACTGAAAATTCTACATTAACACTGCATCACCACACCATGCACCCCTTTTCTGTGCTTTGCCTTTTAACAGCACATCCTACCACTCAGGGCTGGCATCATTGTCCCCATCCTATTATCAGCCAAGGAAGAAAGGCCATGTAAGATGGGCTGACAGAATTTTCCAGCTCCTGCTCAAATCTGTTGTCTACTGAATGATCACAGAGTTGGCAAAGAGACGCAGACTCGATGGTCTGCATCCATCTCTAACAACGCTGGGAAGAATTCCCAAACAGCATCGTTTAGAAAAGAACCAGAAAATAACTCTTTCCTGACATAGCCTACAGCTTGTCACAAAATCCATATGTCATTCCAAAAATCACTGTAATTGTATGTTTTGTTTTCCTTCTTGATGCTGTTTAGATACTTTAAATTCTAGAAATATGATGTGTGCTTAAAACATTCTAAGATAGCTTTATATGTATGCTGCTGTGGCTGCTGTCATAAATGATGCTGTGCTAATGTTTGTGGTTTTAAAAACATTTTTACTCCACTCTACTATTGGTCAGCATGCCCAAGGAAGTAATTTGAATTTTACGGAGGAAAATCAAAGTGGAATTCAACAAACTGCAATTCATTTTTCTTATGAATCGTGAGGGAAATATAAAATAGGCATTTTGTAAGACTTTGGTAGAAAGAATTGATATTCAATTAGTAGTTAGAACAACAGGAGAAAATAAAGGTTCTTCAGAATTCAACGGATCAACCAAGTTGGTAGATTAAGCCCTAATTAACCTTAGCAAGGTATTTAATCTCTCTAAGATCCCACCTTTTCATCTATAAAATGAGAATAACAGCTATTACTACATGGAGATTAAATTTTAAAGGGAGTCCTGGCACGTAGTAAGCCCTTCTTAAATGCCCACTATCACCATTGCTATTATTGCCAGTTTTCCTCTTCACCATATGTTACTTGTAGAAAACACTAAAGTCAATGAAGATGGAAACAGGGTGTTACGGGAACTTGCTCTGTTAGAAAGTTGGGATGATGAAGCAAAACCCCTATTATGCAGGTGGATTGGTGGATCTTGTGACCATACACTGCACATAAAATCTCAAGGAGGTGTTTTGTAAATATGCACCTCTGGCAATACCAGGATCTGGGTAAAGTCATGGTGCTGCCTATCAGATTTACATCTCTCTACCTGAAAACATGCCTGTCTCTCAGATTGGCACAGTAACTGCTATTGGAAGAATCACTTCAAGACTCCACTTGATTCTCTTGAATGTGGATTCCCATAAACATTTTCATTTGCCATTCTTCATCTACTATTTATTGAGTATTTTCTTTGTGGGAGGTAGAAGACTAGTTGTTAAGCCTATGGGCTTATGGTGAATTGGGTCAAAGATTCATTTGAGGCAGCAGTGGACACTTGATTACACTGTTCCCCAAGAAGGGTTCTGGTTGCAGGGTCCCCACTTTCAGAATCATTGGTCTTTTGTATGCCTACCCCTGGGAGCCTCTTATGGATGGCCCAGGCCCGGACCCCCACATCCTTCTGTTCTATGAGGTGAAATGAGGGTTAGGTGTTCTTACCAGTAGGCTCTTTAGGTTCTCAAGTGGAATGTATAGATGCATACAGCAATTGGGAAATGGCAGGGTTTTTTTTTTTTCTATGCAAGTCTTTGAAGGCCTATTGGCTCACACAGTGTAACAAATTTTAGTGGCTGAACAAAAAAAAGTTGCATATAGGTTCCTGGATCCTGGCAATGTGGGGATTCATGAACCCACCCATGGAGACTGCCAGCTTCTTAAGGCATGGGAGCAGGGTGTGGTATGTCAAGGACACAGTCTGGTATGGCCATTAAGTAAATCACAAATAATTGATAATGATGACATCAATAACTTCATTATCCTTGAATGAAACATTTATGGATGTTCTCATGAAATGATGACAATACTTGCCCTTTGCAAGCCTAATATTTTGCATAAAAATACTTATCACACAGCTCATGGAACTGGAGAGTGATTGTTAAAGGGGAAAAGAGATTTTTAAAGATGTGAAGTGAGACTGAAAGCTTATGTTCATTTTAACATGGGGGCTGTGTGAAACACCGAATCCTTGTTTGGAAAGAATATTCCTGGTGACTTATCTTGTAAGAGTGTTGATTAATGCCTTTCAATTGTGGCAAATAAGAATATACGTAGCCATGTGAGTTGAGGCTCTATTGGCTCATGAAAATAATCCTTGACAGAGACCAGAGCACTAAGGAGTGCAATTAAACAGGCAGGTCCTTCGGCACTAAAGTTCTCTGTGTTTGATAAAGCCATCTCGCTGGTGTTTTCAGTCATAAATTACTTTTTTACAAAACTAATCATCTTCTTTGCTAAAAGAATGGCCACCATAACTCAGAAATGCCCCCAGATAAGACTGAATCTGGATGACCACCAGGTAATGCCCGTAGAGCCCTTAGCATGAGCCTGGAATGTAATAAGCACTCAATACATTGAAGTGAGTGATGATCTTACTATTGTCATCTGTTTTTTGTTATCATTTCCACTTCACATGTAGGTCACTGATGAAAACAGAGCCACTATAAGTATGAGAATCCTTTATGAGGATAAAGAATGTAATTGGTAAATTGCTATTTATGCAAATGATGGATGTGGGAAAGTGAACATTTTGACATGGGTGTCGGAGAATCGGAGAGTCTCTAGCCTCATCTGACTGCTGCATCGATGAGGGTGTCCAAGTCAGAGCTCGCAGGAAAATATGAGTATTGTGCAACTGACCACATCACGGGACCACAAAGGGGGAGTTGTCAGTGTGGCCTGGCAAACTCCTGCCCCAGTGCAATCAGATGCCTCTTTGAACCTTGCTACTGTGCAGCCTGTGGCCGTGGACCTGGGAGTGGGCCTCAAGCTGCTGTGGGGCCAGCAGAGCCAGATGAACTTCACGAACAACAGGAAGAGAGTAAGAGCTGGTTGAGGCTTGCCAGGCACTTCTATACTGGTTCATCCTTGTGTCTGATTGCTTCAGCCAATGGGAGTATGGTCCTGCTTCAATTCTGCTTCCAAAATTTCAGACAAGTCCTCTCATGTGGGGAAGGGAATCCTGGCAAATGTAGTTTCCTGACTTAGACAGGACAGGCAGTGCCCCGTTACGAGAATGCAATGTATGGCTATGTATCAGAATATCTTATGAGTTTTTCATAATTTGGTAGTTTGAGATCCAAGTAAGCAACGTATAAAATAGTAGCTTGAATTGGCAAGTCTACAGAGGTAGCTTACTAGAGTAGAAAGTGCACTGTACTGGGGTAGATAACCTTCATTCTAGCATTTATACCTGCAAGAATAGGAAATGTCACTCACTTCCTTGGTCTTTCACTTGGGGAAATGACCCTACACCATGGTCAAGATTCATTAAGTTATAAATAACACTCTTATTTCTACTTCCCTCAAGCAAAGACTGGAGCAAGGGTATTTATTGGAAAATATAATGGTATCTCATGAAATTCAAGGAAAGAAAAGGCAGAGTAGCTTCACAAGGACCAGTTCCAATTCATCAGCATCTTATGAAGGGCAGCAACTCTCTCAATCGCCTTAAGCCTTGGATTTTTGTCTCCATTTATGTGTTGCTTTTTTAAAAAATTATATTTTAAGTTCTGGGATGCATGTGCAGAACATGCAGATTTGTTACATATGTACACATGGACCATGGTGGTTTGCTGCTCCCATCAACCTGTCATATAGGTTGTAAGTCCCACATGCATTAGGTATTTCTCCACTTCACTCTGCCCTACATGTTTTGTGGGGTATTTATGAGTTTCAAGTGTGATCATAGATGTGAAAGTACTTGGGAAGTCCTAAAGCATTGGGCAGACAGACAGTTATGTGGGCTCCTGGCCTAGACAAGAGCTGCCCTGAATTGTGTATACATTTGAAGAAAGGTTGTCTGTCTTAGAATAATGATGTCATACATGGGCTCTGAAGTCAGACTGCACATTCCAAATGTGACTGTACCACTTACTACCTCTGCAACCCTGACAAGTTTCCCAACTTCATGAAACCTCCATTTTTCCAAAGTAAAATGGAGAAAATAATCAAATCTATCTCATAAGGCTGTTGGGAGGATTAAATGAAATGAAACATGCCAAGGACTTTGTTCAGGCACATAATAATAGTAATGATAATAATAATAATAATAATAATAGAATGATATCACTCACCTTGTACTGACAAAGATGTTAAGTTCAGTTTGTCTTCTACACCCACTACCCCAGAAATTGGTCAAGATTGCACTGATTGATAGCTACAGCAGTTCAGCCTGCTCCATGTAGTCTTTGACAAGATGCCATAGTCTGCAGGAAAACATATCTTATCCTATTCTTCTAAGCATGAAGGCTAGCAGCAAATTACATGAGGAATGTGCTTGGATGCCAAGAAAACCCTTTGGGTTAGCTGTGTACTCAGACTGATGTATGGAAGAAGTGGAGGTGACTCGCTATGCTGTTTGACTTAAAAGATGCCACAGAAAGATTGACTCATTGTCAAGCTGGATGGATGCGAGGAAACTGTTTTTTAACATTGTGAGTTACTCCTGATGATATATTTAGTCAATCCAATTCTCTTCTATCCAACAGTCACATTTGAACACTTAAGGTATATGTGTCTTCAGTAAGCTAAGAGTTTCCATTTGTTGGGCAACTATGAAGAGTCAGACATCATGTTAGGCATTAACTATTTAATGAAATGTCATAATTAAAATGGAAAGTTTTAGTGAAAGTTTCAGTGAAGAGATAAACAAAACAGTTTCTTCCCTTAAAGAGCTCACACTCTAACAGATTTGGCCAGGAGGTGAAGACAAAATAAATACCATATAGATTATGAGAAGTAACTTTTAAGTAGTACAAACACACTACTGGGGGCCCCAGATGGAAGACAGAGCACACATTCGAGTGTTCAGGTGTCACCCCACATGTCACCTTCTCAAAAAGGCCTTTGCCCACACTCAAGCATCCCATCTCTCTTCATAACAATACCATTTTATTTTCCTCAATAGCTGTTACCATAATTGTCATTTAAAAAAAACTTGTTCTTTACTACTGTCTCCTTCAACTAGAAGGTATACTCTGCAAGATCAGAAAATTTCTTATGTTATTTGCTGCTGTAAATGTCTGTTAAGTGAATGAACAAAATGGTCTATAGGAACCAAATGGTCTATAGGATCAGAGAAGGCTTCATAAGTGTACCCATTCTAAATGTGTTTTAAGAAAGTAAGGCTTTCAACAAGTATTGGTTGCAGTTAGAATAGGGGGTCATTATAGGCAAAAGTAATAGGGCAAACAAAAGCTCAGATGGGGATGTCTCAATTCCCAAAGAAACTGGAGTAATGTGTGAATACACATGTTAGTTTAAAGAAAATATGACCACAGTGGGCTTTGGTTGAAGGGATGACTGAGTTTGATGTCGGGAACTCTCTGGCCCTCTAGACAGATTGTTTCTCCTTGGGGGACTCACATATGAACCCACTAGGCACTAGGCTGCCACACAAGCTGCATGAACTTTCTGACGGAAACAAACTCTCCCAGCTAGAGTACAATATTTCACTTACTGCCTGTGGCAGAGGCTGTTAATCCCCACCTAATATCCAGTAGCTATGCATCTTTTGGGGAGTCATGTGACTAATTATGGAGTCTAATGGATCTGTTGCTTCTGGTCCTAGACAATTAAGAATGGAAACATGTTCTATTTGCTCCTTTTCTGTGTAATCTACACTATCAGAAGCAAGGGATTCCAAGTGATGAAAAAGCAGGATAAAAGTGGCCTGAGCTCTTGACTCACTGCCTGGAGGAGAGTAAATCAGTAAAGACCTCAGTCCACATCAGAATGATGTAAATAAAAGATAAATCTTTGTTATTGTAAGTCTGAGACTAGGGAGTGTTTATTTTACTGCAGCATAGACTAGACTAGCCATTCTGACTAATGTACTCCACCTTTTTTTAAAAAAATACATTTATTCTTTGTTTTTTGGAAGGGCAGTTGGCTTTGATTAAATCTTTGCATATACCATAATCATGATGATCAACCATTTAATTTAACCCATCAGACTAATGGCCCTGCTTGAAACCTATTGCTCCCATTCAAACTGGGCACATCTCAATATAATATTAATGATACTCAGTATTGATTTGATCACCATTTTCCATAATGGCACAGTCAGTAGACTGCTATTAAGGAAGTAAGTTGTAAAACACTTACTATTTTAAGGATTATAGAATCTGATTTGGGTAAGGTCTGTCAAATTTTCCTACATTTTTTACCACCTCATCTTCCTCCTACATTGATCCTTATTCCAATTCATGGCTAGCATAAATAATTCAACCCAACAAAATTATATAGTTTGAGGGAAGGAGAGAGGTCAGGAATCAGTTACAGTAAAGCAGGAATTTGTGTAATTCAGGACCCTTGCTACTCCAGGGTGTAGTGCACCAGAATGTTGTATGAAGAATGCTCTCTGGAAAACAAATCCCTGAAATGCCCTGCACACAGTGCTCCAGGGCATGCTGTATGCACAAAATGGTGCTTCTCAGAGATGTGCAGTTTGGTGGCTCTGTGAAAAAATGTAGCAATAATCCAAACCCATAGTGAATTATAAATACCAACCCTCTCAAATATAAGTGAATCAAATTAGACCACAGTCTCTGAGTAGAATAAGCAAGTGTGAAATCTTTTTCCCACATCAATCCAGGGGAATGGGATTTAGAGAAAGACAGAGGCTGATTAATGCTCAGAGTGGAGTATTGTCTTCTGAAAATGGAATGACATCGGGCCTCAGACACTTTGGCTCACTTCTGTTGTGTGCCTCTGCATTCACATTTAACATGACTTTCAAATAATTGGTAAAATTGCTCTTGATATTGGTTCAATAATTGCATAAGCATTTAAGCTTGAATTCAGATGGAAAATTAAACAGACATAAAAATTTATATTCACTTAGGCCTCATTTAATCTCTGAAGAGTTTAAGTAAGCAAAGTTTAAGTTCTAACTCTCAGCATCCAAAATTCCTTCTAATGTGAATTTTTTTTTTTTTTTGAGACGGAGTCTCGCTCTGTTGCCCAGTCTGGAGTGCAGTGGCACAATCTCCACTCATTGCAAGCTCCGCCGCCTCCAGGGTTCATGCCATTCTCCTGCCTCAGCCTCCCTAGAAACTGGGACTACAGGTGCCCGCCACCACGCCCAGCTAATTTTTTTGTATTTTTAGTAGAGATGGGGTTTCACCGTGTTCGCCTGGATGGTCTCGATCTCTGACCTCGTGATCCACCCACCTCGGCCTCCCAAAGTGCTGGGATTACAGGCGTGAGCCACCGTGCCCGGCCTAATGTGAATTTTTCAATGCATGCATGTATATGTGTATGTGTAATATTTCTGTTCACTAAGGAAAACTTAGAAAATATAGAAAAGTAAAAATAGAGAAAGAAAAGTCACCTGGGATCCTGCCACCCAGGGTTAACTATTGAGAATATTTTTATATATATTTTATAGAGTTAGAGTACAAAGTTATTGTATTATTAATGAAATTAGTAACTTGGCATTTTTCTTTTCACAAAATTTACTATGCTTCCCCCAAATCATTAAAACCTGTTTGTAAACATTTTTAAAGGCTGTATAATATTCCATACTACAACTATATAAACCTCCATTTCCTTCTACCTATCCTTATTACTGAATATTTAAATTATGTTTTAAAGTATAACTCATTCATCACTTCTCGGCCTTTTGGCTAAGATCAAGTGTAAAGTATAGCTCATTCACTGTTCTAAATAGTTCTTTATATATCATCCTTTTATATATAAACATATTTTCTGTATTTCAAATTAGTTCCCTAGGTCATATCTCTAGAAGTAAGAATATTGGGTCAGAGCATATAGTCCTTTCTTGAAATATATTTTCAGCTATACCAAGGTATTTCTGAATATAAAAATTATTGTGGAAAACTATAGTAAACCATCTTTATCTATCAAAAGATAGTTGCTGCTAATATGCTAGCCCTTTTTATTGAGACATATGTTTCTTTTCATGTGCAAATATAAGCTCAAGTATAAATGGTATTAAGGTTAAACAATTGCCATTTATTTAAAATGTTCTGGTGCCCCTTTTGTACTAGCCTCCAGAACCTCCAGGGTTGCAGCAGGTAGGGAGAAAACTGACTATCCAGTCCTAAGGATAAGACTAGATTTGCACATGAAGAAAAAAGGAGCACAAATGGACCATGTTGGCTGTGTTTAAGGCAATCTGCCTCAAGCCATCCCCCTTGATCATTCCTCCATATTCAACATCTTCCCCCAAGAGCCTCATTCAAAAGAGTCTGTGACTTTGCTCCCAAATGTATTCTGCCCAGCAGGATTGGCTTCTCTCCAGATACCATTGACTTCATAGAAATCAATGTGGCAGTGGTTGCCCATTCCAAGAATAATCACTTTAAAGACTCCTTGAATATACAAAATCAATAGCAGAGCAAGTCATTGCAGTCTATATAATTAAATCACTCCCAAGTACCCTCATTTTTTTTCTCTAAGCAATTGTGATAAGAGCCTGAGCTGACAGAATCTCCTCAGGGTGCCTCATCTGAGCTCCAGAAAGGCCAGGGCTTGATGTACTCATCTTGTTTCTGTGGTTGTCAAGGCTTCTGACCTCAGAAAACAAAGCCATAGTGCCAGATATATAAGGAGAGAGGCTGGGTGGGAACACACACACTGCTTCTCTGTGAGAGTGCCCAGCCGTGTGGCTGGTGGGACAACTATTTGAATCAAAGTCAGTCATTGACCTATGGGGTAAGACATGCAGCACCTCTGCCAGTAAAAGTGACAGGAGACAGACAAATGCCTAAGCAGTCAGGGGTGGGTCCCCAGTGAAACCCCACTTTCAAGCCCCAAAACAGCCTAAAGACTGAAAGACCTGACTGCTGGTCCTGGATGAAACCTATGATGCAGAGTGAGAACTTCTGTTTCTGTTTGCCCACTCTTTCCCAATGGATTCTGTCTGAATAATGCCTTTTAACCAATCAAATGGTGCCTTTTCTAATACTACCTAGGGCCTGCCCCTCCCCTATTCTGAGCCCATAAAAGCCCCAGACTCAGCCACATTGGGGGGACTTTACTCCCTTCACATAGGGGGACCATTCTCACATCCCCTCTCCACTGAAAGCCATTTTCATCACTCAATAACACTCCCCACCTTGCTCACTCTTTGATTGCCAGTGTATCCTCATTCTTTTTGAGTGTGGAACAAGAATTCAGGAACTGGTACACAAGCCGGACTCGGTTGGGGCAGGCTGAGTGGGTGGGCCATCTCCTGCAGCAGGTAGCATGGCTGAGGGAGGCCTGGGTGGAGCATCACCAGTCAGAGGTCTCGGCTTGAAAGGGACTGAGAAAAAAATTCTGTGTCACTAGCCAGACAATAGTTGCTGCACACTTAAGGGGTGTGACCCGCAGCAGACTCACCTAGCAGTCAGGTGTTAGGATACACCCTTGAAGAGTCCTCCTGTATGTAAGGTGAGCCTTGGATGAACTTAAATATAATGTCCTCGGTGTAAGGAGTGGTGAGAAGGAGTCCAAATACAATCAGGAAAGAAGGAAGAGCAGAACCATCATTGACAGAAATACAGGAGTTGATTACACTGTATGGAACTGGATAGAGTACACCAAGGAAAGAGAATGAAGTTGGAATAATTAGGGAAATCTTTATGAAGAAGTAAACCTTTATGAAATGTTGAGAAATAAAGTGGAGTGGGAGTTCTGCTTCTGATAATCAGAAATTATTTATTGCAGACCAATCTTTCCACTGAGAACAACCAGAGACAAAGTATATAAGATAGAGTGTGTGTTTGTCCTAGGCAATCCCCGTATGTTTCAAAATTAAGAGACACAATTGTATATAAAGCATGGATCAATAAAGAAATTATAATGGAAACTTGAAAATATTTGAGCCAAATATTAAGGAAGATAAACACTGAAATTTTAAGATGAAGCTAAAGGTGTGCTTAGGGAGATATTTATGGCCTGAAACACATGGAAGTTTAAAAAACAGAAAAGCATAAAATCATAAAATCAGTGAGCTAGATGACACAAACAAATGGAAACACATCCCATGCTCATGAATGGGTAGAATCAATATTGTGAAAATGACCATGCTGCCAAAAGCAATCTAAAAATTCAGTGCAATTCCCATCAAAATACCACAATCATTCTTCACAGAACTAGAAAAAAGCTATTCTAAAATTCATATGGAACCAAGAAAGAGCCCACATAACCAAAGCAAGACTAAGTAAAAATAACAAATCTGGAGGAATCACGTTATCCGACTTGAAACTATACTATAAGGCCATAGTCACCAAAACAGCATGGTACTGGTATAAAAATAGGCACATAGATCAATGGAACAGAATAGAGAACCCAGAAATAAACCCAACTACTTACAGCTAACTGATCTTTGACAAAGCAAACAAAAATATAAAGCAGGGAAAGACACCCTATTCAACAAATGGTGCTGGGATAATTGGCAACACACATGTGGAAGAATGAAACTGGATCCTCAACTCTCACCTTATACAAAAATCAACTCAACATGGATCAAAGAATCAAAGACTTAAATCTAAGACCTGAAAACATAAAGATTCTAGAAGATGACATCAGAAAAACCCTTCTAGGGTTGTCTTAGGCAAAGACTTCATGACCAAGAACCCAAAAGTGAATGCAATAAAAACAAAGATAAATAGGTGGGACTTAATTAACCTAAAGAGCTTTTTCATGGCCAAAGGAACAGTCATCAGAGTAAACAGACAACCCACAGAGTGGGAGAAAATCTTCACAATCTATATGTCTGACAAAGAACTACTATCCAGAACCTACAAATAACTCAAGCAAATTAGCAAGAAAAAAACAAACAACCCCATCAAAAAGTGGGCAAAGGACATGAATAGATAATTCTCAAAAGAAGACATACAAATAGCCAATAAATATATGAAATAATGTTCAACATCACTAATGACCAGGGAAATGCAAAGCAAAACCACAATGTGATACCACCTCACTCCTGCAAGGAGGGCCATAATAATAATAATAAAAAAATAGATGTTGGTGGGGATGTGATGAAAAGCGAGTACTTTTATACTGTTGGTGGGAATGTAAACTATTACAACCACTATGGAAAACAATGTGGAGATTCCTTAAAGAACTAAAAGTAGATCTACTATTTGATCCAGCAATCTCACTCTTATAATAGGTATCTAAACAAAGGAAAAGAAATCATTATATGAAAACGGCACACACACATGCATGTTTATAGCAGCATAATTTGCAATTTGCAAAATATGAAACCAGCCCAAATGCCCATCAATCAAATGGTTAGAGGAAATGTAATCTATATATACACAGAATAGAATATATATAGAGATAGAACATATATGTGGTAGAAATATATATGTGTGTGTATACACACACACACACACACACACACACACACCATGGAATACTACTCGACCATAAAAAGGAATGAAATAATGGCATTCACAGCAACCTGGATGGAATTAGAGACTATTATTCTAAGTGAAATAACTCAGGGAATGGAAAATCAAACATCGTATGTATGTTCCCATTCGTAAGTGAAAGCTAAGCTATGAGGATGCAAAGGCATCATAATAATGATACATTGGACTTTAGGGACATGGGAGAAAGGGTCAGGGGTGGTAAGGGATAAAAGACTACACACTGGGTACAGTGTACACTGCTCAAGTGACAGGTGCACCAAAATCTCAGAAATCACCACTAAAGAACTTATTCATGTAACTAAACACCACCTGTTCCCCCAAAAACCTATTGAAACTAAAAAAAAAAAATTAAAAAAATAAAAATTAGGAAAAGTAAGCCAAATACAAAGTAAAAGGAAGAAAACAACAAAGATATGAGCAGAAATCAATGAAACAGAAAGAAAACACTCCTAGTAATGAAGTCAAAATTGGTCTTAAAAAAGGCTAATAAATTAAATTTAAAATGACAGGACAGATTAAGTTTTTAAAATGGATAGCAGACACAAATAACCAATGTCAGCAAAGAAAATCAGCACCCCAAGGTAAGGATATTATAAACAAATGTGTGCAAATAAATTTAAAAGTTTAGATGAACTAGTCAAATTCTTAGAAAAACACAAATTTCTAAACTGACAGAAGAAGAAATAGAAATCTGAGTGCTTCTATGACTATTAATAAAATTTAATTCATAATTAAAAATTTGCACCCCTGCACCACAACACTTCATCACCAAAATCCAGACTCAGGTGGCTCATTAGGTGAATTTTACCAAACATTTAAGGGAGAAATAACATGATTTTAGAAAAACTCTTCCAAATTACTGAAAAAAAAAGAAATACTTTCTACCTCATTTAATGATGCTAAAATAACTCATAACATAGCTGTAAAATTTTTAAACAAAATATTGGTTAATCAAATACAGCAATATGCAAGAAGGACAATACATCCTGATCATATTTATTCCAGGAATCCAAGGTTGATTTAACATTTGAAATTGATCAATATATTTTACAACATTCACAAAATAAAAGAATAAAACAATATGACCAGGTTTACGGATATAGTAAAAAGACTTGTTAAAATCCAACATCTACACATAATAAAAAGTCTTAGCAAAATAGAAATAGAAAAGAGCTGATGTGGTTTGGCTGTGTCCCCAACCAATTCTTATCTTGAATTGTAACTCCCACAATTCCGACATATCATGGGAGGAACCTGGTGGGAGGTGATTAAATTATGGGGGTGGGTCTTTCCTGCACTGTTCTTGTGATGGTGAATGAATCTCACAAGATCTGGTGGTTTTAAAAATGGGAGTTTCTCTGCACAAGCTCTTTTTTTGCCTGCTGCCATCCAGGTAAGATGTGACTTGATCCTCCTTGCCTTCCACCGTGATTGTGAGGCTTCCCCAGCCACGTGGAACTGTGAGAGCTCCATTAAAACTTTTTCCTTTGTAAATTGCCCAGTCTCAGGTATGTCTTTATCAGCAGAGTGAGAACAGACTAATACAGGTGCTTTCTAAGTAACACAAGTTTTATTTATATACTTACTGGTAAAATGTTGAAAACTTTTCCTCCAAGATTGAGAATGAGGCAATGGTGCTTTCTATACCTACATCAATTTCATATTATACTAAAAGGTGTAGTCTATGTAATAGGGCCGGAAGAAATATAAATGTACAAGGATTGGAAAGGAAGAAGTAAAATTATCATTTTTCACAGTAGATATGATTTTGTACATAGAAATCTCAGAAGAATCCATGAAAAGAATTAATAAGTAAATTAGCAAGATTGTCATGTACAAGGTCAACATTCAAAAATCAATTGTATTTTTAAATATCAAGAAAACAACAATTCAAAAATACAATTTAGAACAATATCATTAAGCTAAAAGCTTAGTTTATGCCCTGCCTCCTGAGGGTAGGCCAAACTTAGTGACTATTTGAAGAATAGAGAGAAAGGTAAAAATAGTAAGTTCACAGTAAAGAAATCTGATAAGCACCACCTTAACCAAATGATGAAGGTTAAAATCATCACTGATATCATGTGGTTAGATTGTACCCTGTAATATAATGTAACTTTACCCCTGTATAATCTTTTAAATAAACCCATATCACCAGTCCAATAATGAGGAAAACATCAGATAAATCCAGATTGGAAGATTTCTACAGGGTACCTGGCCAGTAATCTTCAAGATTGTCAACATCACAAAAACAAACAAAGAGTAAAGAAAGACACAGATTCCAGACAAAGGAGACAAAACAACTAAGTGCAATGTGGTTTCTTGAATTTGCTCCTATAACAGAAAGGGGTCATTTACTGAAAAAAGTTATGAAATCCAAGTAAAGCCTGGTGTTTAGTTAATACCAATGCAAAAAAAAAGGTAGCATTTCTAGTCAAGAGCATCGGTGGTAGGGAAGGTGACATTTATTGAGGCCAAAGCCTCCACTTAAAGTTTTATTTCCTGGCCTTACCATTAAGAGGTTACGTAACATTAACTTGCCTTCTTACAGTGACAAGGTCACTGCCTGTAAGTGCCTCGTCATTAGGAAGTTCTTCGTTATGTTTTCCTAACTATCTTTGATCATGGGTTCTTGTTCTATCCTCTGGGTGCTGATGGGCATGTAGGGCTAGGTGCTGAGAAGATAACACCAATTCCCTGCAATCTTCTAGATGGGAATCTTCCCCAAGACTGTCTTTGAATTGCTGTCACAAGTATTTTCATTGCTGACAGTTTGGAAGCTTTGGGATCTTAGAATGCATAATGGGCCAGAGGAGTACAGGATGCAGCCTTTATTAGCACAGCCAGCGTCACTCAAGGGACTTCATGACATGTCTAAGAACACATAAGTAATTTGGGCTGCTTTCTTTTTTATTCTGAAAGCTTGTAACAGCTTCTGTTGCTGTCAGACAGGAAATACCAACTCATTTTTAATAGCAAACTTAACAAAACATAATGTGGAAAGAAAGTCAGAGTTGAGGATTATTGATATTTTGATTTTGTTTGTACATTTCCTCCTTAATTCCAATGTCTTAAAAAGAACTTTTAAAGAAGTAACTGTGGTGTATATCTTAAGAGAAAATGATTTGATGATGATGCTAAAATTAACATATGTCATCAGTAGTGGTCTTAAAATTAACAGATGCCTTGAAAATGAATATGTAGTGTCTTAAAATGACTAAATATGAAAACTTCATTAAAATAAATACTCTGTAGGGGGTCTGCCCATTCTGTATGAACTTGAAATTTTCAGAAAAGCAACTGGAAATGACCCTTTAAGCCAACCCAATCCAAACATCTACTTTTTAGAAAATCATTATTAGTTATGTTATTGTTGGTATTTGTGTTCATTCACATGGTTTTGCCTTTCCATACTATAAGTGAATTCGAACAGTAACTATCAATTTCAAGTACTTGGAAAACATTTTCATGCAAAATGTATTCTATCAACCTCAACC
>NW_012114511.1:1772945-1822447 GCF_000951035.1 Colobus angolensis palliatus | reverse complement strand
ACCATTTAATGAGTGCTTTCTACATGCCATTTGATACGCAGCCCTCCCAACAAATCTATGAGGTAGATACTGTTTATCCATTTTCCGTGGGCAGGTGTAAAGCATCCAGAATCAGACAACCTGGGTCTGAATTCCTGCTCACCCAAGTTACTTGCCAATATCAGCCTCAGTTTCCTCATGGGTACAATGGAGGTGGCACCTACTCTGTGATGCATGGATAGTAGTAGCTCAGCTCCTGGCACAGAGTGTCAAATTTATGGCAATTATTATTTATATGGTTATCAAGAAATGGAAACCCCAGAGAAAAAATTAACTAGTTGTTTAAAGTCTTGCAGAGCTAGGATTTGAAGGTAACATCAGTTTATGCAATACACGTCTGACATCGGTCTACACTGCACACACACAAACACACACACATTCAGAGTAAACTAGAGACTTTTTTCTCATACAAAATAAGCCTAGATTTGACAGTCAAGACTATTATGATGGCTCTGTGATGCCTTCTACAGCCCAGCCTCCTCCTCTTTTCTGCTCTGCCTCCTTGGTGCTGGGCTCCATCTTCAGGTATCCTCACGGTTGCAGGATGGTGGCTGTAACATCACCATGTTCTAAAAAAGGCAAAGGGAAGAAGGAGTAATGAGGAAGAATAAAACATGTCTCCAAAATGGCTTCTTAATGTTTCTGTTCAAATACGCAGGCTATCCCTGTGCATTGTGCCAGGAACTAAGACATTCAGGACTATTTTTCCTGGTGTGTAGTATTAGATCAAGTGGAAAGAAGAAACTGGGAGTTAAGCAAACAGGTTTCTTAGATCATATTGTCCCACTGTATTAGGCCATTCTTGCATTGCTATAAAGAAATACCTGAGACTGGGTAACTTATAAAGAAAAACGGATTAATTGACTCGTGGTTCTGCAGGTGTTATGGGAAGCATAACAGTGGCATGTGCTTTTCGGGAGGCCTCAGGAAGCTTCCACTCATGGTGGAAGATGAAGGGGACCAGGCGTCACACATAGTGGGAGCAGGAGTAAGAGAGAGAAGGGGGAGGTGAGACACACTTTTAAACAACCAAATCTTGCAAGAGCTCACTCACTATCACAAGGATAGTACCAAGAGGATGGTACTAAACCATTCATGAGAAATCTACCCCATGTTCCAATTACCTTTCACCAGGCCCCACCTCCAACATTGGGGATTACATTTCAACATGAGATTTGGGTGGGAGCAGCTTCCAAACTATATCAGCCACCGAATAAGACAGGCTTTCTCCTATAACTCAGTTTCCCTACCTGTCGACTGAGGAATTTGAGTAAGGTGGCTTATTTAAAATTCTGTGCTGTGCATTTCTCTATGGCAAATGTTCATGGCATCCTCAGAAGGGAGTCTTCCGTTGATCAGGTGCCCACCTGGAGTACAGAGCAGAACATCACTGCCAATATCACACAGCTGGCCCTTGGCTGTCATTGTATGTTGCAGACCCACGTCTTGCTCTGAGCCATGATGCCAGGGAGCCCCTCTGCACTGATCTCCTTCTCTGTGTGCCAACAAGCCTCCCACACTTTAGAGTTTGCAGCCAGTGGTTTGCAGGCCTTGGAGTGCCCAAGCTACTGACAGTTCTGAGCGGTCCCACACTTTTTCTATTCTTTTTTCTATTCTTTACAACTGCATACCCCCCAACCCCCAGCTTTCTGATAGGATTGATCTCATGAATAACTCATCCTATGGTGTTAACAGCCAGCTGAGTGCAACTCACAAGGAGTAGGGGAGGCAAAGTGACGTGCTTTTTTGTTTTGTTTCGTTTTGACATGGAGTCTTGCTCTGTCACCAGGCTGGAGTGCAGTGGCACGATCTCGGCTCACTGCAACCTCTGCCTCCTGAGTTCAAGCGATTCTCCTGCCTCAGCCTCCTGAATAGCTGGGATTACAGGCACGTGCCACCACGCCTGGCTAATTTTTGTATTTTAGTAGAATCGGAGTTTCACCATGTTGTCCAAGATGGTCTCGAACTCCTGACCTCGTGATCCACCCACTTCAGCCTCCCAAAGTGCTGGGATTACAGGCATGAGCCACCACGCCTGGCCCAAAAATGACATTTTAAAATTCCCTTCTAAGTGCCTGCCATTGTACTGTTGCCACCTTCCCATATCATCCTCATAACAAAATTTGTGACAATATCCCCACTTGATGGGTGAGAAAACTGAGGCATAGAGCGGGTAAGTAAGATTATACAGCTAGCATGGTGCTAGTCAGGATTCAAATGCAGGCCCATATGGGTCCTAAGTTTATAAAATATTTGCAATTTAATTTCAGGAAATGCCTGCATTTTGAGACTTCTCAATGGCAGGTGCAATGGTAGACTTTCCAACTCTCTCTCAAGGTTGAAATATGAATTATTTTGTGCACAAGGCCATCTCTTTGTGCTCCAAGGTCACCTTTTGCCTTCTCTGTGCTCTATCCTGATATTTAGTGGCAGTAGATTAGCCTCATTTATTTGGGAGAGTCGCACTGAGCTTTACAGCTCTTTTTACTTGCTGGTGTTGGCCAGGGATGCCCAGGACATCTCTGCCAGCTGGCATGGCAGCCTCATTGTCACTCCTGAATTCTAAAGAAGACATTTGCTCTCACCACACAGGTACAGATGCCTCGAGCTGGCTCCAGGAAAATCCTGCCAAGGTTCCATGCTGTGCTGCCCGCTGCATAACTCACCTGAATTCATTGCTCCTTGAAGAGAATGTTTTTTCATCCCTCTGCAAGAAGTCAGGGTGAAAACCACTTTGTTAATAGAGAGATATGAAGAAATGTACTAAGAAAATTTCAAAGAGAGAGAAGGAGTCAATAACACTGAAGAAAAATAGGATGAATGCGACACCTGGAAACACATTTTTCACCAGCAGTATTGTCATTTTAGTCTAAAGAATAACCAAATGAAAGATTCCTACCTGAGGCTGCCAAAAACACCTAATTACAGAGAAATATTAGCTGATTTCAAGTCCCTGAAATGTGTTTTGTAGAACGCTAATTTTTAAAAGATGATTAAAAGATCTTCTGCTGGGAAATATAGTCTATAGTCAAAACAATTGAAAAATATCTAGGTTACACAAAATTAACTGGCTTCATCATTTCTTTGCTGAAGATTTCTCATGTCTTTAATATGTTAATGAACATTATGAATTTCTAACAGGGAACTGCAGTATGCAGGATTTTCCAGACTTCACAAACTTCCTGACCTTCACAAAGTAGGTCCTACCTGTTCTCTATCACCAAACCATGTTCATTTTCTCCTTGGACTGTACTAGAATGTACTACAATGCGAAACGTTAGATTTATTTATTGGTTTACTGGTGTGTGGCTCTTCCCCAGTGGATACTGTGACGTCCAGGAGGCTGGATCCAGGTCAGTCTTACTCACCAGAGTGTCCCCAGCATCTAGTGCTGAGTCTAACGTACAGAAGTACTGCAGAAACATCTGTTTTATCGCTGTGGTTTTTTTTTCTTTTTCTTTTTTGTAAAGCAATTGGCAAAGTGTCTGGCACAAAATAAGTGCTCAATAAATGTTAAACATATGCACTATTACTATCCCCTTTTGCAGATAAGGAGACAAAGGCTCAGAGAATTCAAGTGACTTGCTCAAGATCACACAGGCATTAAGTGATGATGACCAGATTTGAATACAGGCATTCTGGTCCTAGAGCCCGCACTATTGAATTAAATAAATGTATCAGGTCTCTGCTCAATCCCAAGAGGGAGGCGGAAGTGAGCAATTACAGTAAGTCCTGGCTCAGAGGGCAGTCAGCATCTTTTGGATTAAGATGGATAGTTTGGTGCATTCTCAGAGAGCTGAGAAAGTTCATGTTCATTGAGAGATTACTGTGTGGCAGACACTCTTATGCACGTGTCAAACCATTTAATCCTTAGGCTCTTCAGTAATCAGGTACTACCATCTCCTCCTGTAGTGAACCAAACCGAGGCTCAGAGAAGCTAAGGGACCTGTCCAGGGTCACTGGGCCAGGAAGCACCCAAACAGAGATTGTCTGATTCTAGAGCACCGGGCCTGGGCGGAACCACTCAAGCAGATGACTGGGCTGGGGCGCGGAAGAGCAGAGGCCCAGAGGGAGTTCCTGGAGGAAGGGCTGTCACTCTAGATTCCTTCCTCTTCTGTTGCTAGGCTTCTGTTCCAAAAAGCTATGTGGCATCAACCCTTCAGCCCTAATGCTACCCAGGAGCTGATCAAGGGACAGAAAAGCCCCACTCCTTCCCCTCACTTTGTTACCTAGCTCACCTAGCCTTCTGATCTGGTTAATTAAGTGGACTCTGGGACCTGAGTGCACACCCATTTTCACCACCTACTAACTCTATGGCCATAAGCTATTTCACCCCTTTGAGCCTCACATACAATAATAGAGCTAACTTCACAAGGGTGCTGTAAGGATTCATCAAAATGATGCCTAAGGAGTACTTTAGCTCATTGCTTGGCACATTTCAGATACCTGGGAAGTAGCTGTCATTCATGAAGTGAGGAATAATCCCTCATGACCCAGGCTGGTGGTGCTGAGGGGACTGTGGATGCCTTCTAGTTCTTACCCTTGGTGGGGCACAAGGATATGGTGGATAAGCACAGCACTCAGCATATAGAAGGTGCTCCATAAATATTGAGTTGACTTGGCTTCTCCAGAATCTCCAAAAACAAAAAGCTAGGAAGAGGTGAACGTACTGTGGCATGCCCAGAGCAGCTGGGGGCAGCAGCACAACGAGATGACCATCTCTCCCTCCCTCTGGGTACATCTCAAGGGATATGGTGGGCCTGCAGGGCAGCTTTCAGAGCCTTTCTCAGGAAAGCTCCTTTGTCTCCAGGACATGCATGTTTACTTGGCTCTTTCACCGGGATGCCCATGTTGAAGGCTTCTCAGGCAGCGGGTCAGCATTAGTTTTGCCACCTTTGTGGGCTGTCTCCAATTATGCTATGAAGCAACCTTCAGCCAAATAATAAATTCAAGATCCCATTTTTTCATGCAAGTGCCACACCTGGGGCCAGAGGGATCTCGTCTGCTTGTCCTGAGATGGATTAGTAAGTGGTCCATGGATCCAGCTCTTTCTGTGTGCCTGGCTGCCTGCTAGCCCCTCCCACGTCTCACCTCAGTGAACCCTCACTCTTTCTGTGAGGCCGATTACTCTATCTCCAATTTTCAGGCAAGGAAGATGGGAAGTAATTTGTGCAGTTGTATTATTCCTAATGGGTGGAGCTCTCTGGCACCACATTTTACCTCTTATCAAATGCTCCTCTACTTCCCACCACAAATTCTATTTCTCCCTAGAGGTGGAATGTCTGGCTGGCTCTTAGGAGACACAGGTTGTAGGTCTGACACAGCCTCTAATTTGGGTAACCCCAGCAAGTTATTTAATTTCCTTCAGCCTGGGTTTCACTGTCAAGAAATTAATAGTGGTGAGAACAATAATCATCATTTATTGTGTCATTATCAGGTATACTATGGAATTACCTGTGGCATCCTACTGAGTCTTCACACTCATGCTTTGAGGCAGTGAATAATTTCTCTTGTTTCTCAGAAAGAGAAGCAGGTCTGCAGTGAGGAAGTGATTGGTCAGTTTCACAGCCAATGAGTGGCTAGGCCAGGATCTAGCACGGAGTGGGATCCTAAGCACTGCATATCCAGCTTTCTGTCCCCAGAGGAGGACGGGGTTGCACTATAATCTCTGAGGCACCTTCTAGATCAATTTCTGGGATTCTAAGAAGGAACTAAGACAATGCTAAGGTGTGGAGACTTAGGTCCACAGGATGGTTCAGTCACTCCAAGGCCATCCCATATATCACTCTATCCTATTGATTCTCAGGTCCTGAGCTTTTGCTCCCTCTTGGTCTCTGCTTGCTTTACCGTGTTCTTTCTCTATATTCTATGAGCTCCCTTCCTTTAAGCCCCAAGTCAAGATTCACTTCCTCTGACCACTTCAGAGACACTTGGGCCTGTCTCTGCTCTTTGCACTTATTTGACACACATTTTGGATAACTTTGATAGCTACTCGACTTTAAATGTGACAGGTGCATAGTGAGTCATAGGATGATGACTTCACATGCATATTTCATATATGTTCATGCAACCTGTGCGCTCCTACAGATCCCTAGCGCCTATGTGAGGTGCTAACATACATTTTTACATTATGATTTCAAACCAATTTTAATGCATTATTTCTAAACTCAAGTTTCTTTTATTTTTTACATTAAAAAGATTTAGATTCAGGGGGTACATGTGCAGGTTTGTTATATAAACATATTGTATGATGCTATAAACTGTTTCTTTTTGTAGTTTTTTACCATCTTCCATGCCCTTTTCTACTACCTTTGAGGCAATTGAGGTCCAGGGTGGTTCTACAAAACCAGGGTAGCAAATGCCATTAGCAGAAGCAGAACAACAAAGCGGTGTCAACTGAGCTTCTCCATTCCAGATTCTCAAACCCACCACAGGGTTCCTTAGAAAGGCTTTAGTTGGCCACAGCTAATAAATATGCCCTTCTCATTCCCTCTTTACTAGTAAGTCCTTTCATCCTCTTCCAAATAAGCCACACAGAGGCAGAGACATGGAGAGGACCATTAAGACCTGAATGAAGGAGCATGAAGTCTGCTGCTATGTTAGCTCTGTCCCCAAGAGAGATCTAGGGACATTTGCTCATCTGGACAATTGTTACTGAGAAATGTCATGTGGATTCAGAGCTGCCATGAGGCCACTAAGGAGCCAAGTCCTGCACCTAGTGTAGAATCACATCTGTTTGCCTAATGTTAACCAGAAATACCCACTTCTCACCTAGCTGCCTGCCCTGGGATGAGACATTGGCAGAGCATTGCAGTCACCCAACAGATGGTGGAATCCAAGTACAGGGAACTTGTCAAAGGGTCTTTAGAAAAGGTGGGGAATGGTCAGAAGCATCTGTCACCCACTGGAGGCCAAGGCTGTGCAGAGAGGGTACAGTTCAGGATTTTCCCCATAAAAAACCTTCTGACAAACCAATTATGGACACACCAGGCATATTGAAGAAGACTGTTGATGTTAATAATTTATTAGTATGAAGTTACTTCCTCACAAGTAAATCCCTGAGTGGTGGGGGCCCATCCTCCATTCGTATTTGATTTCATTCCCCTTCTTAGTATCAGGAAAGACATCTCACCACTCTGTTTTCACCTTGATCCAAATGTTCAAACTTTAATGATGAAGTGTCTAAACATGTCAGTATTTACCTTTCTCCCAATGTCCTCCTAACACATCACCCAAAGCAAGAAGTTATAAAATGTTTCACATTATTCCACACAGTATACATTATCCTCCAGAATGAGGGTGGCACAGCAGGATCTTGCCCATTGTTCAGGTCGCCAAGTCAATACCCTGCATCAGAACCTTTCTCTGAAATGTCAGGCCAGGAAGGACCTGATGGAGAAACTGAGAGCCACTTGCAGGTAGAATTACTATGTGTTCATGTCTCTGCATACCCTCTTTAAGCTTTAATGTTTGTTTGTTTATTTAAAGACAGAAAAGAGGCACACACTGCTGGGTAAACCCTGGCAGAGTATTGTCTGTATGTCCCTAGGAAGGTAACCTGGCCTTTTTAAGCCTCTGCTTTTTCATCTGTAGAATGGAGATGATAATAGTAACTGTTTTGTAAGGTTGTTACCAAGGTCCAGTGTGAACTTGTATATGGTACTGGTAGCCCCATCTAGTGTCCAATAGTTGGTAGCTGTTATATATGGACATACCAAGATTACTGACTGTCAGAGAGGGCCGTTCATTGCTGTCATTTCTCTCCAACTCTCCAAAGAAAGACTTCACTGCAAGCCCCAAATCTCCTTTTGGCTTCTTACAGAGAAAGGAAGAAAGCCTTTGCTGGAAAAATGCTCCATGGAAAAGAATGAAGTCACTTTGTTGGTGGTGAAAAGACCACTTGAGAAAACCTGATCATGGGCTGAATCTCCAAGCTGCTTCTAAGGGAGCTGAGCTTTGCCTGTTGCGAGTGGGCAGAGGAGCCAGAAAGCGGACGAAGAGCTTCCCAGGACGTGGAAACCTTCCGATCTGGCTCATCTCCCCATCCTCATGGTGCCCCTGGAGCACACACAAGTTCTGTGTATCACTGAGAGGGACAAGGGAGGTGACCCTGCTCTCTGAATTAAGAAGATGTTTTCTTTTCCTCTTTGAAAGAATCTTCAAGGACAATTTTAGAGTCTCTAAGATAGGAAAGTTTCCTTCTATTTTTGAGTGATGGACACTATCTTCCTGGTGCTGTTGTTGTTTTTGACTGTGGTCTCCTTAGCCTATTTGCCTTGATGACTAAAATTTTAGAAGAGGAAATATTTGGATAAATATTCTCTACTCAAAACATGGCAGAAAGGATTTAGATGACACATTTTTAACTGAAATAATTATTGAAAGGTGAATGAATTAATTTATAATAATAATGATGAACCCAAAAACTGTTTCTGAAGGTTGATGCTGGCCCATAGGCCCAATCTATGTGTATTGCTGTAATAAGCAGAGTGTACCTGCCTGCCACGTTTATCAAGCACGAGATAAGAAGTAGTTGCAAACAAGACCAGAAGGAAAGCAGAAAGGGAAATAAAATTTGGTGAATGCCCATTATGTGCTGACAATAGGCCAGAGGTTTTCATGTTAATTACCCACCTCCAACAATCCCAAAAAATAGATGTCATTATTATCCCCACTATACAAATGAGGAGAATGAGGCATTCCCAAAAATATGTAGTTTGCCGTAGAGTCTAGGTTTTTCTCATCTGAGAGTCCATGGTTTTGACCACTGTTCTGTCTCTTGATCCCAAGAGAATTCAGTGGAAGAAATTCTGCATTTCCAGATAAAAACTAGCAAGAATGCAAGGCCTTACTATGTTGATTTTTCCCAATTTTTCCTAACTGTTTCCCAGTCTTTTCCCAACTGCTTTCCAACTTTAACATTTGGGAGTTGTTTACAAGTATTGTGTTCTGTTGATGTAGAGGAAAAAATGAACTGAGGAAAAAATGAACTGAGAAAAAATGGTGATAAAACTATGCAATTTATTATTATTTATAGCTCATTTATCTGGGTTGTTGCATAAAAACTGAGCAAAGGGGCCAGGAGCAGGGCTCACACCTGTAATCTCAGCACTCTGGGAGGCTGAGATGGGCAGATCACTTGAAGTCAGGAGTTCTAGACCAGCCTGCCCAACATGGTGAAACCCCCTCCTTACTAAAAATACAAAAATTAGCTGGGTGTGGTGGGGCATGTTTTAATCCCAGTTACTTGGGAGGCTGAGGCAGGAGAATCATTTGAACCCGGGAGGTAGAGGTTGCAGTGAGCAGAGACCATGCCACTGCACTCCAGCCTGGGCGACTGGGCAACAGAGTGAGACTCCATCAAAAAAAAAAAAAAAGAAAAGGAAGGAAGAAAGAAAGAGGAAGGAAGGAAGGAAGGAAGGAAGGAAGGAAGGAAGGAAGGAAAGAAAATGAAAGAAAGAAAGAAACAAACAAACAGAGAGAGAGGAAGGAAGGAAGGAAGGAAGGAAGGAAGGAAGGAAGGAAGGAAAGAAGGAAGGAAGGAAGGAAGGAACTGAGCAAAGGAAGAAATGTGTGGTGGAGAAGACTTCGAAACTTGGAGGATATGAATTCCAATCCCTACTAGCTTACTAATCAGCTGTCACCTTAGAGTAAATTACTTAATTTTTCTGCCCTTCAATTTGCTGATCTGTTAATTAAGGAAAATGGTAACTTCCTCCTTTGAGGAGGAACACCTTTGTTCTTGTGAGAAATAAATCCTTTAAAAAATGTGAAACACTTAGGACCAAGTAGATATCACACAGAGCAGACTCTAAGAATATGAAGCTGTGTTCAACATTTTGATCACTTATTCAAAAATATTTATTCTATCCTACGAATTGAGCTTCTGCAGGATGCTAGGTTTATTTTTAAGCAGATCAGCTGTTCAAAGACAGCTGCAGTAACCATGACAAGTCAACTGGCAAATAATAAAAAGTAGGAGTATTTCCACTAAAGGAAAAATTTCGCAGAAGTGTCCTACTGGGAGATATTAACAACTACTACCTTCATTTACAAAAGTGAATACCTTTCCTCCATGGATGGTTACATTTAGTATTCTTCACATATTTATATAAACACAGGTATTTCAAATTTTCCATCTCTTTATATTCATTAGATTTTCAAGAGAAAAATAATTCATGTGAGATATTACAAAAAGAAGAGTTTGGAAAGTGATCTGCAGCTGTGTGGAAGAATTCCTTATCTCTCCTCTTTTGGTCCAAAAGTCATGATGAACTCTATGACTCTCAACAGACTGGTTTTCAATTGTGAGCCTTATTCCTCCCAATCTGTGAGTTCCTGTTCAGAGTTGCTTAATTAACTTGGGCCCAAGTTACTGTTTTTTTACTTGCCAGTTCAACTTGATGGACTGTTCAAAGTAAAATTTCAGAAAGCAGACAAGGGAAACTGCTGTTTTCCCCAGTGTCCAGGGTTTTTATTTACCTTTTTCTCCTTTGTGGGGGAAAACTCAAGAACTTCTCCTTCCTGAATCTCTGTAACCAACTCCCCAGTCCCACTGTGAAGAGACATTTCATTTTGCTAACTAATTAATAATATTCCTTTTGAAGGAGAACAATCCCCAAAAGTCTCTGCCCAAAGCCCTCTGATCACTTGTTCTTAATGAAATAAAGTAAGTTAATAACTATAAGGCAGAAGTGTTAACATTTAAGACCCTAACTGAGGTTCTTTCATGGGAGAATAAGCATCTAATGAGTTTTCATGTTTTCCTTTCCCATGCTTGTAACACTTTATGTGTTTGCTGTTTGTCTGGGGAGGAAGTGTTTGGGAGACTAGGGACCGGGAGTTAGCCAAAAGGAAATACGGCTGGCTGGCTTGATTCTTTTTCTTTGTGTAGAATAATAAACTTTAGAATGAAGAACTGCAGCACATTGCCCTGTATAAATTACTTTACGTTAGCTTCCTACCCAGTGGGAAAGGAGAAGAGAGCATTAGTTTACCTAACTCTGCCTAGAGGAACAGCATCATAGGACCGTGGTTAATGCAATTTATTCAATGCACTTTTAGTTTCTTGGCAAAGAAAATTAACCTTTGAATAAAAGACATAATTGTTTTTATACTCCTAATATGAAACTTTATGTATCTCTTTATTATGTGGTAGCTCCGACCTTGCAAAGGTTCTATTCCTTTGGGGAGATTAACTCGGCATTCATGCTTTGAAATCTTAAAACATATCAGGTTCTGGATCTAACATTCACTGATGACTTCAAGACCGTTCTCAGCTCTAGCTGAGAGTAACCTGTTGAAATGTAGAAATACACTCATTTAGCTTGTCCCCCCTCAGATTCATAGGGTCCAGAGGGTTCAGTTGTCTGTAGTTTAAGAAGTGCCCCAGGTGATTGTGATGATCCTTCATGTTTGAGAACTAAGAATCCGTAAGAATCCGTAAGAATGGTTCTTACACTTTAGTGTGCATCAGAATCTTCTGGGCTCACATAGCTGAGCCCCATCCCCAGTGCTTCTGATTCAGTAGGTCTGGGACAGAGTTTGAGAGTTTGCTTTTCTACAAAGTTCCCAGATGATGTTCCCAGAGGATACTGCTGATCCTGAAACCACACTTTAAGGATCAGTGATATAAAATAGAGGTCAGCAAACTATGGTCTGTGAACCAAATTCAGCTTGCTTCCTAGTTTTGTAAATAAAATGTTATTGGATCACAGCCACATTCATTCATTTACATAGTCTTCATGGCTGCCATTGCACTGTAATGGCATAGGTGAGCAATTGCAAAAGAGACTGTATAACTCATAAAGCCTAAAAATATTTACTATTTGCAGAAAAAATTGCCAGCTACCAGACTAGGAGATGGTAGTCCAATCTTGGGCTTTTAACTGGGGACATTGTTGTCAGATAAAATACAGAGCACACAGTTAAATTTAAATATCACCTAAACAAAGAATATTTTTAAAATTAAAAGTATATCCCCAATATTGCATGGAACCTATGTATACTAAACAAATTATTCAATAAATCCCATCTCACTGGCTTGAACTAGTCACCGGGCATAATCAGATGTAGAGTAGCATTCAGCGGGGGTGTTTCCAGGCGGGGTAGCACTGTGACTCGATAGAATTTTGTGAAGAAAGTTGAGAATGGTATTGGAGAATAAGTACAAGCTTCATCCACACACCCTTGGGAATAGGACCAACTCTGGAGGCAGTACCCATCCCCATGCAAGACAAGATGGGAAGGAGTCTTCAAGCAGCTGTGGCCTGGAGAGCAAAGTGAGACAGAGAATAGCAAGTGCCCCAAAAGGCTCTGGTTATCACTGGTAAGGTTAATCCTGCTCCAGACATGTGCTTCTTTTTCCTCAGAGAGATATCAGTAACTGACCACCAGAGACTTGACTAGTTCCTGCTTCTGATATTCCTAGGTCATCCCAGCATGGAGCCACTAGAGCTGGGTGATCTACTGCAGTTACTAGGTATGAGGCTTGCACTGAGCAGATTTGCCCATGTAGTATTTCGAGTTGCTTTTTAGAGGTTCCATCTGACACATAACATTTGCCTTTCTGCTGAAAGAACTCCCGCCATACTAACCTTTTCTCCCTCATACACATTCAACATTTCAGTAAAATAAACAGTCATGGCAATTAGTGTTATTTCATGATACACTGACAGTTATGGTGTCTGAGAAAGATATAAAAATTATGGTGTATGCAAATGTTGATTTAAGGGATCATATAGCTTAATGATCATAAAGTTAAGGGATCATATGGCATATGCTTTGGAGTGACACAGAATCTAAATTTGAATCTGCAAATTTGAATCCAGGCTGGATTGCTCTCATACTGCTCTTTTTGGCTTCTTACTTACCTATGACCTTAGGCAAAGGCAAGTTATTTAAGCTTCTTGAGATACAACTTATTCCATTGAACAGTGAGGGCAAAAATAGACCCTATATCATAGGAGACGAAGCGTGTAAAATGTTCAACACAGCCTGCTCATGGTGAGTGCTCAGTATGTGGTATCTGTTGTTATTATTTACTAGCATTAGTTATTATGAATGTAAACCATTAACTACGTGGCCAACCACCTATTAGATCTCAAACACATTTTATTTTCCTCCCTCCAGAATTGTAACATTTGGAAAAATTTTTATCAAAGTTCAACCCTTCATATATGGATAACTGATTTTCAACAAACATGCAAAGGCAACGTAATGAAGAACAATGATCTGACAATAAATGGTGCTGGAACAATTGGACATACACATGCCAAAAAAACAAAAAAAACAAAAAAACAAAAGACCCAAACACTTATCAATACCTTACACCAATAAAAAAATTAACTTAAAATGGATCATAGATCCTGACTGTACAACCTAAAACTATAAAACTTCCAGAATGACGTTTAGGTTAAAACCTTGTGACCACGAGTTAGGTAAAGATTTTTTTTAGTAGAGCTCCAAAAGCAGAATGAAACAACAAAATGATAAATTCTATTTTATCAAAAATTTAAAACTTCAACTGTTTGACAGACCCTCATAAGGAAATGAACAAAAAGGCCACAGACAGGAAGGAAATATCTGCAAATCATGTATCCGATAAAGGACTTATATCCATATTATAGAAAGAACTCAAAACTAAATAATAAGAAAACAGCAACCCAGTTTTTAAAATGGACAATCTATTTCAACAGTCACTTCACCAAAGAAGATATTTGGACAGAAAATATGTGCATGAAAAGATATCCAACATCCTTAGTCATTAAAGAGATACAAATTCACACTAAAATGAAATATCACTACACATCTATTAGAATGGCTTAAATTTTTCAAAAGTTGGTCATATCAATACCATGTATTAGTGATGATTTTCTTCATGGCTTGTGGGGATAGCAATGATACAGCCTCTTTGGAAAACAGTCTGGCAGTACCTTACAAAATTAAATATATATGTACCATATGATGCAGCCATTTCACTCCCATTTACCCCAAGAGAAATAAAAGGTAAATAGATATGTTCATATATAGACTTGTATTTGAATGTTCATAGCAGCTTTATTTTTAATTGTCAAAAGCTGAAAACAGCTTGAATGTCTATTATACAGTGAATAAATAAACAAATTGTGGTATGCAGCAAAACACAACTCAGCAATAAGAAGGAATAATTCATTCCTTCTTATTGCTAAATAAAATAAAAATAATTATGCTAAATGAAAGAAGTCTGACAAAAGAGAGTATATACTGTGTGAGTCTATTTCTGTGAAATTCTAGAAAATGCAAACTATTCTACAGTGACAGAAAGCTGATTGGTGATTAACTGGGGATTGGGAGCAGGGAGAGATGGAGAATTTCCAAAAGGCACAAGGAAACTTCCGGGGTGACAGATTTTATTATCTTGTTTGTGCCGTTGATTTAACAGGTGTAAACGTATGACAAAACATAAAATATTCATTTAAGTATGCACAGTTTATTGTATGTTTTTGCGTGTATCTTCAATAATGCTAGGTGAAAGCAAGTTCAACACTTCACCTTCTGATTTTGTCCTCTCTCCACTATTCCCATGGTCTGATCTGAGAATTAAGGCTAGAGCTGGTGCTGACTCACTGTGGCAGCAACCGTACTTATCTGGACTCTTTGTTGCAGTCAGTCTAATCTCTCCTATTGGATTATAAGGTCCTGGAAGGCAAATCCTGGACTTAGATGCCCCTGGGGCTGAGTCTGCTCTAAGAACAGTGCCCTGCTGTGGCTTCCTGCGCCCTGGTCTGCCCACCTTACTGGCAACTCCAATCTCTATGTATGTCCTGAGTTGAGACGGCATAGCAGAAGCCACCCTGGCAACTAGCCGCACCTTGGCCACTGGCCCCTATCCCTGCCAGTAATGCCTGTGTGCTGCCCAGGGTCCCCGACTCTCAATCCTAGCCTGAGCCAACCTCAGGCCATGTCACTGAAGGACTCACATGCCTTTTGCCAGTGTGCGTTATGTGGGCAAGGCTTTTCCATCATGGCCAGAGTGGCTTTAGGAGCAACCCGAATCTCATTTGTCTGGGAGCAAGGCCTGAAGGTTAGAAATTGAACCTGGTGTCATTGAATCAACATCATTCCCGCTTGGTTATCTGCCCTTTTGTGCTGGCATGATCTGATGAGAGCAGACCCGGGATAAGCAGAAAGATGTCTCCGTTCTATCCCTGCCCCCAAGGGAGCAGCCTCCAGGTCAGGCAGACATGTAGGTCCTCTCTTTCCAGCAGCAACTGAGTCTGGGAATTCTGAGAGGAAAAGGCATCACTACATGGGAGCTATCTTGTGGAAATGCTGATAATTCGCCCCCTACCTCCAAATGAATCTCAGTGTACAGTTTCCTTGTAATTCTCAAATACTAAATAAGCCAGTACAAAATGAAATGGTCTATGCAAAGTAAGTTCTCACAAATGTGATATGTTCTGTGTGTTGGATGCAGTTATTAGTCAGTGCTAATGTTTAATTCACACAAAAATGCCCAATCCAAACAGCCCCCACTTTCCTGTTCTACAGCTTGATCATGCATAAATTGACTAAAGTTCTCTGAATTTCACCTAATTCATATAATGAACTTCATCATGTGAGGAAGCTCCAGGTGGGCCTTGATGACACTGTCCTTCATTGATGGGCTGGCTCAGGAAGCCCTAGCATTTCAGATCAGCACACTTTTGTTCTTCTCAGTGATCAAGGCCCCTTAAAAAATGGAAAAGAGATCGTAAGACCTACTAAAACCTGAGCCATGCTGAGATTCTGTTCCTCCCACCCCCTTACTCTTCCTCCTGTGGTTTGCTAAGCCTGCTCCACTACAGTGCCCCAGGGCTCACTGGAGCAGACCCCAGAACTCTTAATGTGGGCCACTGCAGACTCCCGCTCCCTCCTAAGACAGCATTCCTCAAGCAGAAACAACAAAAATATCCCCTATGTGCTCTGTACTGTGGTGGATACTTTGAGTATGTTGCCTTTTTAAACCTCACAACAACCCTGTGAATTAGCAATTATTATTCCCATTTCACAGCCAAGCAAGTTGAGGATTAAAGAGACTACTACTGTTTCTCAAATTTGAATGTGCATCTGAATCACTTGGAGGTCTTACTAAATGCAGGTCCCGGTCTGATCCTAGATTCTGCAGTTCTAATCTGTTTCCAGGTGAGTAGTAAGAGGCGGCATGATTTCCCGTTTCATCAGCCATAAAGGGCAGAGCTGGGGTTGAACCTGGGTAGTTGAACTTCAAGGCCTGAGCTCATCCTCTTGCCAGGTATCCTCTGAGGTGAGGGCTGGGGGTGGGGGGCAACTGTGTGTGATGAATCAGGACGTGATGCTGCCTTGGAGGATTCCCAGACTGGCCAGGGAGGCAGACGCTTGTATTGAATAATGAAATGTGCTAAGTGCTGCATAAATCCTGTGACAAATTCCTGTGGGTGCCAAGGGATGGGGAAGGGGGAAGGGATTCATCCAGCCTGGGAGGGAGGGGTCAAGGGAGACCTCAGAGAGCTTAACCTTCAAGGAAGGGTAGAATTCAGCCATCAGGGAAGAAGAGAATTGGCTTCATAGGACATTTTGGTCCGAAAGGGCAGCCAGGGCAAAGGACCAAAGCTAAGACAGTGAGTGCTGCGTTCCGGAACGGTGAGAAGTCTAGAGGGACTGAAGTGTGTCCTCGGCTCCCACCTGCACAGCGCTCTGCTTTTGTTAACAATTTCTGTTGTCCTCCAGCCCTGAGTCCCTCACACCACACCATGTGCCCTGAGTAAGTAGGTCAGGAAGGAGGGGCTGGGGAGCCAGGCGCTGCAGGGCTAGGGATTTGCTTGTCTTCTTTCTGCCTGGCTCTGGCACCTGCTCTAGCCCATCCCTCCTCCTCCTCCCTGGCCAACCCAGACCCAGTGAGACAGAGCAAAGGAAGGTGGGTTGAGGAGGCCCTGAACTACTCTCTGCCCTGACTGTTCCCCGGGAAACGTGTCAGGGTCTCTGAGGAACAGGAGGAAGGAGCCCATTGTTGTGGGAGTCTCAATCCCTGCTGCACGCCAGTCACCTGGGGGGCTTTAGAATCTGCAGAGGAGGACCAGCCCCACCCCAGAGCTTCCTCAGAGGATTGAAATATGCAGCCAGGGTTGAGAACCCCAGATAAGCATGAAATCAGAAAAGCGTGGGGCAGAGAGAGCCCACAAGGTTCCTGGGGAGGAACAAATATTTCAGACATTGCTGCAGCTGAGAAAAAAAGCAAACTATGATTGTTTTCTAATATGAAGAACTGAATTGAAAGAGGGTAAGAGAAGACCACCTAAACCATATGCTGTTTGTCTGAGATTAAAGTGGGTTTTAATATATTTGCGTGTTGCATCTGATTACATCAGAAATATATAGATACTGAAGAATATTTGAAAGTTTTACAAAAAGTATAAAGAAGAAAATTGAAATCTGACCACCCAGAGATACACCCTCATAGTAGATTTTTTTTCCTAGTCTTTTTTTCTGGGCATGTTTCTAATATAAACATACACATACATCTTTCAATAGATGATCACATTGCCCATACAACTCACTCCCTGATATCGTGTTTCATGTTTATTTTATTGTTGATTGTTCCCTTCACACCCCCAGAGAAACCCCTACAGGCAGGAAGTTTGTGTATTTTGATCACCTCTATATCCTCAGAGTTTATAGTGTCTAGCACACAGTAGGCACTCCATAATTATGTGATCAGTGGTGAGCATATTCGTTATTTAAAGTCAGGGCCATTGAGGTCAGTCTTAGATCCAATCCCGGTTCTACCATTTACTTGGACAAGCTACCAAAACCTGCTAACCCTGTTTTCCTCATCTATAAAATGGGCATAAGAAGAAAACTGGCTTGAAGTAGCAATGCTTAGTATAGAGCCTGGCATGTAGTAAACCCTCAGTAAAACGTTAGCTGTGACATTACATATCCTGTATTAGGCAAGTCCTCTTCGAAATTTGAGAAGAGACAGGCCACAGTCTACTGGTGCAGAGGGAAGATGCTATATATCTTAAAGACACACAGATCTGAGAAAAAGAAGCCCTGAACTTCAATTGACCTTATCTACAAAGTTCTGTTTTAGAAGAGTGTAACAGCCAGTGTTCTCCAGAAAACAAACACAATAGGAGATCACACACACACACACACACACACACGAGATTTACTATGGGAATTGATTATGAGGTTTAGGCCACAGCCTGCCATCTGTAAACTGCAGAACCAGGAAAACAGGTGGGGTAATTCAGTCCCAGTCTGAAGGCCTGAGAACCAGGGAGGGGAGTCAGTAGTGTGACTCCCAGTTTGAGTTGAAAGGTTTAAGAACCAGGGAAGACAGTGCTGTAGTGTCAGTTGGAGTCTGAAATCTGGCCCAGAACCAGGAGCACCAATGTCCAAACACAGGATAAGATGGAAGTCCTAGCTCAAAAAGAAAGCAAATTCACACTTCTTCTTTTTGTTTTTAGGAAACTTTTATTCTATTCAGGCCCTTAACCAGTTGGATGATGTCTACCCATATTGGTGAGGGCCATCTGCTTTCTGTAAACTACAGATACTCAAATGCTAATCTGTCTTAGAAACAACCTGAGAAACAGACACATCCAGAAAGAGTGTTTTATCAGCTGTCTGGGCATTCCTTAGCCTAGTCAAGTTGACACAAAAAATTAACCATCACGAAGACAAACAAAATAAGTAAACAAAGCAAATTAAGACTATCCTACATCCTGAAATATCCTTGATATGGTTTGGCTGTGTCCATACCCAAATCTCATCTTGAGTTGCAGCTCCCATAATCCCCATGTGTCGTGGGAAGTACCAGATGGAAATAACTGAATCCTGGGGGGCGGTTTCCCCCATCCCATTCTGGTGATAATGAGTTAGTTCTCATGAGAGCTGATGGTTTTATAAGGGGCTTCCCCCTTCGCTGGGCACTCATTCTCTCTCTGGCCACCATGTGAAGAGGGATGTGTTTGCTTCTCCTTCTGCCATGATTGTAAGTTTACTGAGACCTCCCCAACCATGCTGTACTGTGAGTCAATTAAACCTCTTTCTTTTATAAATTACCCAGTCTTGGGTATGTCTTTATTAGCGGCGTGAGAATGGACTAATGCAATCCTACAGTACTTTCTTCAAGACATATGAAAAACACCTTGATATAATGCTCAATAAAAAGTTGAATGTTATTCAACCACCATTTTTTTCTTCTCCAGAATCCTCATTTAAGGGGCAGAATTGTGTCCTAGATTTGACAATGCCTTCTTCTCTGATGCAGAGGGACTACCCTGCAGATCTCTAGTCTCTAAGACATTGCCAGGTGACAGCATGGCAAGCCTCCTACAGAACTCCCTGTCTCTGAGAGGGAAACTTTGTGCCTGGCTCTAGGGGATGCTGTCTCAGATTGTGTGTCACATTTGGTCATTACCATTTGTCTTGATTACATTATAATATGAGAACCATAAGAGAAGCTTAAGAGAAAAAAATCCGGCCGGGCGCGGTGGCTCAAGTCTGTAATCCCAGCACTTTGGGAGGCCGAGACGGGTGGATCACGAGGTCAGGAGATCGAGACCATCCTGGTCTACACGGTGAAACCCCGTCTCTACTAAAAAATACAAAAAAATAGCCGGGCGAGATGGCGGGCGCCTGTAGTCCCAGCTACTCGGGAGGCTGAGACAGGAGAATGGCGTAAACCCGGGAGGCGGAGCTTGCAGTGAGCCGAGATCGCGCCACTGCACTCCAGCCTGGGTGACAGAGCGAGACTCCGTCTCAAAAAAAAAAAAAAAAAAAAAGAGAAAAAAATCCTCTAGTATCTAGAACAGAGCCTTCCATGATGTAAACTAAATGCTCGATAAATATTCATTGAATAAAAAATTTTATCTTCTTTAATGAATAAAATACTTGTTAAACAAAATCATGCAGGCTGCTTTTATGTCACTGGGTTTCTTTTTACCAAATACTATTTTATTTCCACCAAGCACAAATTGTTGTCCTTATGAGTATTAACTACTCTCTCTATTTCACCTGGAACATGACATGTTCTCTCACACGTGTATATCTTTCTTTTTTAAAAGTGTTCAAAACCCTTACCCTGGAAAGCAGAAAAGACTCCATTTTTCCTTTGGTTAATTTGGAGTGATTCTTGTCTCTAGTTTACCTGGGAAAAATTTTTATATAACTCTTATTGTTGGCATGGCTGTCCTATAATAATGACAACTGATGTATTATCACTGACAGGTGTGGAGATTGTGGCCTCAAAGAGCTACAGAAATCACAGAAGATAAGTGGGACATGTTGGTGGCAGTGGGCACCTGAGTTAGAACTGCCAGTGTTTACCACTTAATGTCACCTGCTTTTGTGGAGCCAGAACACCACAGTGATCAAGGTGATGGACTTTTGAGTCAGACAGACATGGATATAAATCTTAGCACTACCTATTCGTTTTCTATGACTTTCGGCAATCATTTAACTTCCATAAGCCTTAGAAGGCAAGGGCATGAGTGCTGAACTTCTAGGGTCATTGCAAAGATCAAATGAGATAAATGCAAAGCAGGGGTTTAGCATAGGGTCTGGGCACATTGCAAACATGAAATAACCATGGCGATTCTTCCGACTAGTTCAAGTGACTATAATCGGGGTCCATTCTTAAAGACAAAAAAAAAAGTTTCTCAAATGGCCTCTGAAGGCTTGAAACCTTTTTTATTTCTTCCTTATTGTCAGGTAATCAGTAGGAATGCTAAGCTCAGAATAAAGTGTTCAAGAGACAAGGGCTTGTCTCTGAGTGGAGAACACTCTCTTTCTTGGGCACCACCCTCTCAAGACAGCAGTGAGAGCCCCTTCCATATTTTTCTGACATCTACTTTAGGTTTCATTTTCACTAAACCCCAAGGCTTCTGGAAAAAGAGGAAAATAAAGCCCTAAATAATATTGCAGGTAAGGTGAAAATAGGTTCCTGGGATGAAACCAGTAAAAAAAAAAAATTATAGGATTTCATCATAGGAACTTTTTACAGGTTCAATGCAGAATAAATTTAGATCCTGACATTCAAGAGCTAAGTAGCTACACATTTCCTAAATTGAATAAAAATCTAGCATCAGGGTACCTCCAACAAATGCGGTCTTTGTGTAAGCTGCTGTGTATCATTTGCTTGCTCATTTCTTCTAGGATAAAATTGCCCTCAGGTTGAGTCTTGAAGCATTTTTCCTCCCATGTATGAATGTTTCAAAAGCAAAGCTTAGGGTGAGAAAGAGATGCAGACAGCGAGGGTGTTTGCCTGAGGGAGGCTGCTGATAGGGCTGGGGACATTTGCTATCAGGTAGGACCTGGCAAACATGACTTCTCTCTCAGGAATGGACATGTTTTTACTAAGTGCCTAGAGACTGATGTGTCAATCAAAACACCAATTTATAACTTACCACAGAAAATTCAAACTCCTAAGGGGACCACGCCTGTTCCTCTTTTGACCTTCTCCCCTCCCCCTGTGTATACTAACATCATGTGAAGCCAGTGATAATCAACAAGTGGCCAGCCAGACGCTATGGTTCATGCCGGTAATCCCAGCACTTTGGGAGGCCGAGTTGGGTGGATCACCTGAGGGCATGAGTTCAAGACCAGCCTGGCCAACTTGGTGAAACCTTGTCTCTACTGAAAATACAAAAATTAGCCGGGTGTGGTAGTGTGCGCCTGTAGCTCCAGCTGCTTGGGAGGTTGAGGCAGGAGAATAGTTTGAACCCGGGAGGCAGAGGTTGCAGTGAGCCAAGATCACGCCACTGCACTCCAGCCTGGGCAGCAGAGCAAGACTCTGTCTCAAAACAACAATGACAACAACCAAAAACAACAGGTGGCCACCTAAACAGGAGATCAGAACAACTTATGCATTTAATAACTATCAATGGAATGGCTGCTATGAGTCTGGCTCCGTACGGGGCACTGTTAATGATGAACAAATCGTAATCACTCTTGCCATGAAGTAACTCACAATCTTTTGAAGGATGAAAACTGGCTACAAGTGAGTACGAAATAATGTGGAGCTCATATAATGTGATGTGCAAAGTGTACGATGGTGTGGGAGCCCAGAACAGAGGCATCTCTGCCAGCATGGGGAGCAGGGCATGGGGGAGGGGAGTTGGGGAAAACTTGGAGGAGGTCATCCTGAAGCTGAGACCTGAAGGACGGCTGAAAGAGGAAGATAGGAGAGAGCTGGGTGTGGTGGTGGTGGGCAGTGGGGGACTAGAAAGTGGGAAAGAATGTCCTGTGATTCCTAATTCTGTTGGCTCATAAGCCATATGCCTTTTTCTCTGCAGGGATGTTTGAAGTTGGATGCTATTTCCACAACAGAGACACAGTTTGCACCTTTTTCTCTGGAGTTTGCTAGGATGGGTAATGTCAGTATCTCCTTTGCTAAATACCTCATTGCATAGTAGGCTTTTGTTGAGGAATCAAATCAATCTTGTGGGCCTAGAATATATTCTGGCTTTGGCTTTGTGCGTATCTACCCTGAACCATTATGTTTTGGGTGGTTTCCTCATTTTTCAGAGGGTAGTCAGATATTTGTTATGGCCAAATTTTTGTTGAAAAGACATATAACCCCTTGGTGTAATACTTGTATATTATCTATATGACTTCTATTTTAGTGGCTACCACACCTTCCCTGGGCAATGATTCATTCTTCATTTGATCACCGGTAAATTTATCATATAGCTATCCTGTACCGCACGGTAGGGATTAGATGGTGAGCAAAAGGCAGACACAGTGTTGGTCCTAATGCAATTCACAGTCTAGCGAAGAAGATAGATAATAGTCACGTAATCAAGAGCTTAAATGTAGAATTAAAACTGTCCTAATGCTATACATGAATAAAGAACAGTAGAATAATGATAGCGTGTGCGTGAGAGAAGAAACTAAAACCAAGGGAGTGAAAGAATTTTCAATGTGTCAGGAAAGGGGTTAGTTACTATCTAGGTAGGGTGAATAGAGCCAAATAACAATCAGGCAGTACAACTGTGAGATAGATTACAGTTGTTTTAAGAGCTGAGAAAGAAGCCACAGCCTGAATATAAAATAAGGCTCAGCTTTTAAATTTGAGGCTCAGGTAGAATTATTCTGGACATGTAGCCAAATCCATCAGTATCCTATGTCTTACAGTGGGGACCTCAGTTGGCCAGAAATGGCAAATCTGCTCTCCTTATATGGGGAAGGATCTTTGTACCCTGGGAAATTTGGAAATAAGCCCTTAGCTGGTAAAATACATAAGCCACACCCAAGGTATTAACAGATTTTGCTTTGGAAGGTTTTGCAATCATAACAATTTGTGTGTTTGTCATTTATGGTAGTGCTTGCCAACATTTACCATGTCATAGAATAAATAATATTACAAAGGAATACGAGGGTTACTCTCCAGAAGGTTTTGGAGCCCTATATGAGGCTGTTCTTGGCAGGATGCCAAGAGCCCCGTGGACTCTGGCCACCTCAAGTTCCACTTGCCTGCCCCAAAGGCTGAGAGTATCAAGTCTTGGAGCATACTGACATGTAACCACCTATTTAAGGTGTATGAAATGGTTAAGTCCATCTGACCCACTGGAGTTGTTATTTTGATTTTAACTGTTTATTTGGTAACACACTTGTGATTTTAATTTGAAACATCTAGATAATTTGATTGATTGTACTTGTAAACACTGTTTATTTAATAATCTGGTCGGTTGCATCCCAAAGTTGAGATTAATTAGTTTTGAAAGTAGTGTTTAAGTGCCTAAGAAAATCATGTTAGAATTGTAGGTCTGCCTACAGCTATGCCCTGAGAGAATTAGATTCATTACATTTGTGATTGTAATTTGAAACATCTAAGGACATATTAATTAAGAAAATTATGTTAAATGTTATAGATAATTTAATCTATTAAATTTATTATTAACTATTAATCAAATTATATTATTCAAATAACAAGTTAAACATTTTTAATGCATGTAGAAAATAGCTAGATTATAAGTAAAAGTACTTAATTCACCAACTGAGATTAATGCTTAAGAAAAGCAAGTTTTTTATTTTAATAATTTTAGTATTAATTAAAATATAAGTAATAGTAAATACCCCACTGAATGTGTAAAATCTATTTGCATACAACATAAAACTCAGTTGACAACCTGAAGATAAGGACATGATCAGGAGGAACACACAATAACAAAATTGATTTTATCTAGCGGGTGATGAAGGATTTTCCCAGGGGAAGTGAATTTGGCCTGGATTTGAAGATTAGGAGGAAACCAGTTCCAGTGAGAGGAAGGGAGAAGAATGTTCCAAGTACTGAAAAAGGAAGAGGAGGAGGAAAAGGAGGAGAAGAAGAGAAGAAGGAAGAAGAGAAGGACAAAGAGCCAAAGGCATGTGTAAAGGCCCTCAGGTAGCCTTAGGCATTGGGCAGTATAAAAACGTCAACAAGTCTAGAGCACAGAGAATAAAGGAGAGCAGAGAGCTTGGGCCCCAAGTGTGTTCTCACCTCCTTTAGTTTTCTGCACAGGAGTCTTTTCTTTAGAAAGGCTTCTTCCACCTCCTTTCTAAATTGACTCTGCTGGTTACTCCTCAACTCCTTATGCTGCTTGACATTTATTCGTCATATTTATCACCCCCAAAAAGAAACTTCTTTTTTTGTATATGTTTAAGTTGTTGATCCTTCCCACTAGAATAATATTCTGTGGCTCCACAAGAGCAGGAATATTGTTTGTTTTGTTTACTACCATATCCACGGTGCTTTGAACAGTGTTTGCAGTCAATAAATAATTCTTAAAGATTTTGATCTTCAAACTAAAAGCAGACAAGAGGCATGGCCAATTTGCATTTTAAAAATGTTTGACTAACTGCATAGTGGAGACAAATGACAAATGATCACTACATAGACTAAAATTGTGGCAGTGGAAAGAGACGTGCACGGATTTGGAAGGTAAGAGAGCTTGTTGATAGACTGAATATGCAGATGTAAAGGAGAAAGAAGTCATTTGGTTCATAGGTTTTGGGCTTATGAAACTGGATAGATGGGGATCCTAATCCCTGAGACAGAGGACATTGGAAAGGGACTAAATCCATATTTTGGATAGGATGAGATCAAGGTAGCTAGAAGCGTCTATGTAGAGATGTCAAATAAGTAGTCAGATCTGTGTGCTGGAAGCTAGGCTAATGATTTATATTAATGAGTTATCATGTATAGATAACAATTGAACCCATGAGTATCAATAAGAAAACCTAAGCAGAAAACATAGAGTTAAAAGGGTACATAATGAAAAGTGGAGAGGCCTATGATTAAATTTTGATAAACACTAATATTTAATGACCTAAAGAAGCAGTGGGTGGAGATATTGGAGGAACATAAGGAAGATGTCATGTCACATAAGCCAAAATAGAGTGCGGTTCAAGAGAGGAGTGAACAGTTAACACAAAGAAATGTGACCAAGAGGTCAAACAACGGGGATCTGAAAGGTGTATTTAAAAATGTGGTGGTTCTTGATCATCTTAGTGGGCATTATATTGATAGCTTGATATGATTGTAATTCACTTCAGAGTGGGTTGAGGAGTAAAAAAGAAGTGAATAATGGAGACAGGAAGCAAAGGCAGCTCTTATAAAAGAAATAGGCTGTAAAGAGAAGATGAGTGTCTCAGGGGGTGGATATAGTGTCAGAAGAGAGATTTTTGGGAGACCTGATTTTGCTCTTTTGTTTGTTTTTAATACAGAGGAACTTGAGCATGTTTAGATGCTTATGGGAAGGACCTGGTTCCAAAGAAAGATTGACAGGAGAAAGACAAGGACAATCTATAGTGCATGTGAAGTCCCTGAGAAAAACTAAGTGGGCATGAGAAAAGGAGAAAAGGAGAAAAAATAAGGACAGGTGTAAACAGGTCTGTAAATTTAGTGTTTGGAAATGGAGGGCATTTCCCACATGATGACTTCACTTTTCTTTGTGAATCACGAGTTGGGTCAATTACTGAGAGTTAGTAGAAAAGAAGATAAAGTGGCCAAGATCAGATGATGGAGTAGAGGAGAAGAAGTCTGAAATAATGGTTGTTATTAGTCAACAACTCTAGTCAACAGTTTTAGATGATGATAAGAAACAGACAGGAAGTGTGGGGTAGAATAGCTTAAACACTGACGATGAGGAGTTCAAGGAGCTGAGCGGCCAGATTACAGGATGAATTGTCCATGTGGCTGTTGGAGTCAATGGGTGATGGCAGAGGAAGAGCATTTGAGGAGCAAAAAGTGGAGAGTCTGAATGTCATAGGGCTCAAAGAAGATTTTTGTTTGTTTGGTGTTTGTTTGCAAGAGGATGAGAGTGGTTTGGAAATGACAATAGAAAATCAGGAGGGCATATACTCCAGTAGCTGACCCTGGAGGATCTGCTTGGAGAGAGAATTACCTACCTCTTAAAAGGGCTGCAGGAGAAGGAAGCTTTGAAAAAGGAGCCCAGATTTGAGTCAAAGAAGGCAAAAAGGTTTTGTTTATCCAGTTGTCATATTTTCTCTACTTAGCTTGCTGTTGTAACATATGAGGAAATTAAAGCTCTGGAAACAGGAGTTAAAACTCACTATTCTGGCATTTTCTTTTAAATATTACTGGTCTACTACTTCCATGTAGCATTAAAAGTCAAATCACATGCCAATCTGCCCCATGTTCATACAAAATATTTTTTCCATGGATGTTGTATGCCTCCTAATTGAAAGAATCAAACCAGCATTGGCACATCTAGCACCAAATGTAACAAATAATCTCATATGAAATTTAGAAATATTTGCATATATTGACATTCTTGAATCTCTGTGACAAGTATAACTTCTTTTTCAAAAAATAATTTTTGGTACTATGCTTGAGGTGAAGAAGTAATCTGTGTACCAAACCCCTGGAACATTCATTTACCTATATAACAAACTTGCATATGTACTCCTGAAATGCAAATAAAAGTTAAAAAATACTTCTGGGAAATAGTGAAGTGTAAAACTTTATAAATAAAAAGTATGATTTCTTAACAACATGAAAAAATAGACCTCAATCAAGTCGTTCTTTCAAATGGAGACGTATGTAAGATGAAGCAGACCCCTTCTTTATCAAGCAAATTTGATGACATAAGGAGAAAGTTCCAAAGGACTTATGACATTGAGATTTGACTTATAAGCTCTATTTCTCCAAGAGTAGGGAAACTCACAAATACCTGTAATTTCAATATCACAACAACTTTGATTCTAACTGAGGAATTTCTAAGTACAGGTCCTCCTTTCTTGTCATTTCCATATTTTATCTTCTTTGAGCAGACAAAGAATAATGAAGTCTATATTTAGTTAAATTTTTGGAAACTTAGCAGCATGGGGGAGAGGAGCTTTTATAAACAGGATATGAACTTTGAACACAAAATAAAATTTACTTTGGTGTCATTATGCGGCACCGACCTAAGCAGACTTATAATTCATATAGAGTTATTGAGTATTTGGTACGTTTTTTTCATCAAATCCTGTGTATGAGGAATTCAAAGGGAATGAGGAGGTATAGTTAAGCATGCTACGTCCAAAGCTATTTTGTACATAAGGAGTATTTCTTTACCTTTCATGTAACTCACAGTATACTCTAAAAGACTCCTCCCTATCATTGGGCATTGGGTCCAAATAACATAATCAGCGTCACAGTGAAGACCACGAATGTCTGCATCAGGCCTGGCTGAAATCCTGGCCCTTCCCCTGACCTTGAGGTGCGCTTGAGCAAATTCTCTGAACACTCAAAGCTCCCTTTTATTTTTAATCTACAGAAGAATGCAGCCATGATGGTCACCTCAGAGGGCTGTTGGAGAGGTAGGTGCTGTGCAGTGTCTGGCACAAATATAATGCAGAGAAGGGTGTCCATTGCAGTTAATGATACTTAATATAATAATATGATTAATTGTAGATGATTAAAGCTAATTATTAGGTCTGCTTCTTTCAAGATCCTGCTAATGTTCCACTATCTCTGTGGAAATCCATACATCACCAAGTGTCCCAGAATCTTTCTTTCAGTTTCTGAATTCCTGAACTATATCCGAACTACATGACACAGTTTTTGATGTTGTGCTATCACGGATTATTATCCAGGAAATTTTGTATATGCAATTATTGTCCCTTCTATAATAACCCTCGTGTCTTCTCCAGGCTTAACCAAATGAGCTCTGTGCTTCTCTGATTATTCTGGACCTTTCTCTTGATTGTAGCAAGTAATACTGAAATATAGATTTTAACTCATACTCTGTTTTCTTGAGGGCAAAAACTGCATTCAACAAAAACAGCTATCAACAGGGTCAACTGACAACCTATAGAATGGGAGAAAATATTTGCAAACTATGCATCCAACAAAGGGCTGATATCTAGAATCTATAAGGAACTTAAATATACAAGCAAAAAATAACTCCTTTAAAAAGTAGGCAAAGGACATGAATAACACTTTTCAAAAGAAGGCATATGTGCAGCCAACAACTGTATGAAAAAATGCTAAACATCACTAATCATCAGAGAAATGCAAATTAAAACCACAATGAGATATCATCTCACACCAGTCAAAATGGCTATTATTAAAAACTCAATAAATAGATACCAGAGAGGTTGTGGAGAAAACAGAATGCTTATACACTGCTGGTAGGAACGTAAATAAGTTCAGCCACTGTGGAAAGCAGTTTGGCAATTTCTTAAGGAACTTAAAACAGAATTACTATTCAACCCAGAAATCCCATTATTGAGTATATATTCAAAGGAATATAAGTTGTCCCATAAAGGCACAGGCACACATATGTTCATCACAGCACTATTCACAATAGCAAAGTCATGGAATCAACCTAAATGTACATCAATGAGAGACTGGATAAAGCAAATGTGGTACATATATACCATGCAACACTATGCAGCCATATAAAGAATGAGATCATGTCCTTTGCAGGAACATGGATAGAACTGGAGGCCATTATCCTAAGCAAACTAATACAGGAAAAGAAAACCAATACCGTATGGACTTACTTATAAGTGGGAGCTAAACATTGAGTACATGTGAACACAAAGAAGAAAACAACCTACTTGAGGATGGAGGATAGGAGGAGGGTGAGGATCAAAAACTACCTGTTGAGTACTACGCTTATTACCTAGATGATGAAATAATCTGTACACCAAACCCCTGTGACACACAATTTACCTATATAAACAAACCTGCACATGTACCCCTGAATCTAAAATAAAAGTTAAAAACAACAACAACAAGGTCTCACTCATCTCTGTATCCCCAGGACTGACACAGATTGGCTGCTCATAATCTGAGCTGTCACATACTGAGATTATAAATTCCTAGAGAGTATGTGCTGCTCTTGAACTGTCTTTTGGCTACTCTCCAATAGGGTTGAGTGCCCAGGTGCATACAGCTTTCTATCTAACGACCCCCTTCCCCTAGTCTTCCTACCCATGTGATAACTGTAAGAACACAAGTAAGGTGGAAGGTTAATAAGAGGGACAGGAAAAAAGTTTCAATATTAAAATAACAGATGAAACAGGAATTACCAGCCTTTCCAGAGTCTCAGATAATATCAATTATGACTTTTCAAGTGGGACAAGTGTAATTGGAACACAGTACTCCTTCTATTGTGGGGCTAGGAAGTGGGGTCTTGTTTCCATGTTACGTTCTTTTAGGAACAATGCAAAGACCAACAAGGCCACTCCCCATCAGTGAAATGAGTCAGACGTGCTGTGTTAGCATAGGTCTCCAACCTGTAAAATCAAGTGGCTCTAATGTGTACGTTCCTCTGAGCTACAGTTGTGATACATGTAAATGCTGTGGTTTACATACATATATCCTATCCTTTGTTGCTTTCAGAGTTCTTATTCCTCTCTCTCTCCCCCTCCCTCCCGGTCTTTCTCTGTCACTTTCTTTCTTGGCTTTTTAATTTGTTAAATCACTTATTGTGGATCTCCCCCAATTTACATACATGAGGGAAGGAAATCTGTGTCATTTACCAACAAAACTTCAAGGTCAAGAATGTTGCCTGGCATAAACTAATTCGTATAATTCACACATATTTAGACATGAAAGAATTGTCGTCTCTGATGGTGCAAAATTTAAATAAAGGCTGATTAGATATCAGACCCAACTGATCTGTTTACTGAACTGACCCATTATTTGACTTATTAATGAAAATAATCTAGGAGTTTAGGTACACAGCACATCAGTAATGTAATTCTCCTATTGAAGCAGCAAATCAATTCCTAGACAAATTATATTTGCCAAGAAAGGGAAACCCCTGAGGCCGTTTGTGGAAATGAAGCACAAGCTCAGTGGACTCACTCCACGGGCTGTGGTCATGAGCCAGCTGCTCACCTTGTATGGAGACAGGGCTATTTTTTAATGGAGACATAAAGCTGTGACTGATGGGCCACAAACACCATGGGAAATTTCCATTTCAGCTGCATTTCCTTTTCTTGTTTCAAATTGCATTTTGAGCTTTTTATAGGATGATTGATGTTAAGTCCCTATTTCTGTTGTTAGTAAGTCACTGAGTATTTGTATTTGTATTTGTCATTACAACTCAAGACTAGAAACCAAATCAATCAGGGGATGAAAGCACAATACATGATGGTGATCATATTCCATCATGTTGCAATAAAACAGATAAGGCTCCTCAGACAGATTTTCTACTTTTTAAAGTGATTTCTCCTAACCTGTGGCTGTAAATGACAGCATCTATCCCAACATCTCAGGACACCAGCCAAAGTAATTTCTTTTCGTGTCTCTTGTTACAACGGCTTGAATGGTGAGATATTGAAACGTATATGACTCAGATTAAAGGAAATGGCAGCATTATATCGCAATGCCAAGGAAGCAATTATTGCAAACAAGACATTTACTAGAAAATGCCTATCTTGGAATGATCCTTGGCAGGAGAAAAAATGATATATAAGACTTTCTTCCAAGGTTCTTTTCTTTTGTAATATTACGAAGGGAGAGAAAGCTTCTAGAGCTCACCAAGAAAATATATTTCTAAACAACACATTTATAAAGCCTGCTTCTTCACACAGTAATACCTATATTTTACCTTTGGGCCTCTTAAGTTTTTTTGACTTTTCTAAATTCTTTCATTGGCTCCACATGGCAAAGATTCTGTTGTCAAGATTTGGCTAACAGCAACAGCAGGGGCATGACCTAAATAGAAGGCCAACTGTGGGCACCAATGCCAGTGCCCATGGACCAGAGAATGGAGTTCTTCATTACTTTGATTTAAGGTTAGCATGCAGAGGAAAATCTTGTTTTCTTACTTCTCAGTTATATGGGGATGAGGAGTCCCATATAGTAAAATTTTAAAATTTGGTACGTTAAAAATTCACATGTTTGAAATTATGTTCAAGTTTATATGTAACATATTGCAGAAAAAGAAAATAAAAACATGACTTAGCTATTTTAAACTGAGAACTATGAGGGCTGGGGAAATCCAGATAATGAATGACGTGGATCAGAAGCATCATGTCTATCACATGATGATTTTCACTAGAAAGTTACCTGACCAAGTGTTCTACTCCTTATCCCCTTCAATGCCTAGCACACTCTAATGAATATTGTAAGTGGCCCAAATAATTGTTGAATTTTTGTTGAATGAATAAGTGGGTTGGTGAACGAATGATTGAATGAATGAAACAGCAAGAGAGAAAATGAAGTGTCTTCAAGCTCAAAGGTAAGCTATTTCTATAGCTGGCATCTATATACAACAAGGCATCATAGAATTGGTGGAAATGCCCTTAAGTTACATATTTGCTGAGAAGATTTTTCTCCACATTAAGAGGCTAACTTTTATGAAATAAAGACTTTGTTTTTTTTCTCCATTGTTTTCTACAGACTCTACTATGACATATTTTGAATCAATGAGTGATTTTGTTCTGGAATATTCCATAAAACATTATTTATTCCAAATTTTTCCTCCCAGGGTAGTTGTAAAAATGAACTGGAACCCATTCTTAAAAAAAAAACTAATTTATTTATTTATGTGAAATTGACAGAAGTATATATACATTGTGGATGGTCAAATTTAGTTAATTAACAAATACATTAACTCACAGGGTTATCGTTTTTGTAGTGAAAACACATCCACTCTCTTTACTTTTTTTAAGAACACAATGTATCATTAACTATAATCATTATACATCCTTTGACCAACGTCTTCTCACCTTCTTTTCTCCACTAAGCTCTTCATCTTTTGGTAACCACCATTCTCATCTCTACTTTTATAAGTTCAACTTTTCTAGCTTCCACATGTGAGTGAAATAATGAGATATTTGTCTGTGCCTGGCTTGTTTCATTTAACATAATGTCCTCCAGGTTCATCCAAGTTGTCACCTATGGGGATTTTATTCTTTTTTATCCTTTTATTCTTTTTTACTTAATGGTATTCCGTTGTATATATACACAACACACTTATTTTATGCATTCATCCATTGTTGGGCAATTAGGTTGACATCCTATCATTGCTATTGTAAATACTGCACCTATAAACACGGAATGCAGACATCTCTTCAACATAATGATTTTATTTCCTTTGGCTATAACACAGTAATGAAGTTACTGGATCCTATATTAGTTCTATTGTTAATTTCTTTAGGAACTTCCCTACTGTTTTCTATAATGTCTGTACTGATTTATATTACTACCAATAGAGTATAAAATTCGCTTTTCTCCACATACTCACTAATATTTGTTATCTTTTATCTTTTTTTATAATAGTGATTCACACTAGAGTAAGGTGATACCTCATTGTGGTTTTGATTTCCATTTCCTTGATGACTAGTGATGTTGAGTATTTTTTCATATACCTATTGGCCATTTACTATTAGGCCAAATCCCTATTCAGGTCTTTTGACCATTTAAAAATTTTATTTAATTTTATTTTTGCTGTTGTTGTTGAGTTGTTTGAGTTCTTCAAATATTTTAGATATTAATTCTTTGTCAAATATATAGTTTGCAAATATTATCTCCCATTCTGCAGGTTGTCTTTTCACTATCTTGATAGCTTCCTGAAGCTTTTTAGTTTGATGTAATCCCATTTTTGCTTTCACTGCCTGTGCTTTTGAGGCATTATCCAAAAAATCCTTGCCAAGAACAAAATCACAAAGTATTTCCCCTATATTTTTTTCTAGCAGTTTTATAATTTTTGGTCTCACATTTAATTGTCTAATTCATTTTGAGTAAATCTTTGCACAGGGTGAAAAAAAGGAATCTAATTTATTCTTCCACATGTGTATATCTAATTGTACCAACACCACTTATTAAAGAGATTGTCTTTTCTCCAGTGTGTGCTTGTGGCATCTTTGTAAAAAAAAAAACCAGTTGGCTGTAAATGTGTGGATTTATTTCGGGGCTGTCTATTCTGTTATAATGGTCTATGTGCCTGTTTTTGCACCACTACCATTCTGTTTTGGTTATTATAGCTTTTAAATATACTTTGAGTCAGGTAGTGCAGCACCTCTAGCTTTGCTCTTTTTGCTCGAGATTGTTTTGGCTCTTTGGGCTCTTGGGTGGTTTCACATGAAACTTAGGATTTTTTTCTATTTACATGAAGAATGTCATTGGGGTTTGATAGGAATTGCATTGAATTTTTAGACTGCTTTGAGCAGTATGGATATTTTAACAATATTAATTATTGCAATTAATAACTCAAAATATGTTTTCATTTTTTGTATTTGCTTCGGTTTCTTTCATCAATGTTTTATAGTTTTTCTTGTAGACATCTTTTACCTCCTTGGTTAAATTTATTCATAGGTATTCTAAATTTTGTGGCTATTGTAAATGAGGTTATTTTGTTGATTTCTTCTTCAGATAGTTTGCTATTAATTTATAGAAATGTTACTAATTTTTCTTTTTTCTTTTCTTTCTTTTATGCAGTCTCAATCTTATTGCCCAGGCTGGAGTGCAGTGGTGCAATCTTGGCTCACTGCAACCTCCGCCTCCTGGGTTCAAGCAATTCTTACACCTCAACCTCCCGAGTAGCTGGGATTATGGGCATTTGCCACCACGCCTGGCTGATTTTTGTATTTTTTAGTAGAGATGGGATTTCACCAGGCCTTGTCTCGAACTCCTTTCCTCAAGTGATCCACTTGCCTCTGCCTCCTAAAGTGCTGGGATTACAGGAGTGGGCCACCGCGCCCAGCCACTAATTTTGTATGTTGATTTTGTGTCTTGCAAGTTACTGAACTTATTTATCAGTTTTAACAGTTTTTTTTTGTGGGGTCTTTAGAGTATTCTATATATAAAATCATGTCATCCACAAACAGGGACAGTTTAACTTCTTTCCAGTTTGATTACCTTTCATTTCTGTCTTTCATCTGATTTCTCTGGCTAGGACTTCTGGCACTTTGTTAAATAAAAGCAGTGAATGTGGACATATTTGTCTTTTTCCAGATCCTAGAGAAAAAATTTCAATTTTTCCCATTCAGTGTTATGTTAGCTATGGGTTTGTTTTAATTGGCCTTTATTGTGTTGAGATACATTCCATCTATACTTAATTTATGAAGAGATTTTTATTGTCATGAAGGAATGCTGAATTTTGCCAGATTCTTTCTCTGCATCTATTGAAATAATCATATACGTTTTGGCCTTTATTTTGTTAATGTGATACGTCATATTTACTGATTTGCATATGTCAAACCATTCTGGCATCCTTGGGATGAATCCCACTTGATCGTGGTGAATGATTTTTTTTAATGTGTTTTTGCATTTAGTTTGCTATATTTGTTCAGGATTTTTGCATCTATGTCCATCAGGGAAATTTACCTGCAGTTCTCTTTTTTGTTGTGTCCTTGTCTGGTTTAGTATCAGGGTAGTGTTGGTCTCATAGAAAAAGTTTAAAATAATTCACTTCTCTTTAATTTTTTTGAAATAGTTTGAGAATAACTACTATTAGTTCTTGAATTTCTTGGTAAGATTTGACAATGAAGCTATCAGGTTCTAGGCTTTTGTTGATGTCAAAAATGTTATTGCTTATCTAATCTTATTACACATCTTTTGGACTATGTAGGTTTTCTGTTTCTTCTTAGTTTAACCTTGGCAGGTTGTATGTGTCCAGGAATTTATCCATTTCTTTTAGGTTTTCCAATTTATTGACATAGAATTGTTTACAATAGTCTATTATTATTTTTTGTATTTCTCTGTTCTCAGCTGTAATGTTACCTTTTTCCTCTCTAATTTCATCTGGGTTTTCTCTTGTTTTTTCCTAGTTTATCTACAAGTTTGTCCGTTTTGTTTATCATTTTGAAAAAAGAAGTCTTTGTTTCATTGATCTTTTAAAATTACTGTTAGACTTTATTTCATTTATTTCTACTTAAATCTTTATTCTTTCTTTCCTTCCACTAGTTTTGGGTTTTTTTTCTAGTACCTTTAGGTGCAATATTAGGTTGTTTATTTCAGATATATATATATATATATATATTTTTAAGATGGAATTTCGCTCTTGTTGCCCAGGCTGGAGTGCAATGGCGTGATCTCAGCTCACTGTAACCTCTGCCTCCCAGGTTCAAGTGATTATCCTGCCTCAGCCTCCTGAGTTACTGGGATAAGAGGAATGCACCATCACTCCTAGCTAATTTTGTATTTTTAGTAGTGATGGGGTTTCTCCATGTTGGTTAGGCTGGTCTCAAACTCCCAACCTCAGGTGGTCCACCCACCTTGGCCTCCCAAAGTGACAGGATTACAGATGTGAGCCACCGTGCTGTTGTTGTTGTTTCTTTTAATGTAAACATTTATTGCTATAATATTCTCTCTTGTAACTGTAGCCCATAGGTTTTGGTATGTTTTGTTTTCATTTTCATTTGTCTCTAGAAAATTTTTAAGTTTCCCTTTTAATTTCTTTATTGACCCATTGATTGTTCAGAAGTGTATTTTCTAGTTTTCATAGATTTGCAAATTTTCCAAGGTTTCTCCTGTTACTGATTTCTAGATTTATATTGTTGTGGTCTGAAAAGATATTTTATATGATTTCAATCTTAAATTTGTTAAAACTTCTTTTGTGGCTACATATGATCTATCCTGGAGAAGGTTCCATGTTCAGTTGAATGTGTACTCTGCAGGGGTTGGATGAAAAGTTCTGTAAGTATCTTTTAGGTCTATTGGGTCTAGAGCATAGTTTAAACCCAGTATTTCTTTATTAATTTTCTCTCTGGATGATCTATTCATTGCTGAAAGAGGGATGTTGAAATTTCTTACTGTTGCTGTATTGCAATCTATCTCTCCTTTTAGAGCTATTAATAGTTGACTTTGATGTTGGATGCTTTGATATTGAGTGCATATATATTTACAATTCTTATATACCCTTGCCTATCACTGTATGATGACATTCTTTGCCCCTTTTTATACGTTTTGATGTAAGGTCCATTTTATCTGATATAATTATAGCTATTCTACTCTCTTCTGGTTTCCCTTTGCATGAAATGTCTTTTTTCATCCCTTCACTTTTAGTTAATGTGTGTCCTTACTATTAAAGTGAGTCTCTTGTCAGCAGTATATAATTTTCTTTTTTAAAATCCATGCAGCTGCTGTATAACTTTTAATTGTAGAATTTACTTCATTTATATTCAAAGTAATTACTATTAGATAAGAACTTACTATTGTCATTTTGTTAATTGCCTTCCAGTTGTTTTGTTGATTCTTTTATCCTTTCTTCCTCTCCTACTGTCTTCCTTTGTGGTTAAATAATTTTAGTTTTGTGTTTCATTTGTTGCTTTTTTTTTTTTAGTATATATATTGTAAGTTTTTGCATTGTGGCTACCATGAAGCTTACACAAAACTATTATACTTATGTTTTTACCTGGTTATTTTAAACTAATAACAACTTTCATCATTAAAAAGAAACCCACCAAAAGTCTACACTTTAACTCCAGTCTCCACCTTCCACATTTTGAATTGTGCTGTCACAATTTACATCTTTTTATATTGCATATCCCTTAAAATTGTTATTGCTATTACTTTAATAGTTTTTTAACCTTCATACTAAAGATATGTGATTTACACACCAACATTATATTGTAAGAGTGCTCACAATTTGATTGTGTCCTTTATTTTACCAGTGAGTATGAAAAATGTACTTTCCAATTTTTTTTTTTTTTTGTCACTCATTAGCATCGTTTTCTTTTAGCTTGGAGAACTCCCTTTAGCATTTCCTGTAAGACAAAAATATTTATCTTTCCTTCATTTCTGAAGTACAGATTTGCTGTGTACAGTATTTTTAGTTGAAAGATTGTATGTGTGTGTGTGTGCTTTGAATATATTATCTTACTTTCCCCTGGCCTGTAAAATTTCTGCTGAGACATCTGCTTTATGCATATTGAAACTCCCTTATATGTTATTTGCTCCTTTTCTTTTGCTGCTTTCTGCATCCTTGCTTTGTGTTTAATTTTTGACAGCTTTATTATAATATATTATCGGGTAGCTATATTTTAGATTGAATCTGATTGGCAATTTTTGACCTTCCTGTAAATTGATATTCACATCATTCTCCAGTTTTGAACCATTTTGTGCCATTATTTAGTTAAATAAATTTTTTACTCCTTTCTCTATTACCTCTTGAACACTGATGACTCAAACATTTGCTCTTTTGATGTTATCTCATAAACCCTATAAACTTTATTCTTTTTCATTTTTTTCTTCTCTCACCGTATATATATTTTCAAATAACTTGTCTTCATGTTCACCGGTTCTTTCTTTTGCTTGATCAGTTCTGCTGTGAATGTCCTCTATTTGCATATTTCATTTTGTTCATTGTATTTTTCAGCTCCACTTTTAAAAAATTAATTCAATCTCTCCATTAAATTTCTCTGATAAATTTCTTTTTTTTTTTTTTTTTTTTGAGACGGAGTCTCGCTCTGTCGCCCAGGCTGGAGTGCAGTGGCCGGATCTCAGCTCACTGCAAGTTCCGCCTCCCGGGTTCATGCCATTCTCCTGCCTCAGCCTCCCGAGTAGCTGGGACTACAGGGGCCCGCCACCTCGCCCGGCTAGTTTTTTGTATTTTTTTTTAGCAGAGACGGGGTTTCACCATGTTAGCCAGGATGGTCTCGATCTCCTGACCTCGTGATCCGCCCGTCTCGGCCTCCCAAAGTGCTGGGATTACAGGCTTGAGCCACCGCGCCCGGCCAAAGCTACTTGCTATATGTCAGACAGGAGACCAAGTATTGAACAAATATGGTGACTAACATAAGTATCCATGATCTAGGAGCTTACAAGCTAATGAACGATTAGCATGGAATTAATTCCTTTCTCCTTTCATCAGACTATTAAACAGAGGTCATGCTACCTCTGAACATTTTTATGTTTCTGATTATCTGACATTTCAAGATGATAGGAATAAACTCTGGGGTGACAGAAACAAACAAACAAAAAACTCAAAAAAATGTTGTTTAAACTCATGACAGGGGAACAATGTGTGGCTCACAGTAGTTTCTGCAGTAGCCCCCTCTAAACGCTTTGTGTGAGCATTTTTTTGTTTGCCCACTCTCAAGACCTGGTGAGCATAGGTGATGTAGAGACCTCAGAAGAAAATGTCTCAAAACCATTCATGCCAGAATGCAGAAGTAAAATGGCTTTGGTGAATGTGCAGATCACAGATCTTTCTGGAACATCTAAGTCTTCAGCATGTGAGTTTGCCATGTTTGCTACTATGACAAGATCTGATTTTGTTTTCATTGTCATCCCTTCTCATTACATTATCCTGGGGAGGTCATCCAGAATTCTCTCTTTTCTTTCTGTTTTAAAAACATTATTTATGAAAAGTTGCTAAAACTATTTCACTAGAAGTGTCTCTTATTTTGTCAATTAAGTACAAACATAAGTTATAATAGATTCCTTTTCATGTTGAGTTATGCTGTGAATACACTACTCGATACATAGACTGTGTCTTTTAAATGGCTGAAATATTGATAGAGCTCTGGAGAGCAGAACAAGAGGAAGGAAGGTGGAGAATAGTTTAATAGTTGATCATAAAAGTTAGATTTTTATTCCAAATGTTAGAGAAAGAAGGAATCCTGCCTAAATCATTCTATTAAGCTAGTATCACCCTAATACCAAAGCCAGGAAAGTACATAACAACAATAATGAAAACCAGAGATCAATATCCTTGATGAACATAGATGCAAACATTCTCAACAAAATAGTGGCTAACCAAATCCAAGAGCATATTAAAAAAATACATCATGATCAAGTGGGTTTCATACCAGGGATGCAGAAATGATTTAACATATGAAAGTCAATAAATGTGATACATTACACACACAGAATTCAAAATAAAAATACACTCATCTCAATAGACACAGAAAAAGTATTTGACAAAATTCAGCATTCTTTTTGATAAAAACCCTCAACAAAATTAGCAGAGAAGGGCTATACCTTAAAGTAATAAAAGCCATCTTTAACAAACCCACAGCCAACATAATACCAAATGGGGAAAAGTGGAAAGCATCCTCCCTGAGAACTGGAACAAGACAAGGATGCCCACTTTCACCACTTCTATTCAACATAATATTGGAAGTCTTAGCCAGAGCAATTAGACAAGAGAAATAAATAAAGGGCATCCAAATAGGAAAAGAGGAAGTCAAACTGTTGTTGTTTTCTGATGATGTGATAATATACCTGGAAAACACTAAAGACTCATCCCAAAAGCTCCTAGATCTGATAAATGAATTCACTAAAGTTTCAGGATACAAAATCAATATACATAAATCAATAGCACTACTATACACCAACAGCAACCAAGCTCACAATCAAATTAAGAACTCAAGCCCTTTTACAATAGCTGCGAATATACTTAATCAAGGAGTTGAAAAATTTCTACAAGGAAAACGACAAAACACTGCTGAAAGTAATTATAGATGATAAAAACACATAGAAACACATTTCATGCTCATAAATGGGAAGAATCAATATTGTGAAAATGACCATAGTGCTAAAAGTAATCCACAGATTCAATGGAATTCCCACAAAAATACCATTCTTCTTCTTCACAAAAATAGAAAAAACAATCCTAAAATTCATGTGGAACTGCAGAAAGAGTCCCTAGAGCCAAAGCAATACTAAGCAAAAAGAAGAAATCTGGAGGCATCACATTACCCAAGTTCAAATTATACTAAAAGGCTATAGTTACCAAAACAGCATGGTACTGATATAAAAATAGGCATGTACACAAATAGAACAGAATAGAGGACCCAAAGGAAAGCCAAATACTTACAACCATCTGATCTTTGGCAAACTTGCAGCCAACTGACTTTTCATGAAGAACACAAAAACATAAACTGGGGGAAAGGACACCTTATTCAATAAATGGTGCTGGGATAACTGGCAAGCCACATACAGAAGAATTAAACTGGATCCTCATCTCTCAACTTAAAAATCAACTAAAGATTAATCAAAGACTTAAATCTAAGACCTGGAACCATAAAAATTCTAGAAGATAACGTCGGAAAAGCTCTTCTAGACATTAGCTTAGGCAAAGAATTCACGACTAAAAATCCAAAAGCAAATGAAACAAAAACAAAAATTATAAGTGGGACCTAATTAAACTAAAAAGCTTCTGCACAGCAAAAGAAATAATCAGCTGAGTAATCAGACAACCCACAGAGTGGGAGAAAATATTTGCAAACTATACATCCCAACAAAAGACTAATATCCAAAATCTACAAGGAACTCAAACAATGAATCAGCAAGAAAAAAACAATCCTATTAAAAAATGATCAAAGGACATATATAGACAATTCTCAAAAGAAGATATACAAACGGTCAATAAACATGAAACAAAGTTCAACATTACTAGTTATCAGTGCAATGCAAATGAAAATCACAATGAGATTCCACCTAACTCCTGTGAGAATGACCATAATTTAAACATTAAAAAAATAGATGTTGGTGTGGATGTGGTGAAAAAGGAACACTTTTATGCTGATCATGGGAATGTAAACCAGTATAACCCCTATGGAAAACAGTATGGAGATCCCTTAAAGAACAAAAAGGAGATCTACCATTTGAGCCAGCAATCCCACTACTCGGTATCTACCCTGTATTAGTCCATTCTTACGCTACTATAAAGAACTGCCCGAGACTGGGTAATTTATAAAGGAAAGAGACTTAATTGATTCACAGTTCTGCAGGGCTGGGGAGGCTTCAGGAAACTTATAATCATAGTGGAAGGGGAAGCAAACACATCCTTCTTCACATGGTGGCAGGAAGAAGTGCTGAGTAAAAGGGGGAAAAGCCCCTTATAAAACTATCAGATCTCACGAGAACTCACTCACTATCACAAGAACAGCATGAGGGTAACCGTCCCCATGATTAAATTACCTCCTACCAGGTCCCTTCTATGACATATGGGGATTATGGGAACTACAATTTAAGGTGAGATTTGGGTGGGGACACAGAGCCAAACCATATTATTCCACCCTTGACCCCTCCCAAATATCATGTCCTCACATTTCAAAACACAATTATGCCCTTCCAACAGTACCCCAAAATCTTAACTCATTTCAGCATAACTCATAAGTCCAAGTCCAAAGTCTCATCTTAGACAAAGAAAGTCCCTGCTACCTATGAGCCTGTAAAATCAAAATCAAGTTAGTTACTTCCTAAATACAATGGGAGTACAGGCATTGGTTAGACACACCCATTCCAAATGGGAGAAACCAACAAAAGGACAGGGCTACAGGCCCCATGCAACTCCGAAATCCCACAGGGCAGCTAAATCCTAAAGCTCCAAAATGATCTCATTTGATTCCATGTCTCACATCCGGGGCACACTGATGTAAGAAGTGGGCTCCCACAGTCTTGGGCAGCTCAACCCCTGTGGCTTTGCAGAAAACAGCACCTCTCCTAGCTGCTTTCATGGGCTAGTGTTGAGTGTCTGCAGTTTTTCCAGGTGCATGGTGAAAGCTGTTGGTGGATCTACCATTCTGTGGCCTAGAAGATGGTGGCCCTGTTCTCACAGCTCCACTAGGCAGTGCCACAGTGAGAATACTGCGTGTGGGCTCCAACCCCACATTTCCCTTCTACACTACCCTAATAGAGGTTCTCCATAAGGGCTCTACCACTGCAGCAAACTTCTGCCTGGACATCAAGGTTTCTCCATACATCCTCTGAAATCTAGGTGGAGGTTTTCAAACCTCAATTGTCGACTTTTGTGCATCTGCAGATTCAACATCACATGTAAGCCACCAAGGCTTGGGGCTTGCACCCTCTGAGGCAATGGCAGAAGCTGTACCTTGGCCCTTTTTGTCAAAGCTGAAGCTAAAGCAGTTGGGACACAGGACACCATGTCCCAAAGCTGCATACTGCAGGGGGGCCCTGGGCCCAGCCCACAAAACCATTTTTCCCTCCAAGGCCTCCAGGCCTGTGATAACAGAGGCTGCCGTGAAGGTCTCTGACATACTTTGGAAGCATTTTCCCCATCGTCTTGGTGATTAACATTCAGCTCCTCATTATTTAGGCAAATTTTTGCATCAGGCTTAAATTTCTCCCCAGAAAATGGGTTTTTCTTTTTTAATGCATCATCATGCTGTAATTTTCCAAACTTTTATGCTCTGCTTCTTCTTGAACACTTTGCCACTTAGAAATTTCCTCAACTAGATATCCTAAATATCTCCTTCAAGTTAAAAGTTCCACAGATTTCTAGGGCAGCAGCAAAATGCCTCCAGTCCCTTTGTTAAAGCATAACAAGTGTCACCTTTGCTCTAGTTCCCAATAAATTCCTCATCTCCGAGACCACCTCAGCCTGAGCTTCATTGTCCACATCACTATTAGCATTTTCGTCAAAGCCGTTCAACAAGTCTCTAGGAATTTTCATACTTTCCCATGCCTTCCTATATTCTGAGCTCTTCAAGTCTCCAGGAAGTTCCAAACTTTCCCATTTTCCTGTCTTCTTCTGAGCCCTCCAAAGTGTTTCAATCTGCCTGTTATCCAGTTTCAAAGTTGCTTCCACATTTTCTAGTATCTTTACAGCAGCACCACACTCTCTGCACTACCAATTTACTGTATTAGTCAATTCTCATGCTGCTATGAAGAACTGCTCAAGAGTGGGTAATTTATAAAGGTAAGAGGTTTAATTGACTCACAGTTCTACAGGGCTGAAGAGGCCTTGGAAAACTCAGAATCATGGCAGAAGGGGAAGCAAACATGTCCTTCCTCACATGGCATCAGGAAGGAGAAGTACTGAGCAAAAGGTTAAAAGGCCTCTTATAAATCCATCAGGTCCCATGAGAATTCACTCACTATCATGAGAACAGCATGAGGGCAACTGTCCCCACGATTAAATTACTTCCCACTGGATCTCTCCCACAACACATGGAGATTATGGAAACTACAATTCAAAATGAGATTTGGGTGGGGACTCCAACCCCACAGTTTCCTTCCACACTGCCCTAGCAGAGGTTCTCCATGAGGGCTCCACTACTGCAGCAAACTTCTGCCTAGACATCCAGGTGTTTCCATACATCCTCTGAAGTCTAGGCAGAGGTTCCCAAACTTCAATTCTTAATTTCTGTGCACCCATAGATGCAACACTATGTATTGGTGTTGGACACAGAGTCAAACCATATCATATCCAAAGGAAAAAAAGTCATTATATGAAAAAGACACATGCACATGCCTGTTTATAGCAGCACAGTTTGCAATTGCAGAAGTATGGAACTTAGGTCTGACCTAAGTGCCCATCAGCCAACAAGTGGATAAAGAGAATGCTATATGTACTTGATGAAATACTACTCAGCCACAAAACAAAGTGAAACAATGGCTTTTGCAGCAACTTTGATGGAGTTGGAGACCATTATTCTAAGTGAAGTAACTCAGAAATGGAAAACCAAATATTGTATATTCTTGCTTATAAGTGGGAGCTAAGCCATGAGGATGCAAAGGCATAAGAATGATAGAATGTACTTTGGTGACATGGGGAGAAAAATGGTTGGGAGGGGATGAATGATAAAAGACTATATATTGAGCATAGTAGACATTGCTTGGTTGACAGGTGCACCAAAATCTCAGAAATCTTATCTATCTGCTAAAGAACTTATCTATGTAACCAAAAATTACCTATTCCCCCTAAACTGTTGAACTTAATAGTTTTTTAAACTAAGTGCTTTATTCTGTGTCCACTTTTTCTCAACAAAAAAGTGTACTTTTATTCATTATTTCATAATCTTCCAGCAGTAGGATCAAGAATTTGTCTAGTCTTTGTCATGGGTTCCTAGCGTGGAACTTCTAAAATCCTTGACATTTCCTGAGTGATAGAGTCTTTGTTATGCTAATTAGGTTACTCATGGCGGACCCCTAGATAGCTTCTGGGTGAGTGGAGCTGATCACCAGAAAGACCTACTATGCGATTAGGGAGTTGGCACTTTAGACCATCTTAATTTGGGGGGAAAGGAGGGAAACAAGAGATTGAGTTAAGTCACATGGTATGTTAGTCTGTTTGCATTGCTATAAAGAAATACCTGAGACTGGGTAATTTATAAAGAAAAGAGGACTGTTTGGTTCATGGATCCACAGGCTGTACATGAAGCATGGTACTGGCATCAGCTTCTGGTGAGGGCATCAGGAAGCTAACAATTAGAGTAGAAGGCAAAAAGGGAAACAAGACAGGGGGTTTCAAGCTATTTTAAATCACCAGCTTTCACATAAACCAGAGTGAGAACTCATGCATTACCATGGGGATGGCACCAAGCCATTCATGAGGAATCCACTCCCATAAAACTGTAATCATAAGTATTACTTTTCTGAGTTCAGTAAGTCATTCTAGCAAATTATCGAACATGAGGGGCAGAGTAGAAAACTCTTGGATTGGTAGTTTGTTGGTCAGAATGCAAGTGGCTTGTGGATCCACACAATTTATAATTCATGTCTAATATACAGTCTTGTTATGAACCATGCTGATCTGATGCTAACTTCAGGTGGTTAGCATTAAATTGAATTGTATTACAGTATATTTAGTTGTGGTAAAGGCAGGAATACTTCCTAACATTCAGATGTAAGAATCATATTTTCAAGTTTATGGGGAACATGTTAATGTTTAAATACACTAAGTAATTCCCATCAGGTAATACAGTTAAGTGGCTGACTTAGAATTCAAACTGAGGCTTGTGTGATTCCAAGGTCTGAGATCTTTTTGCTTTTTGCCAGCCTGCTCTAACTCTCACAAAGACCACATATTACAAATGCTTATCCCAATCCCATTTCAGGAATGAAGCTGAAAGGAAAACTGCTAAGGGAGACATTTCTGGCCCCAAGTCTTCAGTCTCCTTAGTGTGAGAAGTGTTTAGAGCAATGTAATTTTGCAGAATAAGCCTGCAAGTATGAAGCCAAAGATGACTGTCCTGAAATGTGAACGGTACAAATGGCTTTCTTCTGTGGTACAACGGTTTTCTGATTTCCTTTAAGAAATGAGAGCTCCACAATCTTGAGTGATGTTCAAGGCCACTGTGTTAGGCTCTGAGGATACGTGAAGGTAGAAGCTAAGGTCTCCTCCTTTAAGCAGCTAACAACCCAGTGGGAAGACAAGACAAGGAAGAGTAAGATAAATAATTGAGACAGAAAAGATCACCTAAAGAAAATATTTATGAGGGTCAGGGTGATTGTGGAAGAATTTCTAAGGGAAGATCAGAACAGGGACTTGAAACATGCATAGGATTAGAAAAAGGATCACTTCCAAGATTGGAGTAGAACAGTATGTGCAATATGTCTCCTACAGTGTCTGCAGTGAAAGTGATGATGAGAATGATGATGGTGAAGATGATGATAATTCAAGCAATTCTGCAGCTTTCAGATGAGTGCACTTCTGGTTAGAGTGCCCAGGAATAAAATAGCTGTTTATGCTTTGAAATGAAACTTGCACTGTTTAATTTTGTTCCTAGAGGTTTTTGAATTAGAAGCACTCATCCCAGCCAGGAGTGTTGGCTCATGCCTGTAATCCCAGCACTTTGGGAGGCTGAGGTGGGCGGACCACCAGAAGTCGGGAGTTCGAAATCAGCCTGGCTAACATGGTGAAACCTGTCTCTACTAAATACACAAAATTGACTTGGGTTTAGTGGCACATGTCTGTAATCCCTGCTACTCAGGAAGCTGAGGCAGGAGAATTGCTTGAACCTGGGAGCTGGAGGTTGCAGTGAGCCAGGATTGAGCCACTGCACTCCAGCACTGGCGACAGAGTGAGATTTGGTCTCAAAAAAAGAAGAAGGAGAAGGAGAAGGAGAAGAAGAACTCATCCCTAGAAGGAAAACTTGCCCAAACAAGAAGGAAATGCCCCTTTTAAGGGTAGGATATACCTGTAGGTGCCCTGAATGGGAGCATCAGTTTTGACAGAGAAAATTCCAAAGCCTGGGGTTTGCACAAGGAAAGGATTGAATGCAATGCAACTTTAAGCTATGTCACCATCCCCAGAGAGTAAAATGCTAATCCTCTGTCAGGCCAGTGTACCCAGGAAGTGGTGGGCACCAACCCATCCTCCCTCCCTCTGACACTATATGGTTCTGGTGCAACTAACCCACTCTATGTTTGAAGACCAGGCCCTGATTGATTTAAGCTTATTATGATCTCCTCTCCCAATGTCAAGCATAATTGGTTTGAGATGGACATATCAGCAAATTTGAGCCAATAAGAGAGAGAGCATCTAAGGATCTGTGCAGGAGCAACTAGAAGTGACCCTCCTCCTCCCTTGGAGAATGGTTTAACGCTGTGAGTTTGCAACTAGCAGTAGCTGTTCATAAATAAGAAAAGAGGGCTTGGAATGGGGAAGATGGCAATGAGTGAAGCCTGAGGATAAAGCCAGCACTATGAAAGATAGAGCAAAAAGAAAAACCAAGTTCTGGTTATAATATATGTGTTATTGAATCAAGTATAACCTAAATGCAGAAATGTTCCTAAATCTATCAGATTTGTGAGCCAAGAACTGCCTTCCTCACCCCCATTTTCTGCTTAATTTGGCTTTTTTTTTCTTTTTTCTTTCTTACGACAAAAAGTCCCTAACTGATGATAATGAACAAGCAGTCTCTGGCATTACATAATTTGCCTCAATTTACTGCCTGTGAATGTTCACTCCAAGTGTTAACCACTTGTGTAAAACAAATATCTATAACGATATTTTCTAAGCATAATTCACTATGTATATTCATAATATCAGCCTATACTTGGAAATATGATATGTGACTATCTGCCAAATCTATCAGACCATAATGACTACTGCATATTTTAATGAGATTTAATATTCAAAATCAAAGATCGTCAGTTAAGATAATTGCATTCAGAATATCACTGATTGATAACATTTTTGCACATGACAAATCTTAAAGCACCATAATTTAGATAAAGCACTTACCCCAACTTAATCCCATTTTAAATTTAGTAATCCACTTTGTATTCAGGCATTTGGGTACTGTGAAATAGTTTAGCCCTGAGGGTCTCCTCAAAAGAAATCTCAGATCAGAATGCATGCAGCCACTACTGGGATAATACCAGGGAGTAGTTGAAGCAAAGACAGATAATGTGCTTGCAAAGCACTGCCCTTGCTAATGTGCAGATGCCCGCACATTGCAGATTACATCTTCATTCTCATTTCTACCTTCAAAATCCTAAGGTTGTGTCATGAGCTGAATGAGTGTGCTTGGTGGGACAAAGAGGATCTTCAAAATCATTCAATCCTCACATGTATGCTCCAAAACTACATGCCAAAACATTTCTCCAACCTTCACCAGAGTCACTCCTATAAACCAGAATATTCTTATCTTTTAGAAGACCTTGTTTTCTCTTTGTCTTCTCCTTTTCCATTTTCTTTTGTGCTTCGCAAAGGGCAAACAGCAAGGGGAGTACAGAGTCCATCAGTGATTTTCTGTACAGACTCACTTGATGTTAAAAATTTGTACACGTATCTCTCATCCGGGGTGAAGAAGCCCCTCTGAGCCTTGACAAAGAGCATACTATGGTGATGGTAAGAGGAGGAATGCAGCATGCCCATGTCTGGGTGGGGAGTGGTATTTTCGAAGTCCAGTGTTACATGGAAGACAAAGTTCTTTCCTTCATGGAAACTTTTTCTTGACCCATTCGTCTCTATGGCCACAGCAGCTAAGGTTAGAAATTGCTGTTTTAATGGAGGCCAGAAACAAGAGAACAGCATCTTTAACCTGATGAATGAAAATAAAATGTTATATAGATTGTTATTAACGCATCAATATATGTAGGAATAAATATGTGTGTGTATTTTTATATTTATTTAAAATACTATTTAATATTTACCAGTTGATATCATATATATAGTTTAATTTATTAAACACTACTTTTTCTCCCTTTAAAAATTTCAATGAAAGTTGATTGACTTTTAAAGTGAAACTAATAAAAATATATTCTGGGCTTTATAACAGATGTAGAAGTAAAATAAAATATATGGAAAAAGTGTACAAAGGTCAGGGTGGCGTGTATAGATGCCAATTTTTTGTCCTTCTCCTATATGGAAATAACCTCGGGTGATTTCTTTCTTTCTTCCAGGAGCTGGCTGTGAAAATAAAATGATAGTGGGGTGTATAGAATTACAATGTTGAAACACCCTTCATGTGTTTATGTTTAGTATAGTATTATTTGAAGGTAGCTGTGAAAAGTTAAAGTTGCAGATGGTAATCTCTAGAGCAATCACTAAAAATTAACACAAAAAAGTGTAACAAAGATGTCAATAAATAATATAAAATGGAATACTAATATCTTAACATTAATTAATATTTGAATGCCTGATTTGTCCAAAAGAAGGCAGGAAAGGAGGAAAAAGGGAACAAAGAAAGAATTTATGGGACATTGTTGTGGGCTAAATTTAGCACCCTCCCCAAATTTATATGTTGGAGTCCTAAGTCCCAAGACCTCAGAATGTGACCATACCTGAAGACAGGGTCTTTGAAGTGGTAATTACATTAAAATGAGGTCACTGGGGTGAGCCCAAATCTAATATGAAGGGTGTCCTTATAAGAATAGGAAATTTGGACACAGACATGAAGACTATGTGAAGACAAAGGGAGAAGATGGCCATATCTAATCCAAAGAGAGAGGCCTGAAGCAGATTCGTTTTTCATGACCATCAGAAAGTAGTGACTCTGATAACACCTTGACCTCATTCAGCAGCCAGAACTGTGAAAATGTAAATTTCTGTTGTTCAAGTCACCCAGTCGGTTAACACTTTGTTATGGAAGTCCTAGCAAGCTAATACAGCTAATACAAACATACAAAAAAACAAATAACACGAAGCTAAACATAAAATCCAACCATACTGATACTTAAGATGCAAATTGGTTAGCACTGTATGTAAAAAGCAGACATGTAAGACTGGCTAAAAAAAGCAACATCCGGCCTGGCGTGGTGGCTCACGTCTGTAATCCCAGCACTTTGGAAGACCGAGGCAGACAGATCACAAGGTCAGGAAATCGAGACCATCCTGGCTAACACGGTGACACCCCGTCTCTAC
>NW_012114511.1:1704562-1772763 GCF_000951035.1 Colobus angolensis palliatus | reverse complement strand
CAACCAACCAGCAAAACCCAACTGCATACTTTTTACAAGAAACATCTTTTAAACCTAAAAGACATAGTTGGATTGAAAATAAAAAGGCCACAAGGATGCTGGTATGTACATATTATATCAGAACAAGAAGACTTTAGAACAAGGAGAATTAGCAGAGAAAAACAAAGACATTTCATAATGATCAGAAGGGTGATTTAATGACAACATAACCATCATAATATGCATGCAACATACATAGATCAATTGTACTTGTAGTATTCTAATAATAAAGATTTGGAAAATTACATTTATAATAGCAACCAAAATATAAGACACCTTAGAATAAACCTAATAAAAGATGTACAAGAATTCTACACTGAAAATTACAAAACAGAAAGGAAATAAGATCCAAATAAATGGAGGGGTATGTAATTTTCATGGATCAGATGCCTCAAAATTATCAAGGTGCTTATTCTCTCCAAATATTAAAATCCCAGCAGAGCACGTTGAAGAAAATGGAAAACTAATAGGTATCTAAAATCTGAAATTTAACTATTTTTCTATTCCTCTAGGTGTGATGTTACATTATTCATTTGAGATCTTTCTAACTTTTTATGGTAGGTCTTTAGTGCTATAAACTTTACTTTTCATACTGCTTTTGCTGCATTCCAGAGCTTTTTATATATTGTGTCTCCATTTTCATTTATTTCAATTTTTTAAATTTCTGCCTTAATTTTGCTATTTACCCAAAAGCAATTCAGGAACAAGTTGTTTAGTAATTGTGTGGTTTTGGGAGGTCTTTTTGGTAGTGATTTCTATTTTTATTTCACTGTGGTTCAAGAGTATGGTTGGTATGATTTCACTTTTAAAAAAAAATGAGAGTTACTTTATGGCCAAGCATGTTACCAATCTTGGAGTATGTTCCATATGAGGATAAGAAGAATGTATATTCTTTGGTTGATCAGTGGAGTACTCTGTAAATGTCTGTTAGGTCCAACTGACCAAATGTCAAATTTAAGTCCAGAATTTATTTGTTAGTTTTCTGCCTCTATGATCTGTCTATCAATGTCAGCAGGATGTTGAAGTCCTCCACTATTATTTTGTGGCTATCTAAGTCTTTTCCTAGGTCTAGAAGTACTTGTTATATGAATTTGTATGCTCCAATGGATGGGTGCATGTATATTTATGATAGTTAAGTCTTCTTGTTGAATTGAGCCCTTTTATCACTATCTAGTGCCCTCCTTTGTCTTTTTTTCAATATTGTTGGTTTAAAGTCTGCTTTATCTCATATAAGAATAGTGCCCCTTCTCTTTTTTGTTTTCCACTTGCATATTGTTTCTTTCTCCAACCCTTTACTTTGAGCCTATGAGTGTCTTTGCATGTTAGATGGGTCTTTTGAGGACAGAAAATGGATGGTCCTATTTTTTTATCCAACTTTCCACTCTGTGCCTTTTAAGTGGGAAATTTAGATCATTTACATTCAAGATTACAGTTGATATGTAGATTTTAATCCTCTCATGAAGTTGTTAGCTGGTTGCTTTATAGTTTCTATTGTGTGGTTGCTTTATAGGGTCTGTGAGCTATGTACTTTAGTATATTTTTATGGTAGTGGGTATCTCTTTAATTTCCATGTTGAGAACTCACTTAAGAATCTCTTGTAACACTGGTCTAGTGGTAATACATTTCCCTGACTGGAAAAGATCTTACTTCTGCTTTGCTTATGAAGCTTAGTTTGGCAGGATATGAAATTCTTGGTTAGCTTCCAGTCTCTCCTGGCTTGTAAAGTTTCTGCTGAGAAGTCCACTGTAAGCCTCAAGGGGTGTCCTTTGTACATGGTCTGACATTTTCTCTAGCTGCCCTTAAGATTTTTTCTTTAGTATTGACATTGAACAGTCTGGTGATTATATGTCAGGGTAATGTTAGTTTTATGTAGTATCTTACAAGTGTTCTCTGAATTTCTTGTATCTGAATGCTTACCTCACTTGCAAGATTAGGGAAATTTTCTTGAATTATTAGGAAAAAACAAGAACAAACTCACCCCAAACTAGCAAAAGAAAAGAAATAACTAAAATCAAAGCAGAATTGAATGAAATTGAGACCTAAAAATCCATAAAAGGATAAATGAAAACAAAAATTAGTTTTTTGAAAGAATGAAGAAGAGTGATAGCTACCTAGTGGGGCTGACAAAGAATCAAAGAGAGAAGGGCCAAATAAGCACAGTTAGAAATGACAAAGGTGACATTACAATTGATCCCACAGAAATACAAAAGACTCTCAGAGACCATTATGAACACCCTCTATGCACACAAACTATAAAATCTAGAGGTAATGGATAAATTCCTGAAATATACAATCTCCCAAGATTGATCTAGGAAGAAAATGAAAACTTGAACACAGCAATAATGAGTTCTAAAATTGAATCAGTAATAATAATAAAAAAAAAACCTACCACCCCCAGAACCCATGGACTATCAATTACAAACTGGCAGCCAACATCATACTGAACAGTCAAAAACTAGACTCATTCCATCATGTGTGATGGCTCATGCTTGTAATCCCACACTTTAGAGGCCAAGGTGGGAGAATTACTAGAGCCCAGAAGTTCAAGGCCAACCTTGTCAGCATAGCAAGAACCCCCTGCCCCCCCCAAAAAACAAAACAACAACAACAACAAAAAACACCTAGACTTGTTCCTTTTGAGAACTCTCACCATTCCTATTCAACATAGTACTGGAAGTCCTAGCCAGAGCAATCAGGCAAGAGAAAGAAACAAAAAGCACCCATACTATAGAAAAATAAGAAGTCAAATTATTTCTCTTCACAGACAATATGATTTTATACCTAAAGACTCAGCCGAAAACCTCCTGGAACTGAAAAATGACTTCAGTAAAGTTTCAAGATAAAAAATCAATGTATAAAATCATTAGCATTTCCATACAGCAATAATGTTCAAGCTGAGAGTCAAATCAAAAATGCAATCTCATTACAATAGCCACCAAAAATAAAGTGTCTAGGGATATATCTTTAAAAGAAGGTGAAAGATCTCTACAAGGAAAACTACAAAATGCTGCTGAAAGAAATCGGAGACAACACAAACAAAAAAAAACAATTCCGTACTCATGGATTGGAAGAATCAGTATTATTAAAATAGCCATACTGCCTAAAGCAATCTGCAGAGTCAATGTTATTTCTACCAAGCCACCAATGTTATTTTTCACAGAACTAGAAAAAAACTATTCTAAAATTCATATGGAACCAATAAAGAGCCTGAATATTCAAAGCAATCCTAAGCAAAATAACAAAACCAGAGACATTACATTACTCAACTTCAACTATACTATAAAGCTACAGTAACCAAAATAGCTCCATACTGGTACAAAAACAGGTACATAGGACAATGGAACAGAAAAGAGAACCCAGAAATAAAGCCACACATCTACAGTCATCTGATCTTTGATAAAAGTTGACAAAAATAGGAAATGGGAAAATGACACCTTATTCAACAAATGATGCTGGGATTATTGGCTAGCCATACGCAGAAGAATGGAACTGGACGCTACATACAAAGTTTAACTCAAGATGCATTGAAGATTTAAATGTAAGATCTCAAACTATTAGAATCCTAGAAGGAAAATATCTCTAGGTATCAGTTTTGCAAAGAATTTATGACTAAGTCCTCAAAAGCAATTGCAACAAAACAAAAAGTTGACAATTGGTACTTAATCGAAAGAACTTCTTTATGGCAAAAGAAACTATCAACAGAGTAGACAACCTACAGAATGGGAGAAAATATTCACAAACTATGCATCCAACAAAGGCTTGATATTCAGAATCTATAAAGAACTTAAACTACTGAACAAGCACAAAACAAATAACATCACTGAAAAGTGGGCAAAAGACATGAACAGGCACTTCTCAAAAGATGACATGCAAGTAGCTAACACACATGTGAAAAAATGCTCCACATCACTAATAAGAGTAACGAAAATCAAAACCACAATAAGATACCATCTCACATCAGTCAGAATAGCTATTATTAACAAATCAAAAAACAACAGATGTTGGCAATGCTGCAGAGAAAAGGGAATGCTTATACACTATTGGCGGGAATATGAATTAGCTCAGCCACTGTGTAAAGCAGTTTGGAGATTTCTCAAAGAGCTTAGAACAGAGTTACCATTTGATCCAACAATCCCATTACTGGGTACATATCCCAAAGAAAATAAACATTTCTACCAAAAAGATACCTGCACTCATATGCTCATTGCAGTACTATTAAGAATAGCAGACATGGAATCAAGGTAGGTGCTCACCAATGGTGGATTGAATAAAGAAAATGTGGTACATTTATACTATGGAATACTATGCAGCAATAAAAAGGAATGAGATTATGTCCTTTGCAGAAACACAGATGGAGCTGGAGGCCATTATTCTAAGCAAAATATCTCAGGAACAGAAAACCAAATACCACATGTTCTCACTTATAAGTGGGAGCTAAACATTGGAGGAATGGAAGGGGAAAGGACCGAAAAACTAACTATTGTATATTATTTTCAGTACCTACGTGATAGGATCAATCATACTCCAAACACTTCAGCATCGTGCAATATACCCAAGTAACAAAACTCTACTTGTACTCCCTGAACCTAGAATAAAAGTTGAACTTATGAAAGTAAATATATAATAAAGTAAAATTTTTATGGAAATGCAAAGGGTCTATAATAAGAAAAACAGCCTGAAAAGAGCAATGAGGTTGGATAATTTATATTTTATGATTTCAAAATAAATATATAGTAATAAAGATAGTGTTAGATCAATTGATTGATGGAAAAGAATGTGAATCTAAATACATATGCACAATTATATGGACAACTGAACTTCAATGCCCAAAGTCAGTGGAGAAAACTGTTTTAACAAATGGTGCTAGAATAATTGGGCATTTGTATGAATAAATAGAAGCCTCAGCCCCATTTCATGCCATACACAAAAATTAATTCACTTAATATCATATATCTAAATACAAAAGCTTAAAACTATAGAGCTTTCTAGAAGAAAAAGTTAGAGGAAATCGGAAAGTTGATTAAAAAGAGAATGGATAAACAAATTTTACAAAAAGACTGTGTACTATATTATCTCATTTATATTCAGTATAAGAACACAAAAAAAGATACGTTGTAGCAGAATTCAGAAAGTCATTACCTCTAGCATAGAGTGAGGCAGTTAAAAAATGGCTGGAAAAGTTAATGAAGAAATTTCCCCCAGTGATCAACAAACAAAAAGAAAGATAAATATTACTTCTAGCAAAGGAGGATAAAAACTAAAATGGAGTAACAAGAAATGGTTTTGTGAAAGAATGGGCATTTGAGCTGGGTCTTGGAGGATAAAGAGGGAGTACACCTTAGACATGGGATAAAATAAATGATAAACAGTCAAATTTCTGCACTTCAAAAACCAGCAAATACCACATTATCTTTCTTTCCATGCCACAAATATCAGTGGATTCTTCCCTATGCAATCTCAAGGCTAATAAACAAGTGTATGCTTCAGTGCTTCAAACAGGCTAGCTGTCTTTCTATAATATTGTGATTGAAATGTTTGCTATAGGTAACATTTTGTTACTTCTTGGCATCATAGATGGAGGGAAAATCCACTCAGCGGGTCTTAAATTGCCTCTCAATACACAGTCCTCTTCCCCAAGGCTTTTCCTTTGATGGACCACTGCCTGCTGTGCTGATTCTGTTGACTGAATTGCAGTGTTGAAGAGTAGTCAGAGGGAGATCCCTCTGTCCAGCAGCCTGCCCCACTCTGTTCCAATAGGAGTCCCAATTAGGGGGCATCCAATTTCTGCATATTAACTTCTGCCTAATTATATCAAAGCCAGTCCACTTTCTTATGCAGTTTCTGTACCATATCAGAAATTCATGGAAGTTTTGGACATGAGTATGATACCATCTCTGGTTTCCCATACTGATGCATATTTCTTCTTCCTATTCTTTTTTGCTTTTTTTGTTTGTGAAAAATTATGGAGTCCATGAAAAATTTTGTTACAAAATAATGTGTAGTGTATATAATGTGGTTCCATCAAGACAGAGTATTCAGTGTCCATCACCCAAGTACAACATATTTACAGTGTTAAGTATGATTTTAAGTACAATGTTAAGTATGGTCATCCTACTCTGCTATCAAAACATGAATTTATTCATCTTATCTTACCATATGTTTGTACCCTTTAGCCCACTTCTCTTCATCCTTCCCCCTCCCACCCACTCACATCCCCAGCCTTGTTATCTAGCTTCCACTCCTAAATATAAGTGAGTACATGCGATATTTGTCTTTTTGTGCCTGGCTTATTTCACTTAAGATAATGATTTCCAGTTCCATCCATGTTGCCGCAGATGACATGATTTTATTGGTAGTATTTTATTGTGTATACACATCACATTTTCTTTATTCATACATTCGTTGATAGACACTAAGGTTGATTTCCATATGTTAGCTATTGTGAATAGGGCTGCAATAAATATGTGAATGCAGGTATCCTTTTCATATATTGATTTCTTTTCCTTTGGGTAGATACACAGTAGTGGGATTGCTGGATCGAATGGGAATTCCATTTTTAGTTTTTTGAGAAATCACCATACTGTTTTCCATAGTGGCTGTACTAGCTTAAATTCCTGCCAGCAGAATTTAAGGGAAATCTTTTCCCTTTTCTTCACATTCTCTCCAACTTGTTTTTTTGTGTGTGTCTTTTTAATAATAGCAATTCTAGCTGAGATAAGATGATACCTCACTGTGGTTTTGATGTGCATTTCTCTGATGATTAGTGATAATGAGCATTTTTTTCATACACCTATTGGCCATTTGTATGTTTTATTTTGATAAATGTCTATTCAGGTCCTTTGCCTACTTTTTAATGGTATTATTTGATTTTTTTCTTATTAAGATTTTTAGTTTATTGTATATTCTGGATATTAATCCCTTGTAAGATAAATAGTTTGCAAATATTTTTCCCATTCAATGGGATGTCTCTTCACCCTGTTGATGATTTCTTTTGCTGTGAAGAAGCTTTTTAGCTTAATAAAGTCCCATTTATCTATTTTTTGGTTTTGTTGCCTGTTCTTTTGAGCTCTTAGTCATATATTCATTGCCTAAATCAAGAACCAGGAAATTTTTCCTTAGGTTTTATTCTAGTAATTTTATAATTTTGTGTCTCGCATTTAAGTCTTTAATCCATTTTTAACCTGATCTTTGTATATGATGAGAGATAGGGATCCAATCTCATTCCTCTGGATGTGGCTCTCCAATTTTCCTGGCATCATTTACTGAAGAGCCTACCTTTTCCGCATTCTAAGTTCTTTGTGGTTTTGTCAAAGATCAGTTGGCTGCAGATGTGTGACTTTATTGTTTAGTTCTCTATTCTGTTCTATTGGTCTGTGTGTCTATTTTTATACCAGCACCCTGCTTTTTTGGTTACTACAGTCTTGAAATATATTTTGAAGTCAGGAAATATGATGCCTCTAGCTTCTTTCTTTTTTGCTTAGGATTGCTTTGGCTATTCAAGCTCTTTTTTGATTCCATATGAATTTTAGGGTTGTTTTTTCTAATTCTGTAAAAAAATGACATTGTTATTTTGATAGGAATTGCATTAAATCTGTAGATTTCTTTGGGCAATATAATCATTTTAATGATATCGACTCTTCTGATTCGTGAGCATTTGATGTTTTTCCATTTGTTAGGATCATCTTCAATTTCTTTCAAGTATGTTTTGTAGTTTTCCTTGTAGAGATCTTCTACCTCCTTGGTTAAATTTATTCCTAGGTATTTTATTTTTTGTAGCTATTGCGAGACTGCCTTCTTCATTTCTTTCCTGGTTTGATCATTACTGCAGTAACAGAAATGCTACTAATTTTTGTACATTAATTTTGTAAACTTCAACTTTACTCCTGAATTTATTTTCCAAATCTAGGACTTTTTATTATAAAAACTTTCAACCTACACAAAAGTAAAGAGAATACCATAAAGAATTCTCCTGTCACTCAATTTTTCAATACCCACATTTTGCCATTCTGATTGATTTCTCTCTTTTTTTATTGCTCTCTTTTAGCTCTTAAGTGGAAAGGATAATTTTTTTTCACTATGAAAATGCTTTAATGATGGTGTCTGTACCGCATGTGATGTCAAGAAAGAACAGTGAGTGCCCTCCCTGGTGCCCTCCCCTGGCCTCTAGCAACCACTGCCCTACTCTCTACTTCTATGTGATCAACTTTTTCAGCTTTCACATATGTGTGGGAAGATGTGGTGTTTATCTTTCTTTGCCTGGCTTATTTCACTTAACAGAATGTCCTCCAAACTTATCCATGCATCCATGTTGCCACTAATGACAGAATTGTGTTCCTTTTTATTTTTTGGATTCTTTTGGGTTTTTTTTTTAATCACTTTATAGGAGAGGAAGGGTGGGATTCTATTTCTCAGCTCAAGTCATTGTGTTTCCTAGATGCTAGCCTATGTTAATAACTTTACAATATTGGACAATGCTGGGAACCTGTAAAAAAAGAGTCTTGTATTTACACATGATAGGTAATTAATCTAACTGTGTTAGATATTATGTTGAAATTAAAGAGGGAGTGTTTGAGTTGTATAAACAGGGTTCAGATCCCAGCCCTACCACATTCTCAAGCAGCAAATTAACATTTCCAAGCTTCATTTTCCTCATCTGTAAAATGAAGACATTAGTAGTATCTATTTCCTGGAATAGTTATGAGGGTAAAATGAGATAATGCATCCAAAACTTCCACATGTGCCTGGCACACAGTAATTGCTTAATCAATATTTAAAAGAATTATTGTAATCTTCCATCATTGCTGGATCTGGTACCAAGTTTAAACACTTTCATGCAGATTCAGATTTCTCAAACCTAGACTTTTCAAGAATAGGTTTTCTAAAAAATCATAGTTTATGGTAGAATTTAATTTTATCTAACCCTAAAAGCAGTACTAAAAAACAAAACAAAACAAAACAAAAAATCTCCTAGATAGATAAACATCCTCTCTGTCTAGATAGAGCTCTTTGGAAAGCCAGGAGTCCCAAGGCCTCTGTCTCTTGTTTTCCTTGTCTAGAAAGTAAAATTCCATTTTCATCAAAATTTCACAAAGATATGCACACTTCTACATAGACGGAATTACATTCTCAGGTTATAGTGCTGTGGGCTTTTCTTATTGAATGAAGAAATCTATGTCTTCCTAAGCTTGATATGTAAGGAAGGAGCTAAAGATTTAAAGGGAGACACAATGAGGATTTAAACAGATTTATTGAAAATCATATTTGGAATGCACGAGTTGCAGGCCCAAGATTAAGGCAAGTCTCTCTCTCCAGAACATTTTCTTCAGTAGTAATAGACAGCCAAAGCTTTTTTCTTTTTAAATCATTCTCTAATGGGAAATGGTTTAAACTGGAAAACTTCTTTATACAGTAATTTGGACAGATCCAGGGATAAAATGAAAAGATCATTCAGTAACAGAACTAAAGCTGTCCTAACACAACTATATCAGTCAGAATGAGAATGAGATGGTCATGACAATTGACAGCCATTATGCTGGTACACTTCACAGAACAGACCTAAGCCAGATAACTCACGTTAACTCCTGTCCCTGAGCCGCCTCCACACCACCCCTCTGAACTCTGTTCAAAACCCTTGAGTGACTTCTCATTAATCTCAGAATAAAGTTTCCAAAACTTAACATGCCCTGAAAGTCCATGCATGGTCCAGACCCTACTGACTTCCTTAGTGATTCTGCCCTCACTCATGTATTCTAGCCACACCATCCTCAAATGGAACATACTTCCACTGCCGTGGACCCTTGTAAATACTGTCCTCTCTGCTTGGAATGCCCCAGTGGGCTCTTCTTCACGCTTTAGACTGTAACTCAAGCGTTTATGGTATCATTGAACACCTCCTTCATAACTCTTAAAATTATACTCAATAACTAATTATGCAATTAATTTGTTAATATTATAGTTGTTTAAATTTCTCATTAGAATAGAAATGTCATGAGGATAAGGACTGTGTCTACTATGCTGACCATTCTATTCCTCACATTTGTATAGGACAAATGTTCAATAAATATTTATTGACTAAGTAAATGAATGAATTTTCATTCTCTACCAATATCAGAGCTTGGGCTATAAATCTCTAAGTGCAACACATCTTTGAATTGAAACTTATGAGTCACTCAGCAACATTAGCACTGGCTTACCTTGACTTGTATATCTGTGATATCTTGTGTGTGCATGTGGATGAGTATCTATTGATCTATATTCTCACCAGTTTTCTCTTTTCCTGAGTTGCTTTTACTCCCAGATACCCTGCCAGGTAACATATGATTTCTTTATTTTTGCCATCATTTCCCTATTACTGGTCTTTTTTGCTTTTCCCAATTCCCTCAGAGGCCAAAACCATCCTGAAATCTGTTGGTCTCATTGGCATTCACCATTCATGGCTCCCAGGCTTTTAATTTAATGGCTCTTTTACTTTCAAGGCCTGCCTTCTTCCCTGCCAAGATATTTGGTTATTGTTATTCATAGAAAATTATTCAAAAAATAGATCATTCTCTCTCTCCATCTCTCAGCTGATGGGAGTACTATTCTTGGTTTTAGGGCTATGAACTTTAGGGCAAAGATGATTTTTTAAATCCTTGGTTGAGTTTTAGGAGCTTCATAATATTTTTCACTGAATAGCATTCATCCCTTTATAAAATAATGACAATATGCCGGGCTCTACAACAGGATGCAAATTGTACAACTAAGACTTTGGAATTGAGAGCTTTTGGAAATAGTTGAAACTTTTGTATAGTTTACACAACTATAGTTGTGATTTATTTATTCATGTGTTCATCAATATAACCAGCATTTACTCAGTTTCTAATATGAATTAGGCACCATATTGATACCTAGTTCATGACAGAATGATGTAGAAGGCAGATGAAAGTCCTGCCCTCAATGAGGCATAGATTCATGCTGCAAGAAATAAAGAGTAAACAATAAAATATCTATTTATAGCAAGTACGATACCAGGATAATATGAGTTAGCTATAATCACTGAAAACCTATTTTCTCCTCCATGGTAAGAAGAGCATTGCTGGTCTGCCTTGGCCATGCTATGTGCACTGTTCAGTTATAGCATTTTTTTTTTCTTTTTTAACATTTCTTTTAGGTTCAGGGTACATGTGCAGGTTTATTATCTAGGTAAACTGCATGCCATGGGGGTTTGGTATATAGATTGCTTCATCACCCAGGTAATAAGCATAGTACCCAATAAGCAGTTTTTTAATAGTCACCCTTCTCCCACCATTTACCCTTAAGTAGGCCCCAGTGTCTATTGTTCCCTTCTTTGTGTCCACGTGTAGTCAATATTTAGCTCCCACTTATAAGTGAGAACCTGTGGTATTTGTTTTCTGTTCCTTCATTAGTTTGCTTGGGATAATGGCCTCTAGCTTCATCCATGTTGCTGCAAAGATATGATCTTGTTCTTTTTTATGGCTGCATAGTATTCCATGGTGTATATGTACCACATTTTCTTTATCCAGTCTACCATTGATGGGCATTTAGGTTGATTCCATGACTTTGCTATTGTGAATAGCGCTGTGATGAATATATGTGTGGATAAGGCTTCATGGTAGACCAATTTGCATTTCTTTGGGTATTTACCCAATAGTGGGATTTCTGGGTCAAATGGTAGTTCTGTTTTCAATTCTTTGAGAAATCACCACACTGCTTTCAATAATGATTGAACTAATTTACATTACCACCAGCAGTGTATAAGTATTCGCTTTCCTCCACAACCTCACTAGTGTCTTTTCTTTTTTGACTTTTTAAATAATATCCATTATGATTGGTGTGAGATGGTATCTTGGGTGGTTTTGATTTGCATTTCTCTAACAATTAGTGATGCTGAGCATTTTTTCACATGGTTGTTGACCATGTGTATGTCTTCTTCTGAAAAGTGTCTTTTTATGTCCTTTGCCCACTTTTTAGTGGGGTTGGTTGTTTTTTTTCTTACGAATGTGTTTAAGTTCCTTGTAGATGCTGGATATTAGACCTTTGTTGAATTCATAGTTTGTGAATATTTTCTCCCATTCTGTAGACTGTCTGTTTACTCTCTTGATAGTTTCTTTTGCTGTGCAGAAGCTCTTTAGTTTAATTAGGTCCCATGCGTCAATTTTTCTTTTTGTTGCAACTGCTTTTTGTTTGTGGATGATATGATTTTATAGATAGAAAACCCCATAATCTCTGTCCAAAAGCTCCTAGATCTTATAAAGAACTTCAACAAAGTTTCAGAATACAAAATCAATGTACAAAAGTCAGTAGTATACATTAGCAGTGTTTTTCAAAGTTTTTAAAAGATTCCCTAGTGGTCATTAAACTAATTGAGATTTTACTATTTTTAGTGAATTAAATAGAATAGAACACATCAGAGATTATTTCACATATTAAAGGTTAGTATTGATATTTGTTTCAGATTTAAATTTATGGATATCCTGGTTATGATGTAAAATATATGTGACAGCAGGTCACCATAAAAAATGTATGAAGGCATGGCTCCTCAGGCCACAACCTCAGCACTGTGTCACCACACATGAGGTGCTTAGGGGTACCCACCGCCTATGAGGTGCTTGTTATAATGGTAACAAGATAGGCAGCTGGTTCCTTTAGGACAAGAAGTAGGCACATTAAAATTCAGCTTCATTTCAAAATATATTTCATTTCTTTAGATTTTGGATTTGAAAATATTATTTGAGTGTATAATCAAGAAGAACTAAAAATAAGTTATCACTCAGCAGGGGCAACTTTAAAAATGATATAATGGGAATAGGAAGCATTGGTAGGCTTTCCTAATTATAGATACGCCACACAATTATTAAATTACTCCATTCACTCCATCTTTATTGAGCATTTACTGTGCCCCAAGCACTGTGTTGAATAAATCACACATCATTCTTACTCTCATCATGTTTATAATTTTCTCTTCACTGTCTAAATTAATGGTCCTGAACCCTGACAGCACAATACAATCATCTGGGAGACTTTTGAAAAAGCTGATGCCCAACCCTATTCCCAGAGATTCTAATTTAATCAGTCTGGAATAAGATGCAGAATTAATATTTTTAAAGTTGTCTAGATTATTCTAATGTGCAACTGTGATTGAGAATCAATGGCCTTTAGCGTTCAATAAAAATCTTGCAAATCTGAGTATTATTTAACTTTTCCTAAAATACCCAGAACATTTTTTTGTGTCAGGGTGATAAAATAAACTGTTCTTACAAAAGTGAGAATTATAAAATTTCTCTAAAAATATCAGCTTCTATAAAATCCTTGAGTTTTTTTTTTTTTTATCATTTTGGAATAGTGATCTTTACCACTTTAAAATCACTCTTCCCTGGCTAAATGTTCATTAATAATCAGTTTTTTTATTATTTCTATTTGGAATTTTTACCTTAGTTACTAGTTTTGAGTTATTTGTGAATTTATGAAATGACCTCAATTTCCATTTCCCCTAAATGGTTAAAATTAAGGACAAAAATCACCTTTTATGTTTCATTTTTCAGTGATTGTTATCAAATTAAAATTGTCTATACGTTTGTAGAAAAAATTTTCAAATTGATAACCATTTGGATATTTGTTTCATTTTGCTATTAATTATATTAAATATTATTAAAAGTATGAGTAATACTTCTCCTCCCATTAATACATTTATTATAGCTCATTCCTCTTCAATTTCCAATAATAAATCTCCTTGTGATGAAAGTTTATCAAGAATCTGAAAAAAAAAATCTCTGCCTGATTCAAGGCCCCATTTTTCTCATCAGCTTTTGTGTTTCATCTGTTTAAGAGTTTTTGATTGGTTAAAAAACACAACTCTCATCTTTAACACAATGATTTTTGCCTTCCCTGAAGGTAGGATTGAACCATCTGATTGAAGGACTCCATTCTGCCTCATTTCCTTTTCAAGTGAAGCTGAGGAAATCAGCCGAAACAGTTGTTAGCTGTTTGAGTTTCCCTCCAAGTTGGGCTCATTGCCTGTTGATGATATTCTTATTTATTCCACTGTTTGGAGATACTGATGACACCTAGAGGTATCTTTCATCTTCTCTCATCTCATGATTAGATCCTTAAAAGTGTTTGTGGTCTATGAAAACAATCACCTTGACTTGGCAGCCCACAACTATGTGGACTTGGCCTCATCCCTTAAATTCTCTGAGCCTCAATTTTCAGAGTGGCAAAATAGAGAGGAAGAGAGAGAGAGACAGAGAGGATATGCTATAAGTATTAGACATAATGCATATGAACTACTCAGCACATTGTCTATACTTTATAGGGTACAATAAATGGCATATCATATTAATATTAAACTAGTAGCCTTTTCATATATTGATAATAATCCATCATGTTGGTGTAAGGTAAAAGCATAACTTGGAGATATTTAAGACAATAGCAGTAAACCAAATGTGAAAACAAAGTGAGTGGCTTAATTTTCTTTTCCAGTGCATATAAAACAGATGTGCTGTCATTCAGGTTTTGTTTTTACATTTTTAAAGCACATAAAAATTATGCTGATCCTATGTTGTAGTCTATTAAGTGAGCATTTATTATGTCTAAAAAATGTATCTAACTTAAAAATACTTCATTGGTCTAAAATGCTAAAGATCATCTGAGCCTTCAGTAAGTCATAATCTTTTAGCTGATAGAAGGCTTTGCCTCAATGTTCATGGCTGCTAGCTGATCAAGGTGGTGGTTGCTGAAGGTTGGAGTGGCTGTGGCAATTTCTGAAAGTAAGACGACAATGACATTTGCCACATTGATTGACTATTCCTTTCACAACAGATTTCTTTGTAGCATATGATGCTGTTTGATAGCATTGTACCCACAGAACTTATTTCAGAATTGGAGTCAATCATCTCAAACTCTGACACTGCTTTATCATTTAAGGTATGAAATATGCTAAATCCTTTGTCATCATTTCAACAATGTTCACAGCATCTTCAACAGGAGCAGGCTCCATGTCAATAAATCACTTTTTTTGGCTCATTGGTAAGAAGCAGCTCGTCATTCTTTAAAGTTTTATTATTAGATTTTAAAACAATTTGGTTACATCTTTAGGTGCTGTTACTAATTCTAGTTCTCTTGCTGTTTCTATTACATCAACAGTGACTTCTGCCACTGAAATCTGAAACTCCTCAAAGTCATCCATTTGGGTTGGAATCAACTTCTTCTAAACTCCTATTAATGTTGACCTCCTCCCATGAATCACAAATGTTCTTAATGGCATCTAGAATGGTGAATTCTTTCCAGAAGGTTTTCAATTTACTTCATCTAGATCAGAGGAATCACTGTCTATGGTAGCTATAGCCATATGAATTGTATTTCCTAAATAATAAGACTTGAAATTCAAAATTACTTCTCCATCCATGGGCTGCAGAATGGATGTTGTGTTAGCAGGCATGAAAACACCATTCATCTCCTTGTACATCTCCACCAGAACTCTTGGGTGGCCAGGTGTGTTATCCATTAGTAGTAATATTTTGAAAGGAATCTTTTTTCTAAGCATTAGGTATTAATAGTGAGCTTAAAATGTTCATTAAACCATGCTGTAAACAGACATGCTGTCCTCTGGCTTTGTTGTATCGTCTATACAGCACAGGCAGAGTAGATTTAGCATAATTTTTAAAGGTTTCTAGGATTTTCAGAATGATAACTGAACATTGGCTTCAACCTAAAGTTTCCAACTGCATTAGTCCCTAACGAAAGAATCGGCCTATCCTTTAAAGCTCTGAAGCCAGGCAGTGATGTTTACTCTGTAGCTATGAAAATTCTAAATGGCATCTTTTTCCAAGATAAGGCTATTTCATCTGCATTGAAAATCTGTTTTAATATAACCACCTTTAACAATTATCTTAGCTAAGTTTTCAGATAACCTGCTGTAGACATAAAATGTCCAGTTTTTCTTTTGCTTTATGATGTTGGCAGACTTTGATGCTGAATGACTAGATTCATTTTTTAATTGGGGTTACAAAATGGAAATGGAATTCTAAGTCTATCCTTTGATTTTTGTCCATGACATGATCGTTCTACAGAGCAGAATGGATCCCTACTCAAAATTATTTGGTCATCAGGGCTGATGATGCCATTCACATTAAGAGGGCATGAGAAGGTTCATTACATGAGGCCTTTGGAGATGAGCAGGGCTGGCTTGAATGGCTGGAGACAGCAGGAAAAGTAGACTGGCTAGGGGGTTATATTGGGATTAGAGTGTGGCACTGAAGTGAGAGTTTCTCAGGTTTCCCGCAAGTTTGTACAGGCAAGCCTGCGTGGTTTGAAACTTCGATAGGAGCCAAAGGAGAGAGACCAAGCTTTCTTAGTAGCCTAGATGTGGGGCAGAAGGAAAGGAGAGAGATATGAGGTTAAAAGTTGTCAGCAGTCAACATAAAAGAGTCAGACAATTTATTGCAGGTTATTTGTTGCAACATTTTATAAGGAGACTCTTGTCCTCTTCCATTATTTCCTAACTAGCTTGCAGTATAGTTAATAAAGAAAAGGTAGGAAAATGCTTGATCCTTTCATTTATTTACTGGTTTTCAAGATAATACATTGGTTTGCTGCCATCCTTGAAGGCAATGAATTTTGTTAATGTTATAAGCTCATGAATTTAAACATATTTGATGAGTTTCAATTCATTATGTTTTTTGATTTATTGGACAACAATTTGCATTAATTTTAGCAAGTGAGAGGGGTCGTTAAGTTGGCTCCTGAAGTCCTTTTGTCATGACTCAAGTAGGATTTGACCACTCTGGGTGTGTGACAAGGTTTGTCATGCTCCTATTAGTTTTCAGGCCCCAGACCTGGAATCAGCTGTTGTGTGTTGGGGTGGTGGGGGTGGCAGGGGATGGAGTGTCACTCTTGTTGCCCAGGCTGGAGTGCAGTGGCACAATCTTGGCTCACTGTAACCTCCACCACCCGGGTTCAAGTGATTCTCCTGCCTCAGCCTCCTGAGTAGCTGGGATTACAGGCATGCACCACTGCACACAGCTAATTTTGTATTTTTAGTAGAGACGGGATTTCTCCATGCTGGTCAGGCTGGTCTCGAACTCCTGACCACATGATCTGCCTGCCTCAGCCTCCCAAAATGCTGGGATTACAGGCATGAGCCACCACTCCCAGCCACTAGTTATTTCTTTACAGAGCCCAGGTTTCTTTTAAAGACAAATTTTATTTCAATACCACAATCTGGGTACTAGCTCATTGCTATCAGGAGGATCATTGTCTCTAGGCTTCTCCTTTCATTAGTGTCCAGAGCTAGGAAATATACACATGCACACGTACATATATAAAGATAAAAGACTTCATAAGTTTATTTTGCTGCCTCTAATTCAAATGTAAGCCCACAGAACTTTTATTCAACTTTTCCTCTATTATATATGCATCTCCTTTCTTTCACACTGAGAATCTTGGTTCTCAAGAACAGCAGGGGTGATAAAATGAAAATATTTCATAATTACTCATTTGTTTATTCATGTATTATACATACAATAGTATCCAAATAATATTAATACTAATACTAATATTTGTGAATATGATTCCTGAAAATATTACAATTATTTTTGCATATGATTTACACATTCTCCTCCTACTGTATCTGCATTGGAGTTCTACTGTATCTGCATTGTCATAATACATAGTACTTATGAATTCTATCCTCCCCTTCTTAGCTCTCACTTAGTTTTAGTCCTATAGATTCCTATAAGCTGATAACTGATGCTCATGTCTATGTCGCTCTTGTTATTAGGTAAAAAACATTATAGGGCGATCACCATTTTTTAATTATTTTTAGTTCTTTCTCAAATTTTGTCATCACATTTTTCTGTTTTCTAATTTTGATTTGTATTGTTCTTTAATGTCATATCATTTTCTTAATCTCTTTTAGTTTTAAAATTGTAGGATACAGTTTTGTTGTTTGGCAGCATATCTTTCTAGCATGCTTTCATCGTCTGCAGAGATGTTATTCTGCCCCTTATTGTCTTTTTTCTTATAATAACTGAGTACACGTTTGGCCTTCATACTTTTCTGTTGCCCATTTTTATGTGTAATTGGTTCTCTGCACTTTTAGAATGGGCGTGGTTCAGGAAAGCTTTTATAACTTCACAGAGCTCCCTCATCTGTTTCATAATGCTCCAAAATAGGCAGCCTGCTTCCTGAGGTCTACCAGCTCTGTTCTCCTCCCCAGTGTTGTCTTTCCTTATCCCTGGTGTCCATCTCCTGCTCAACTTTGATTCTACTCCCCGCAGTTATTCCTGAGGGCAGGCCCATCCTAGCAGGAGCTCTGGCTATTTTGAGAATTCATCTCAAGCTTTGGCTGACGGCTGCAGCTCCCTCACATCTCTCTAGCGCCAGATTTCTTGTACTCATCCGATATGGGAGAGAGTAAACCCCACCCTCATTTTGGCTGCTGTTCTCTAGTTACCCTGTGGTACTTTGCGGTGAATACCTATTAAGTTTTTGGGCTTCTCTGTTCTCTGCTCTGCAAAATGCTGGCCTATAGTTTCTGTTGTGTTCTCCACAAAAACGCCAATACCCCGTAGATCTTGTGGCTGTTGGTGGCTTATATTTTAGGGTTTGTGGGGACACCTTCTCACCTAGTTTTGTTGTCAATGTTGTCCATGTTTTGCCATAAAGTCCCTCGAATTTTATGGGGGGATTTGGAGATTGAAAAACTTTATAGCCATTGCCACCATCTGCTCAGAATTCTCCTGAATATGTGTATTTTTCACTTTGCTAATATAATAGGCAAGAAGGTTTTAAATTTCTAATCTTGATACCATTATATTACAAAATAATATATGCCCATTGAGGATATTCAGAACACTCATAAAGTATACAGAAAACAATAAAAATTGCCTATAATTTTGTCACCCGAGATACATACAACTACTAAGAATTACGTGTGTTTTTTAACCTTTTTTAATGTATAAATAAAACATTTTTTATATATGCATGTGTAGTGTATAACACTATATATACATCAAATTGATTCAGTTTTGTATCTGATGTTTTATAGTTAATGCAGCATAATAAGCCTTTTCCCCTTGTCCTCAATTATTTGAAAGTTTGGTTTTTATGTGCTCAAAGGGGTTCATGTGTTCACAAACTTAAGAAATTCTGGAATGAATAGTATTAGGTGAATTGCTTTACTAACCAGAGAAAAGTAAATTTAAATATTCTCCATAGAACATGTACAAAAATAAATTCTAGAAGAATAAAAGAGTATATTTTAAATGAGAAATCAAAAATAAAAATAATATAGGTAAACAGGAAAAAACTTTCTAAGCATAAAAGCAAATAGTCACAAAGTAAAGTATTAACACAGCTGACCATCTGAAAAGTAGCATCCTTCTTAGGCATTCAGCTATCATGTCACCATGGCCTTCAGCGATGACTAAAGATTCTAACTAATCCTCTGTTATCAAGGTTAATAGAGATCATCTTCTTTGGCAAGGTACTCAATCAGAATCCTAGAATGAAATAATCCACTTTTCCAGGGGGTTATCAGTACATTCCCAATTAATTCATCCCAGAGAATCCAGCAGCCAGCAGTTTAAGACATTGCAATACAGCATATAGTGTTGAAGGAGATCTTATGCAGGATCAGTTGACAGTAAAGAAAGCAATGCCTGCTCTTATTTTGTTTAGCCTCCTGGTTGGCCTATGGGACAGTGAATTTCAGGAATCCAAATGTATAGAAAGTTTCAAACTTGTAGAAAATTAAAACAAGAAAATATACTTATAAAACAGATAAATTTCGGAGGTGATCATTAACACCCCAAGATTATTTTACTTTCTCAAATTCACTTAATGTCGGTTTCCTGCAATGCCTCTTGAGATTCTCTGCAGGAAGCAATAAGGAAAATACAAAGTTAATGTGCTTGGGGCCATTGCCAGTGAAAGAAACAGATGAAACAACTTGAAAGACTTCTGGATATTGTGAATAACATTCAGGCATGTATCTCCTGAATAAATGGTGAACTGATTGCATAAAATATCAAGGCGACCTGGGTGTTTATGAATGGAACACTGGGGCTCTAGGCAGAGACTACGTTGAGGCAAGTGAGACACCCAGGGATTAAAATTGAAGGAGGTGCCCGCTCCCAGGGACAGCCCTGCACTGTGTGACCTGGAGGGGGCGTGACTTCTTAAATTGTGTGCCTTACTTACCTTATTCACCTCATCTGAGTGTTGGTCCTGCTTTTTCAATGCCTAGTTTTGTTTCCGAATCTTTTTCCAAGCAAATTTACTTCTCATAGCTCCCTAAAGACTAAAGCAGAGTAAGCTAGTTATGTGTTAGCCTAAGGGGAAGTTTCGCTCAGCCAGACAGAGGAATACAATGGGCTTGGGTGAGGAGCATCTTCTCTATATTCATCCTCATCTCCTACGTAAAGAGCTATGAATAGGAACTTGAAAATTAAACATGAGAGAGAGAGAATAATCTGTTAAGCAATGTGCCTTGACTTCTAAGACCTGAAACTAAGTACATCAAGTGTCAGACAACAGGGGACATTTTGCTTCCGGTTGCATCAAAAGGTAACTTCCACCTCTTAAGCCTTGCTTAGTCTGTAAAACAAATAACTATATCTGGTTTGAGGCTGAAATTCGTAAGTGTGATCCACCCTCACGAGGTTCCATCACTGTCCTGGGGGGAATGTGACTCTGAAAGAAGATAATTTTGTGTGATTTCTTTCGTATTTCCCCCCGAAAACATTTGTGAGCAAATAACGTTGACTTAGGAAATGCTTTCAATTGCTCTATTTTCCATTACTCCCATGTTGCTGATGCTCCTCAACACCTGTTGGGAGTTCACACTATGGCTGGCTGGCAGCGTTAAGATCTGGAAGGAAGAACATATTCCACCCTTTCCAACAATGCCTTAGTAGGAAGTGCTTCAGGGAAAATAAGAGGAATTTACCGATCTGAGAACGTAGAACAAAAGTCCATGTTGGCTCTGCCTTTGAGCCCAGAATGGATACACAATAGTCAGGGAATCGATTTCTATCACTTGCATACTGTATTTCATCTTGGGCCACTTTTTTATCATTACCCATCTCAGCATTTCTTTTCCTGTTACATTTGAGAGGAGAAAACAGTTATTTTATCTGCTTCTACATTTCTTTCTTTAAGTAGTAATTATCTTTTTATTCTTTCCACTCACTACCTCTCTTCTCATTATTCTCAGCGGGTTCAACATCAAAACCTGGCTGAATCTGTCCCAGCAATGCATTCTTTTGCCGAAGAACCTGCTTCCTTGTATACTGTTCAGCTTTTGCAGCAAGTTTTGGAGCATATTTCTTGCTTAAAATAGTAGTCCAGTTTACCTACAGGGCCAACCAGGACTTAAAGATTATAATAATATAATAATTATGATTCCCTGCATGTGCATAACATTTCAAAGACTTTCACATTACTTACATTAGGGCTCCCACAACCTGGCCCCATCCTCTCCAGACTATATGTCCCAGTTTTTCTTTCCTATAGCTAGCTGCTCCCTGTTTTTCCCCAAATATGCTTTCCCACTTGTGACCTTTCCAATGCTACACTTTCCCATTCCTATACCTCCACCTGGAATGTCTTAACCCCTGAGTCCACCTCTCCTACGATATCACCGTTCACTGAAATCTTAATCATTCTGATGAGCTTGGTCAAGATGTGCCATCCTCCCCCATGAAGACTTCCCTAATCCCTAACTACTCTCTGTATATACAAACTTCTGACTTCTGACCCAAGGCCCTTTTCAAATTTATCTTGAAAGATGACTATTTATATTCTTTAAAGAACAGGATCAGAGAAGGTATCCCATTGTTCCCTGGGACCAGCCTGATTAAATGTACTTCAGTGCTAGATACTTAGAAACTGGAATTTATAACACAAGTTATGGTGCTGTGGCCCCTAGCTTTGCAGGGAGCATATAAAAATACACACAGAACTCAACCTCAAGAGACTATGTTCACCTCAGTCTGTTGTAACGGACAGATGAAGACTGATTTAAAGTCAACAAATATTTATTGCTTACCCTCCATGCAGGCCCTGTGTTAATCACTGGGGATACAAGGCAGATGTCTACACTGGAAGACTGGTAAATGGGCTAATCAATTTGAATTTATTTTTTTCCCTTGTGATGAGTTAATGCAGTGATTCTCAAACCTGGCTGTGCAGCAGAATCACCAGGGGAAAATGCTTTTATGTATTTGTTTATTTATGCATTCATTGTGAATTCTGTTTGTTTTGTAGAAATAAGTAATACATTCACTGGGTACAAATCTAAATTACTGAAAAAGGTATACAGCGAAAAGGATCTCCTGCACCACTACGCCATTGTACCAGGCACCAAGATTCCCTCCCGAGACACCTTACCAATGTATTTGATATTGTGGGGCAATATTCTTAAAATATTCTCTAGCTCCACCACAGAGTTATTGAATAAGAATCTCTTTGATTCTCAGGTGAGGGCCTGGGATCAGTAGATCTACAAAGCTACTCAATTGATTGTGATGAGCTGGTCTGTAAAATGGCCTTTTGGAAATTGGGTCGATGGATGGGCAAAGTAAGGGGAAGGAGTACTTCAAAGATAACGGTGAGAATTTTGAGCGTAGGCAAGGAAGACAATGATTGTGAATGGAGCACAGTGAATTACAACAGTTTTAGATCTTTGTGGAATCAAAAATTTAAAAATTAACAAATAAGCAGTGTGGCCAAGGGAGCACTATTTCCTAGTCTGAGCTGAGTTTCTGCAGTCCATGTAAGGTGATTCAAAGCCAGTTTCCACTCTTATTTTACTTGAAAAGGCCCTAGGACGCATCCTTGTTATGAGATGGGCAGGGAGGCCTCCTTTTGCATTTGGGGTGATTCTTCCCAGCACTGGAGCTGTGAACCTCTAGAGTCCACAGAAGCCATACTTTGATGCCTGGATGCCAATTTTCTGTCCTTCTCCTGTATGGAAACAACCTCGGGTGATTTATTTCTTTCTTCCAGGAGCTGGCTGTGAAAATAAAATGATAGTGGGGGTTCTACAAAACCAACTTTAATTGAAGCAGAGTCTTTTATCAGAGGGTTGATGGGAGCATCACATTGGATATAAATATGACCTCATGGATGAAGTCAATAATGAGGAAAAATTTGATTTAACTCCAGCAGGTCCACCGAGAAGCAGTCAATACTTCCTTGAAGGTCACCTACAGTGTTGTGACAATATTTGATGGAACCAAATGAATTGGCACAGTTATACTAACAGGCTCCAAGCCTTCTAGTACAGGGTAGCTGGTTAATTCAGTAAAGGGCATTCTTTACTCCGCTGAGAAGTAGCTATAAACTGTCAATTGTGTTCTGAAAGAGACTATCTTGTCTGTCGCCCAGTAGCTCCTTTTATTAGGTGTAGGAATCAGGAAGTTGAGGAAGGAAAGAAAGCAAATTCAAAAGGCACTAAGGGTCTACCATGGATAGGGACTGGCCATGCCATCGCCTGAGCCTCCCCACAAGGCAGTCACACTGCCAGTCTGGAGCTCAAAGCTGACGGAAGCTCTCTTTTGTGTGTCTCACCATCTCTGCTCTCCTGTGGTACAAAGCACCTGGGCATCCTTGAGAAGGTTAACTTCCCTGTCTTAATTTATTTATTTACAAAATAATGCTTACATCCAAAAAGTTGCCATGAAGATTAAATACACTGAGTTGGAAACAGTTAATACTGAGTTTGGTGCAGAGAAATTCGAAGTAACTTTTAGCTATGAATAGTTTACTGTTTTGTGCTATGTCAAGAAATTAGAGGCCCAGCATGGTGGCTCACACCTGTAATCCCAGCAATTTGGGAGGCCAAGGCAGGCGGATCATTTGAGATCAGGAGTTTGAGACCAGCCTGACCAACATGGCTAAACCCTGTATCTACTAAAAGTATAATAAAATTAGCTGAGAATGGTGGGGCACACCTGTAGTTCCAGCTACTTGGGAGGCTGAGGTAGGACAATCGCTTGAATTTGGGAGGCAGAAGTTGTAGTGAACTGAGATTGCACCACTGCACCCCAGCCTGGGAAACAGAGCAAGACTCTGTCTCAAAAAAAAAAAAAGAAAAGAAAAGAAAAGAAATTAAAAAGATCTCAAATTAACAATCTTGGCCGGGCGCGGTGGCTCAAGCCTATAATCCCAGCACTTTGGGAGGCCGAGACGGGTGAATCACGAGGTCAGAAGATCGAGACCATCCTGGCTAACACTGTGAAACCCCGTCTCTACTAAAAAATACAAAAAAGCAGGAGAATGGCGTAAACCTGGGAGGCGGAGCTTGCAGTGAGCTGAGATCCAGCCACTGCACTCCAGCCTGGGCGACAGAGCGAGACTCCGTCTCAAAAAAAAAAAAAATCTAACAATGCACCTAGAGAAATTAGAAAGAAAAACCAATCCCAAAGCTAGCAGAATAAAAATGTAAAATCAGAGATAAACTGAACAAAATTGAGAGACAAAAATTCATACAAACAATCAATGAAACAAAAAGGTGGTTCTCCAAAAGAATGAACAACATTGATAGACTGCTAGCTAGATAACAAAGGAAAAAGGAGAGAAGATCTGAATAAGCACAATCAGAATGAAAAGGATGACATTACAATTGAATCCACAGAAATACAAAAGATCATCAGAGATTATTATGAACACTAATAGGCAAACAAACTAGAAAGTCTAGAGAAAATGGATAAATTCTGAGAAACACAAAACCGCTCAAGACTGAACCAGGAAAAAGTGAAAATTTTAACAGACCAATAATGAGTTCCAAAACTGAATCAGTGATAAAAACCTACCAACCAAAAAAAGCCCTGGACCAGATAGATTCACAGCTTAATTCTACCAGTTGTACAAAGAAGAATTGATACCAATACTGCTGAAACTATTCCAAAAAAATAAAACAGGGATTCCTCCCTAACTAAATCATCATTCTGATACCAAAATCTGGCAGAGGCACAATGAAAAAAGAAAACTTCAGGCCAACATAATTGATGAACATAGACATAAAAAACCTCAACAAAATACAAACAACCTGTATTGAGCAGCACATCAAAAAGTTGATTCACCATGATCAAGTAGGATTTATTCCTGGGATGCAAGGTTGTTTCAACATATACAAGTCAAAAATGTGATTCACCATATAATCAGAATTAAAAACAAAAAATATATGATCATCTCAATAGATGCAGAAAAAACTTTTGATAAAATCTAATGCTCCTTCATGATAAAAATGCTCAGCAAACTAGGCATTGAAAGTACATACATCAAAATAATAAGAGCCATCTATAGCAAACTCACAGCCAACATTATACTGAACGGGCAAAAGCTGGAAACATTCCCCTCAAGAACTGGAACAAGACAAGGCTACCCACTCTCACCACTCCTATTGAACATAGTACTGGAAGTCCCAGCAAGAGCAATCAGGCAAGAGAAAGAAATAAAAGGGACCCAAATAGAAAAAGAAGATGTCAAACTGTCTCTCTTCACTGGTAAAATTATTCCATACCTAGAAAACCCTAAAGATTGCCATAAGGCACCTAGAACTGATAAATGACTTCAGTAAAGTTTCGGGATACTAAGTCAGAGCAGAAACAATCAGTAGCATTTTTATACACCAATGGCATTCTAGCTGAGAGCCAAATCAAGAAGACAATCTCATTTATGATAGCCACAAAAAGTAGTGAAATACTTAGGTATATATCTAACCAAGGAGGTAAAGGATAACTATGAGAACTATAAAACACTGCTGAAAGAAGTCAGAGATGACACAAATAAATGAAAAACATTACAAACTCACATATTGGAAGAATCAATATAACTAAAATGACCATGCTGCCCAAAGCAAGTTAGAGATTCAATGCTATTCCCATCAAATCACCAACATCATTTTTTATAGAATTAGGAAAAGACTGCTCTAAAATACATGCGAAACCAAAAAAGAATAGCCAAAGCAATCTTAAGCAAAAATAACAAAGTCAGAGGCATCATACTACTCAATTTTAAACTATACTAGAAAGCCACAGTGACTAAAACACATACATAGATCAATGGAACAGTTGTCAACCCCATAAATAAAGCCATAAACCTACAACTATCTGATCTTTGACAAATTCGACAACAATAAGCAATGGGGAAAAGCCTCCCCACTCAATGAATGAAGCTGGGATAACTGGCTAACCATATGCAGACGAATGAAACTGGACTCCTACTTATCACCATATGCAAAAATTACAGTCAAGATAGATTAAAGACTTAAATGTAAGAACTCAAACAATAAAATTTCTAGAAGCAATCCTAGGAAATACCCGTCTGGACATCGGCCTTGGTTAAGAATTTATGGCTAAGTCCTCAGAAGCAATTGCAACAACAACAACAAACAAAAATTGACAAGTGGGACATAAGAAAACTAAAGAGCTTCTGTGCAGAAGAGGAACTATCAAGGAAGTAAACAGACAACCTACAGAATAGGAGAAAAAATTCACAAACTATGCATCCGAGAAAGGTTTAGCATCCAGGATCTATAAAGAACTTAAACAATGGAGCGAGCACAAAACAAATAACCACATTAAAAAGTGGGCAAAGGACATGTAAAGACACTTCTCAAAAGAAGACATACATGCGGCCAACAAACATGAAAAAATGCTCATTATCACCAATCATCAGTAAATGCAAATCAAAACCACAATGAGATAACATCTCACACCAGTCAGAATGGCTTTTGCTAAAAAGTCCAAAAAATAACAGATGCTGGTGTGGCTGTAGAGAAGAGGGGACAATGGTGGGAATGTAAATTAGCTCAGCCACTGTGGAGAGCAGTTTGGAGATTTCTCAAAGAACTTAAGACAGAACTACCATTTGACCCATCTATGCTATTAAAGGGCATATACCCAAAGGAAAATCCTATTAATGGGTATATAACCAAAAGGGCACATACACCCATATGTTAATTACAGCACTATTCACAATACTAAAAAGATGGTGTGTCCAGAGTTGGTTCCTTCCAGTGGGTTCGTGGTCTCGCTGACTTGACTTCAAGAATGGAGCCGCAGACCTTTGCGGTGAGTGTTATATCTCTTAAAGATGGCACGCACCCAAAGAGTAAGCAGCAGCAAGATTTATTGTGAAGAAAAAAAGAACAAAGCTTCCACAGCATGGAAGGGGACCTGAGTGGGTTGCCGCTGCTGGCTGGGGTGGCCTGCTTTTATTCCCTTATTTGTCCCCTCTCATGGCCTGTTTCTGTCCTATCAGAATGCTCTTTTTTCAATCCTCTCCGTGATTGGCTACTCTTAGGCTCCTGCTGATTGGTCCATTTTACAAACCTCTTGCTAGCTACAGAGCACTGATTGGTGCATTTTTACAGAATGCTGATTGGTACATTTTACAAACTTCCTACTAGCTACAGAGCACTAATTGGTGCACTTTACAATCCTCTTGTAAGACAGAAAAATTCTCCAAGTCCCCAGTTGACCCAGGAAGTCCAGTTGGCTTCACCTCTCAATGGGATCAACTCAGGTGTCCATCAGTGGAGGATTGGATAAAGACAATGTGATAGATATATACCATGAAATGCTATACAGCCATAAAAAATGAAACCATGTATTTTATGGCAACATGGATGCAGTTGAAGGCCATTATTCTGAATAAACTAATGCAATGCAGAAACAGAAAACAAAATACTAGATATTCTCACTTGTAAGTGGGAGCTAAACATTGGGTGCACATGGACATAAAGATAGAAACAATAGACACTGGGGTCTACTAAAAGAAAGAGAGAAAGAACAGGGCAAGGGCTGAAAAACTACTTATTGTGTTCTATGCCCACTACCTGAGTGACAGGTTCAATCATACCCCAAACCTCAGCATCATGCAATATACCTTTGTAACAAACCTGCCCATGCACCCCATGATTCTAAAATAAAATTTGTTGGGATTTGATCAGGCTGGTGGGAAAAATATTCGTTATGATAGCCACAAAACCCTTTTGGGGTTCTCATATGACTTCGGTAACAGACCGGGCAGAAGGCAGCCTGGTCCCATTACCTTTAGTTAAATAGATTAGAGTAGTAAACAACAGGATGTGGGGAAGTCATCTAGTTAGCTTGTTTACTCATGTGGTCTTAAGTCTTAAGCCTTTGATGTATGTTTTTTACTCAGGAAGTCCACAGTGTCAATTACCCTCTGATGTTAACGCAAGGTTTTTTTTTTTTTTTTTTTTTTAAGATGGAGTCTTACTCTGTTGCCCAGGCTGGAGTGCAGTGGTGTGATCTTGGCTCACTGCAACCTCTGCCTCCTGGGTTGAAGCTATTCTCCTGTGTCAGCCTCCCAAAATAGCTGAGATTACATGTGCTCGCCACCACACCCAGCTAATTTTTGTATTTTTAGTAGAGATGGGATTTCACTGTGTTGGCCAGGCTGGTTTCAAACTCCTGACCTCAGGTAATCCACCTGCCTCAGCCTCCCAAAGTGCTAGGATTACAGGCGTGAGCCACCGTGCCCGGCCAAGGTCTGCTTTTATATGGTGTTTGCAGTCCCAGAGGCAAAACGACAATATATGTGAGATGAGTATTGGGCTCCCGTGCGGGGAGCCTATATGTACATGTTGCTGACACTATTGTTTCCTGTCTCTGTGGCAGGGATCTCCCTGGTAAATGGGTAAAGTGGCTTCTCACTTATGAATTGATCTTCCAGGTAGTTTTTTTGTTTGTTTGTTTTTTGTTTTCTGTTTTTGTTGCCAGGCTGGAGTGCAGTGGCGCAATCTCAGCTCACTACAACCTCCGCCTCCCAGGTTCACACCATTCTCCTGCCTCAGCCTCCCCAGTAGCTGGGAGTACAGGCGCCGCCCGGAGGCGCCCGCCACCTCGCCCGGCTAGTTTTTTGTATTTTTTAGTAGAGACGGGATTTCACCGTGTTAGCCAGGATGGTCTCGATCTCCTGACCTCGTGATCCGCCCGTCTCGGCCTCCCAAAGTGCTGGAATTACAGGCTTGAGCCACGGCGCCCGGCCTTGTTAGCTAATCTTAATGAATAAATGCAAGCCTCCTGAGCTGATCGGGGCTGGCTGTAGTGACAAACCTCTCTTGGTGTGTAGGCGGTCAGACATTCAGCAGGACTGGTAAAACAGAATATCTGTGTGTCAGTGTACATTTTATTCATCCGTCGTTTGGGTCAGGGTCTGTGGGCAGACCCTCACAGCTAATGCTCTCTTGTGAGGAGAGATACCTCAAAAAGTTGAAAGAAAATAGTTTACTGTTTTGCATATTAGCATCAGACTTCTCTCTACCTAGCTAGCTATCCTTCAACCTACTGATAAATGTTGGTGGATGTTTATTGATCCAAGTGTCCATTCTTTCAACAAACATGTATTGATCATCCACTGTTAGACTTGATGAATCAAGAATGCTTTACAAAGTGTTCTGAGTTTTATTAAGGGATCCCCAAATAATCATCTTGCCCATTTCTTTCCTACGGTCCTGGCATTATAAGGGTTTAAGGCTTTGAATTTATAGCATCAAAAACCCAGAAGGAACCTCAGAGATGAGTGATCAGTCTAAGGCATTTGTCCTACAGGAGGCAACTCCCAGTCCCAAAAATAGGAGACAGACTTACCCAGGCCTCAGAGTGAAGGAATGTCATAAGCCACACTGACCTCCCTCCCCATCTTCAAACAGAATATGTAACAAACAGGGCACCCAGAACAAAATACCATGACAGGGTGGCTTAAGCAACAGGAATTTAATTTTCACAGTTCTGGAGGCTGGCAAGTCCGAGATCAAGTTGTCAGCAGGTTTGCATTATTCTTGGGCCTGTGTCCTTGGCTTGCAGATGGCTCTCTTCTTGCTGTTTCTTCACATGGCCTTTCCTCTGTGCACATGTATCCCTGGTCACTCTTCAAACATCCACATTTTCTCTTGTAGGGACGCCAATTAGATGAGATTAGGCCCACCCTAATGGCCTCATTTTAACCCACCCACCACGTTTAAGGCCCTATTTCCAAATGCAGTCACATTCTGAGGTACTGGGCTTAGGGCTTCAACATATACATTTTGGGGGGACAAAATTCAGAGCATAACACCTCTCTGTGTCAGGATGTGTTTCTTCTTCCATTTAACTAATTCCTAATCATCTTCTGGATCTCAACACGTGTCATTTCCTTGAGGAAATGCATCCTGACTGCATTCCCATCCTTGAAAGACAAGATCAGGCCCTTTTCTAGGTACATTTGTGGCACCATTTTACTTTTATTTATCATGACTGTTAACAAAGAAATAACTGTGTAAATGGCATATTCTCTTCTGTCTCCCTCCACAAGACTTTCCCCTCCGTGGACATGGAGCTGGCCAGTCTTGCTCAATGCTGTGTACTCAGTAACTAGCTAGTCCTTGGCACAAGTTATTCAGCAAATAATTTCCTGAATAAAGAAATAAATGGATCATGCTTTAAGTATTAAAATCACAGAACCCTCTTTTACATTATTATTTTCAGACTATTCCTGTTTTCTCACCTTTATCTATAATGCTTCTGCTGTAGAATTCTACTTATACCACTCCAAGCCCAACACAAACAGCTTCCCCCAATTCTTCTCCTTACCCAATGCATAATCGATTCTTTTCTCTTCAGCAGTGCTGCAGCATATTATTGACACGGTTGATTTTGCCCTTCATCATAGCCATCAGGGGCACGTTGTTACCGTGCTTATTTCCCCACACACTTCACCTGAATTATGTTTTATTTAGCTCCAAATCCCAGGCACACAGCCTAGCTCCTGGCAGAGTGGGCACCCAATAAAGAGTCAGTGCTTTTTAGGATAAGATCATAGCCCAACTCTAGTGGATAGAGCCAACTGTGGGCATGCAGCAATTCTTAGTGATGCCAGACATTCTGGGGGTCTTTGCTGCTCTGCCCATGTCAGGGTGTTCAACTTAGCTGGATGAGCCACTGCTCTCTGTGTCTCTCAGAAACAGTTCATGGATCTGGCTCTAGAAAGACTTTAATGACCAAGGGCATTGAATCTTTCAGATAATTTTCCTTAAAAGGAAAAATAAAATCAATAATAAAAGAAGAAGGAGCAGAAGGAGGGGAAAGAGAGGAAGAGAAAGAGGAAAGCAAGCTTGTGAACCTTCTGGAATCTAATTTAAATTCTGACCAAAATTTACACTGGTTCTTTGTTCTATGCTGACATAGATGGAATCACAAATAACTGTGCCAGCCTGAGGAAGGGGACGCAGGAACCCGTCTAGTCCAGATTGCACGTAGGCGCCTGTGGCTCAGTCTCCACTATGAAAGGGGAATAATAACATCAGCAGCATGATGAGATGCAGCCAAGGTGTCAGGAGCAAGATAGCTCCCTGGAAGGTTAGCAAGCTGCTCCATTAAAGAGGTTCTTGCTTAGCTTCAGAGTGGTTGAGGAACAGAGATGAGAAAACCAGGGTTCCTTAGAAGGACGTATCCACGTTTTGATTGGCAGCAACATCCACAAGTAGAGCTGCCCGACGTACTGGGTATTCTGAGGTTTTCAGAGAACATTGGTTTTTATAAAAGCCAAAGACTCATCCTTCCATTCTCCACCTCTAGACATGCAGGTACCCCTTCCCCTGACCACCTTCACTTTCCAGTGAAAATCACCCTGTCCTGTATATCTTCCCTTATCTCAATAAAGAGATAACATGGAGATGGCATGGCACATGGCTAAAACCGTGGGTTCTGGGGTCTCTCAGGCTTGAGTTCGAGTTGCAGCTTTGCTGCTTACCAGCTCTGTGAGCTACAGAAAGCATCTGACCTTCAGTCTCTTCACCTTTGATATGACAAAAATAATGGTAACTGCCCCTATAGCGTTGTTGGGAAGCTTATACTACATGCTCTGGGAATGACACAGAGTTTGACACATAAGTGCTCAACAAATGGGGCACAACATGTAACATTGTAACTTCAACTACAGTCTGACGCTTTCTCTCTGTTTTCAAGATCAGTTCTCTTGGTCCATTCTGTCTTCTCCATTCCTCCTCCTAGAACCTTCTTTCTCAAGTCAGAATGAACCGAATTGAGCTCCAGAATGACATCTCTTCTTGACTTTCCTGTCCTGAGCACTGTGCAATTTGCATAGTAGGCAAAGTTTCTCAAACCATCTATGACTAATTAATGAAGGAAATTGTTCCTCTCTTATCATAGGGGACTTTAAAAGTCCAGGGCCTTCATTACAAGGACTTCGTATTTTAGGCAGATGCCTCCTTTTCCTTCTTCCCACACCCAAGCAATTCCCCAAAGCGTCTCCTTTGCAAACTGTGCTCAGAAAACGCAGAGTCAGGGAATAGGAGCTGTTGGCTCATATTTCTCAAAGCATTCCAACTTGAGACTCCTTGTAACTTTTTAAGTAAGCAGCATAGTTATTAGCTGCAGGATATGTAAAGGGCATGGAGAGTTACTGAAGCATTGAGTTGAGAAGTGCAAATGTCAAAGGCAAAAAGAAAACTGTAAATATAGTTATAGACTTGAAAGTGCAGGCAGCAAAAACAGCTTTGGGGGAAAAAATGTCCTTGGAAAATAAAGATGCAGATTCAGGGTAGCTAACTTTGACAAAGGGTATTGCTACCTACAAGACTCTTTCACTATTCCATATTCACTATATGGAAGATGCTCAATAAAACTAGCAATGAACAAATTAGTAAGTCATACACACAATTAAGTATTCATTTTATTAATAAAATTGAAATGGTAGAGCTAAAGTAGTTTAAAATTCTGCTCTCTCCTCAAGTTCATCCTTTCATTATGTATGAATCTTATAACATCCTCCTTTTTTTTTTTCTTTCATCAAATGTTCCTCTGCTTGTAGTTATCATAAATATTTGGATGATTGGCTTTCACTATGACAATGCACTAGTAAGTCTGGACTTCCATGCACTTTATGGCAGGCTGAAACCAAAATGTTTCAACCTCCTACAAGATTGTAAAAACAAGCCTTAAGTGTTAGGAGATATTCTTGGCTCTGATTTCTCTGTTGATCTCCACCCCTGTGTTTCTATATGTGTCCAGATACATAACACTATTGTATTTCTATGTAAAATCTACCTTAGTAAAAGGTTTCACTTCTTAAAGCTCATTATCCATCTTATTTTGTTCTGCTCCTTTGTGTCTCTGGTGAGCATCGTCTGTGGAGCCTCTCTCTCTTTATGGTCCTCATACATTCTACCTGGGTCTCTGCACTGAGCATCAATGTGACTCAGGCCTGAGTACTATTAATGCTTAACTTAAGTGAACTGCTCCTAGCAACTATCTCCTTTTCAAACTGCTGGTGATATTTATATCACTAAACCTGATTTACTGATTATGAATCAAACAGGCAATATTTTCTTCCATGCTTGTCAATTAACAATACCACCTTCTTATCAGGGATCCCTGGATATTGCAAAGCATCACAGGGGCAGTTGTTTGACAAGTAAAATTGCCCTGACCCAATAAAGGACTGACTTGTCTGCCTATGTGAGATGAAATTTTTCTAGGTAGATGATGGCGGTTCTTTCCTCTCTGTAGGAGGAGGTAGGATGATAGCATTTTTTTTTAATTTAATTTATCTTTTGCAGGCAGTGATGGAGAAGTTCACCCCACATTGAGTGAGTCTGTGATTAGCTTGGCTATGTTTTTGTTTGTTTGTTTGAGACAGAGTCTTGCTCTTTTGCCCAGGCTGGAGTGCAGCGGTGGGATCTTGGCTCACTGCAAGCTCTGCCTCTGGGAGTCAAGCGATTTTTGTGCCTTAGCCTCCCTGAGTAGCTGGGATTACAGGCACTTGCCACAAGGCCCTGCTAAGTTTTGTACTTTTGGTAGAAATAGTTTCGTCATGTTGGCCAGACTGGTTTTGAACTCCCGACCTCAGGTGATCCACCTGCCTCGACCTCCCAAAGTGCTGAGATTACAGGCATGAGCCACTGCTCCTGGCCAGCTATGATTCTTAAAAGGAAACGTAGTATAATGGGATACTTACTACACAGAAGAAAAATGAACTACTGACACATGTGCCATGAATGAATCTCACAGGAACAGTATTATGGAAAAGAAACCAGAAGCAAAAAGGGTACTGCTACGAAGCTCAAAAGCAAGCAAAACAAATATATAATGATAGAAGGAAAAATACGGTGACCTCTGAAGAGGTGTTGACTGAAAAGGGACACAAATGACCTTTCTGGGGTGCTGAAAATGTTCTATATCTTGACCTGGGTGGTAGCTACACAGATGTATACATATGCAAACACTTATTAAGTTGTTCACTGAAGATTTATATACCTGTCTCTGCATGTTGTGCCTCAATTTTGGAAGTTTAAAACAAAACAAAACAAAACTTTGCAACACAGACACTTGGTATTACATCACAGGGAAACACAAAATGAGACACCAACTAAGATAAAATCCAGAAACCAGATAAAATTTCAAATTTGCTATTATGTGGAAGTGTTAATTGCAATCTGAACATGCTTACTTCAGATGACTATTGCACATTGTGGTCATTAGCTGGAATGGCTCTAATCACTTTTCCTTATGGAAGTAACTCCAGGAACATTGTTAAGCCATATAAGGTAACTCCTTTTCTTATTTAACAGAATCACAGTATGTTGCTGACAACATTCTTGTGAAAAATTTAATTAGGGACAAGCCTCATTAGAGACAATTTTATTCACATTTTCATTCACAGAACATTATGTAGTTTTTTAATAACAAGAGTTTTTTTGCTAATGTCATCCATTTTGAAAAATAATCCAGCTGGAAAAACTGCATAGCTGCGAAAATGACATTTCAATATTTAGAGTGCAGTTGGCTTACGAGGAAGATTCTCTCTGTGGCCACATGTAAGTTGTGCATTTCTCAAACAGTTCAGCATTTCAGAACTTCTGAAATCCATTTAGTCTGGAAATTACTAGGGTCTAGTTCAATCAAAAAATAAGCCTGGCTTGCTAAAGGGTACAAAAGCCATTATAGAGGGGAAAATCAATTTTGGGAGGCCTTACATGGGTGTCAGCATTGAGATCTGGAAGTTAGCTGTCCACAACAGGCAGCAGTCACTGTTAGAGAGCTTGCCACAGGCATCCCTCATGGAGAGCTGTGCCTGCCTGGACAGCTGCTCGCAGAGGTCACTTATTTGAGCACACTGGAACAAGGATTCCTTTAGTGTCTTGTTTGTACCCAATAATCTGTCCAGTTGCAAGCACGGCTTTACTTTAATACTTAGCATGGTATGGTGGGAATAGTACTACAGGCTTTGGTTTAAAACTCATCTTTAACACGCTTATTACTATGTGTCCTTGGCCTAGAACTCAAACTTCAGTCCTCTCATTTATAAAAAGGCCAGTAAACTAGACGTGATATCAGCAAGATGGCTGGCTAGAAGCTTCTAGTGTTCTTCCCCCACAACCAAGATGGCCAAAACAATGAATAAACCACAGTTTGATGCAAATAACTAAACGAGAGCACTAGAGTACATCAAAAGAGTCTAAAAATCTTTGTAGAGCACAGAAACCCAGGATGGCCACATTGAGAACCAAAGGGAACACCTGGCCTCTGCCACCCCATCCCCCAGTGAGGATCAGCTTAGAACCAGGAGGGACTTCTCCCTGTGGGTAAAAGATACACAGTTCCCAGCAGCCCCCGTTAATACCTGGGACGCCTACAGTACTTACCACTAGGGACACCTGCAGTTCTCACAGTCGCTAAGACCAGCTGAGGGAGCTGCCTGGATCCACACTGCTGTGTTTCCCCAAGGGAAGGAGCTGACACTGTGCCCAACCCTGTGACCCATGTGGCTACTGCACTATGCCATCTTGGAACTGGAACTACTGCTGGAGTGTGTTCTCCTCCAGGAGTGAATGGCCACACATTCCATTCCTGCGTTTTAGTCACCACTGAACACCCCTGTCTGGTGGCCCACCATTTCTCAGCCAAGCTGCTGCTACCTCCTAGCCCACGGGGGCACGTGGCCTTGAAGCTGCCTCATCTACCCTTCCTAGTCACTGCTGTGCCTTGCCCCTCAGGGCCTGAGCTGAAGCCGTGCACTCTTTCTTGGAGAAACATGCCTTGGCTGAGTTGCTCCATCTACCTGACCCCTGCCACCCAGTAACTTTTGCACCTTATTTCTTGGGACTAGCACTGAAGCTGTTCACTGTCTGCCAAGGAAGCAGCGCCTTGGCAGAACTGCTCCTTCTACTACTTCTCCTAGTTGCTGTATTTCTTGTCCTTCTGTGTCTGAGCTGAAGTGGTGCCTGCCTCCTGGGAAAATAGTACCTTGGCTTCCCAGAGAATTCATGTCCCCAGGAACTGAGCTGAAGTGGCCCATTTCCTCTTGGGGATGAGGCCAAGAGGCTTGCTGAGCCAAGCAGTCAGGCATCCCAGGACTGAGATGATGTGGTACCCCGCATCCAGGGAAACAGAGAAGTGGCTGAACTGAGACACTGGTCCTGCAGGCCAAACAACTCTAGTGCCCTGCTTCTTTGAAATTGAATTAGTTTTCTAGAGTCTGAGCTGAGACACCCTCCTCCATGGGGAGTGAAGTCATCACTGTGCTCCCTGCCCCCTGTGACTCAAGGGATGGCTGTGTTCTGCCATTCTGGGATCCTTGTTGCTATTGTACCAATATGCCTGGGTGATGAGGTATTGTACAGGGTCCAGAGTGATCACTATACAATAACTCATCCCTCAGGATCTGAATTGCCACAGTGCCCTATTGGCTCTGGTTCCTGAATTGTAGCTATAGCTTTCTGGGCCCAAACCTCCAAACCACTCATTTTTCCCCGAAGTTGGGCCAGTGCTCTTCCCCAGCCCATATGGTCAGATTCACAGCTGTAACCCAGCCCCAGTGCCCAGGCTGCTTTAAGGGGCCTCAGAGTCACAGCTAACTAGCACCATAGACAGTCTACATCCAGCCCTGCCTCAGAGAGTGAACCTGAACCTTAAGTCCCAAGTGCCACAATAGGTTCATGAGGCCCTGAGCCTAAGACCCTTCAGTTAAATCTTCCCATTGCAGGGAAAACAAGAATAGGAGGGCCCCAAAAGCCCTTGCCACTGCAGACCCTAACAATCTATGCTGCTGCCATTGTGGCCATAAACTTCTATAGCCTAGGCCACTAAGACACTCACAGTCCTCACTGACATTGGTTTCAGTTGAAGAAACTGCATGGAGGCTATACCACTGCATCTACTCAAAAACAGAATCACTACACCCTTCCTAACCAGCATGCTAAGACCTTTCTCCATGTGAAAGTCTTTCTTGAAAAAAATCCACGCTATAAAATTTCAAAGAGATAATTGCTCCACTGGATGGGGAGACATCAATGCTGAAACATAAGAAACATCAAAAATCAAGGGAATACAAGAACACCAAAGGTACATAATTATGCTCTAGGAATTTGACCTCAAAGAAAAAGAAATCTATGAAGTGCCTGAAGAGAAACTCAAAATAATGATTTTAAGGAAACTCAGCAAGATACAAGAGAAGACAGATAGACAATTCAACAAAATCAGAAAAACAATTCATGATCTGAATGAAAAACTTAAAAGTTACATATCATAAAAAAGGAATCAAACAGAAATCTTTTATCTAAACAATTTATTGAATGAAACAAAAAATTGTGATAGAGAGCTTCAACAACAGACTGGATCAAGCAGAAGAATCTCTGAACTTGAAGATAAATCTTTTGAAATTACCCAGTTAGAAGGAAAAAAAAGGAATGAAAAAGATTCAAGAGAGCCTACAGGATTTATGGGACACCGTTGAGCAAACAAACATTCATACAAATTCAAGAAGGAGAAAAGACAAACAGGAAAAGAAAGTTTATTTAATGAAATAATTGTTGAAAAGTTGCTAAGTTTTGGAAGAGATATGGATAGCCAGATGCATAAAGCTCAAGGGTTCCCAAATTTAACAAAAACTTAACAAAAAGAAGTCCTCACTGAGGCATATTATAATTAAATTGCCAAAAGTCAAAGACAAATAGACAATTTTAAAAGCAGCAAGAGAAAAGCATCAAATCATGTATAAGGGAATCTCCATTAAACTATCAGCTGATTTCTCAGCAGAAATATTGCAGGCCAGGAAAGAATGGGATGATGCATTTAAATGCCGAAAGAAAAAAATTGCTAGTGCAGAATACTATACCCAGCAAGGAGGTACTTCAGAAATAAAGGAAAAAAAAGTATTTTCCAGATAAGCAGAAGTTGAGAGACTATATAATCACTAAACCTGTCCTATAAGAAATGCATAAGGGAGTTCTTAAAGTACAAGTGAAAAGACACTAATCACTAACATGAAAACATATGAAAGTAAAAATTTCACTGGTAAAGGTAAATATATAGTCAAATCCAAAATAGACCAATACTGTTGTGATGTTTTGTAATTCACATATATATCTATTGTGAAGGTTGAAAGTCAAAACAGTCAAAAATAATAATAGTTGCAATAAATTGTTAAGAAATATGTAATATAAAATATAAATTGTGACATCAAAATTATAAATTTTGGATAGAAGGGTAAAAGCATAGAGTTTTTGTACGTGACTGAAGTTATCAATGTCAAATAGCCTATTTTAACTATAAGATGTTCTATGATAACCTCATGATATTCACAAGGCAATGAAACTATAGCAAATACATATATAATAAAAAAAGAAAATCAAAATTAATATTAAAGAAAATCAGCAAATCACAAAGATAAATAAGAGAGGAAAAAAGGATCAAAGGATTTACAAAACAACCAGTAGGAAATTAACAACCTGACAGTAGTAAGTCCTTACCTATCAAAAATTACTTTGAACGTAAATTAACTAAATTCTCCAATCCAAAGATACAGAGGGGTTAAGTGGATTTTACAAAAAGAATATCCAAATATACTCTGTCTTTGAGAGATTCACACTTAAGCCCTAAGGACACACATAGGCTGAAAGTAAATGGGAAGAAGAAGATATTTCATGAAAATGGTAACCAAAATAGAGCAGAGATGACTATATTTATGTCACATAAAATAGACTTCAAGTAAAAAACTGCCACAAGAGACAAAGGTCATCATTTAATGATGAAGCACCAATTTATCAAGAAGACATAACAATTGTAAATATATATGCACACAATATTGGAGCACCTAATAAAGCAAATATTAATGGACATGAAGGGAGAAACAGATAGCAAAACAATAATAGTTGTGGACTTCAATACCCTACTTCCAACAATGGACAGATTAAGCAGACAGAAAATTAAGAAAATACTGAAATTGAGCTATACTTAAGACAAAATGGACCTAAGGATACATACAGAACTTTCCATCCAACCTTAGTAGAATATACATTATTGTCTAGTGCACATGTAACATCATCCAAGAAATGCATAAGGGAGTTCTTAAAGTGGGCCACAAAATAAGTATCAACAAATTGTAAAAAATTGAAATCATATTAAGAATTGGTTCTTACTACAATGGTAGGGAAGCAGAAATCAATAACAAGAACTTTGCAAACCATATAGATACATGGAAATCTTAAAAAACATGCTCCTGAACAATGAATGAATTATAAAAATATTGAAAGGAAAATTTAAAAAATTTCTAGAAACAAAAGAGAATGGAAACACACATACCAAAACCTATGGGATACAGCAAAAGTGGTACTCAGAGGGAAAATTTATAGCAATGCATTTACATAAAAGAAGAAGAAAAATCTCAAATATAAAATCTAATATTGCACCTCAAGGAATAAGAAAAACAAGGATAAACCAAACCCTTACTTAGTATAAGTATACTTAGTATAAATACAAAAGTTAATGCTTTTATAAAAAATAAAAGAAACACATAAACTTTTAGACAGATTAACTGAGAAAAAAAAAGAGAAGACTCAGATAAATAAAATCAGAGACTAAAAGGAAACATTACAATTAATTCCACAGAAATACAAAGGATCATCTGAGGCTATCATTAACAACTATATGCCAGAAAATTAGAGAACCTATCAGAAATGGATAAATTCCTGAACAAATACAATTTACCAAGATTGAATCATGAAGAAACATAAAATCTGAATAGACTAATAATAAGTTACAATATTGAATTATTAATAAAAAAATTTTTCTATCAAAGAAAAGCCCAGAACCTGATGCCTTTATTGCTGAATTCTAACAAACACGTGAAGAACTAATACCAGTTCTTCTTGATCTACTCCAGAAAATTAAAGAGGGTCGAATTCTTCCAAAATAATTCTATACGGCTGGCGTTATTCTTATTCCAACTATACAAGAACACAACAATGACAAAAAAGAAATCTGTAGGCCAATATCTCTGATAAATACAGAGACAAAAGTCCCCAACAAAACAGCAAACTGAATTCTATAGCACATTAAAAAGATAATTCACCATGATTAAGTAGGACTCATCCTGTGAAAGCAAGGATGGTTCAACATTTGCAAATCAATAAATATTTTTCATCATATTAACAAAATGAAGAGCAAAAATTATACAACTATTTCAATAAATGCAGACAAAAAAATTGACAAAATTCAATGTCCCTTCATGATAAAAAGTCTCAACAAATTAGGCACAGAAGATATGTACCTGAAAATGATAAAAGCCATATATGACATATCCATAGCTAATATCTCAGTGAATAATGAAAGGTTGAAAGTTTTTCTTCTAAGGTCTAGAACAAAATAAGGATGCCCACATTCATCATTTCTATTCAACATAGTACCAGAAGTCCTAGCCAGAGCAACAAGGCACGAGAAAGAGATATAAGGTATCCAAATTGAAGAGGAAAAAGTCGAAACGTTCCTGTCTGCAGACAACATGATCTTAGAGATGGAAAACCCTAAAGACTCCACCAAAGCCTGTTATAATTAGTAAACAAATTTCATAAAGTAGCAGGACACAAAATCAACTTACAATAATCAGTAGTATTTTTAGATGGCATTAGTAAACTATCTTTAAAAATAAAAAAAAAACTCATTTACAATACAATAGCACAAAAAATAAGATTCCTAAGAATAAACCTAACCAAGAAGGTGAAAAATATCTACAATGAAAACTATAAAACATTGATGAAAAAAATGAAAGAGAACACAAATAAATAGAAAGATACAGAAAAATATCTCATGTTCATTGATTTAAAGAACTGGAATTTTTAAAATGTCCATACTGCCCCAAACGATCTACAGATTCAATGTAATACCTATCAAAATATCCATGATATTCTTCATAGAAATAGAAAGAAAAATCCTAAAATGTGTATGGAACCACAGAAGACCCTAAATAGCCAAATCAATCTTAAGCAAAAAGAACCAAGCTAGAGAGATCACATACCTGGCTTCACAATGTACTACAAAGCTGTAATAACCAAAATAGCATGGTAGTGGTGTAAAAACAGGCATATACACCAAGGGACCAGAATACAGTTAGAAATAAATCCATGGAGTTAACAACCAACTGATTTTCAACATAGATGCCAAAAATACGAGTTGGAGAAGGGCAATCTCTTCAATAAATAGTGTGGAGAAAACTGAGTATGTACGGGCAGACATGGAACTAGACCCCTATCTCTCACCATATGCAAAAATTAACTCAAAATGGATTAAAACTTAAATGTAAGACCTAAAATTACTGGAAAGAACGCTGTTAGAAGAAAACATTGGGGAAATACTTCAGGATATTGATCTTAGCAAAGATATTTTGTATGAAACCTCAAAAGCACAGGAAACTAAAGCAAAAATAGGCAATTGGGACTAAATCAATCTAAAAAGCTTTTGAACAGCAAAGAAAACAATCAACAGAGTGAAGAGATATCTCACAGAATGGAAGAATATATTTGCAAACTATCCATCTGACAATGGATTAGTAATCAGAATATATAAGGAATGCAAACAATTCAATAGCAAAACACATAAACAAAGCAAATAATCAAATTTCAAAGATGGGCAAATGACCTAGACATTTCTTAATTACAACTAGATAAGAGGAATAAGTTCTGGTGTTCTATCACATAGTAGGGTGACTATAATTAAAAACAACATACTGTATGTTTCAAAATAGCTAGTAGAGAGAATTGTTAAGGTTTTCATTGCAAAAAAAATTGATAAATGTTTGAGGTGATATATTTGCAAATTACCTTAATTTCATCTTTCACAATGTGCACATGCATCAAAACATCACATGGTACCCGATAATTATGTACAATTATTGTATGTGAATTAAAAGTAGAAAAAACAAAAATACAATTTACTTTTATAAATTGAAAACAAGCCCTGATTACTCACACCTTTTTCCAAATTTCTGTGGACATCAGAGCTAAGGCAGAGTCTGCCACTTAGAAAGTATTCACTTATTTCTAGCTATTGATATCATTACCAAAAGAGTCATAACTGATTGTAGGTACATCTGAGTGTTGTTGATAGAAGTATACCATTCCGTGAGTACTAATTATTCAGTCGGATGGGCCGCATTATAGAAATACAAATATCATTAAATATTAGGTACAAAGCACTACTGGAGACACAAAAACAATTCACTCAAACTTTTTCTTTACAAGAAGCCCATAGTCAAGTGGATAAGACAGACATAGTGATAACTATACCTAGTATAATGCCTGACACGTGAAAATGTTGAACTATATTTATTGAATGATTTTCTCCATCATTTTTCTATTCTCTATTTTATTTATGCTTTATTCTTTATTTCCTTACTTCTTATTTGAGGTTTAATTTGCTTTTTGTTTTCTAATTTCTTAAGATGAAAGACTAGGTTATTTATTTGCGATCTCTTTTTTCAACTTTTCTTTTAGGTTCAGGGTACATGTGCAGGTTTGTTATATAGGTAAATTGCATGTTGCGGAGGTTTGATGCACAGATTGTTTCATCACCCAGGTAATAAACATAGTACCCCAATAAGTAGTTTTACAATCCTCATCCTCTTTTCACCCTTCCTCTCTCAATTAGGTTCTAATGTCTGTTGTTCTCTTCTTTGTGTCCATGTGTGTTCAATGTTTAGCTCCCACTTATAAGTGAAAACATGTGGCCTTTGGTTTTCCATTTCTGCTAATCACTTAGAATAATGGCCTCTAGCTCCATCCATGTTGCTGCAAAAGACATGATTTTGTTCTCTCTTATGTCTACATAGTATTCCGTGATGTATATGTACCATATTTTCCTTTATCTAGTCTACTGTTGACAGGCATTTAGGTTGATTCCATATCTTTGCTATAGTAAATAGTGCTGTGATGAACATACGCTTTCATGTGTCTTTATGGTAGAATGTTTTATATTCCTTTGGGTGTATACCTAATAACGGGATTGCTGGGTCGCATGGTAATCATGTTTTAAATTCTTTCAGAAATTGCCAAACTGCTTTCCACAATGGCTGAACTACATTCCCATCAGGAGTGCACAAACATTCCCTTTTCTCCACAACCTTGCCAGCATCTGTTTTAGTTTTTTGTTTTTTTCTTTTTTCTTTCTTTCTTTTTTTTCTTTTCTCTTTTTTTTTTTTTGACTTTTTTTTTTTTTGACTTTTTAACGGTAGCTATTCTGACTGGTGTGAGATAGTGTCTCATTTCAGCTTTGATTTGCATTTTTCAAATGATTAGTAATGTTGGCCATTTTTTATATGCTTGTTAGCCGTGTGTATGCCTTCTTTTGAAAAGTGTCTAAGTTCTTTGCCCACTTTTTAATGGAGTTGCTTATTTTCTTGCTTATGAATTTGTTTAAGTTCCTTATAGATGCTGAATAGTAGACCTTTGTCAGATGCATAGCTTGCAAATAGGTTGTCTGTCTACACAAGCAAGTTAGGAAACATTACATGCTCATGAATAGGAAAGATAAATGTTGTTAAAATGACCATACTGCCCAAAGCAATTTATAGATTTGCTACTATTCCTATCAACCTACCAAAGACGTTCTTCACAGAATTAGAAAAAAACTATTTTAAAATTCATATGGAACCAAGAAAGAGCCTGAATAGCCAAGGCAATCCTAAGTAAAAATAACAGAGCTGGAGGTATCACATTACTTTATTCAAACTATGCTACAAGACTACAGTAACCAAACAGCATGGTACTGGTAAAACAGACACATAGACCAAATAGGGAGCCCAAAAATGATGACACACACTTAAAACCATCTGATCTTTGACAAAGTCAACAAAAACAAGCAATGGGAAAAAGACACCCTATTCAATAAATGGTGCTAAAGTAACTGGCTAGCCATATACAAATGACTGAAACTGGATTAAATTCTTAAACCATGCACAAAAAATCAACTCAAGATGGATTAAAGACTTAAATGTAAAACCTAAAAGTGTAAAAATCCTGGATGATAACGTAGGAAATACCACTCTGGACCTAGGACCAGGCAAAGATTTCATGAAAGAGACATAAAAACCAAATGCAACAAAAACAAAAATTGACAATGGGATCTAATTAAACAAAAAGCTTCTGCACAGCAAAAGAAACCATCAACAGCAATCTTTCTCCTTTTTAAAAATTATAAGCACTGATAGCAGTATATTTCTCTCTGAGCACAACTTTAGCTGTATTCCATAAATTTTGGTATGTTGTGTTTAGATTTTTATCAATCGCAAAGTATTTTCTAATTTTATATCTTTGACCCATTGATTATTTAGGAGTATATTGTTTAATTTTACATATTTATAACTTCTCCAAATCTCATCATGTTACTGATTTCTAATTTAATTTATTTATATTTGTAGCACCAAAGCTGTATGATTTCAATTGTTTCAAATCTAGTGAGGTTTGTTTTATGGACTAATACGTGGCCAATCTAGACAATGTAACATGAGAAGAAAGGGTTCCTGCTGTTGTTGGGTAGTGTTCTATAGATACCTGTTATGTTTAGTTGCTTAAGACACTTATGTAAGTCTTCTATTTCCTTGCTTGTCTCTGTCTCATTGTTCTATCCATTATTGAATGGGTCATTGAAGTATCCAACTGTTACTATTGAATTGTCTGTTTCCCCCTTTAATTCAAAGTCAATTTTTGCTTCATGCAGCTCTGTTGTTAGGTGAATATGGATTTACAAATGTCTTTGTCTCTAGTACAAATTTTTGTATTAAAGTTTATTTTTTCCTGATTTTAGTGTAGTCATCCAGCTCTGTTTTGATTACTGTTTTCATGATATATCTTTTTCCATTTTTTTGCTTTCAACTTGCTTGTGTCTTTGAATCAAAAGTACGTCTCTAGTAGACAGCTCATGGTTCCACGTTTTCTTTTGTTGACTCTACCACATATCTCTGAGGCCTGTTCACTTTTCTTTGTTACTTTTTCTTTCTTTACCTAAGAACATAAAACTCAATTAGCCCATAGTTATTCTGAATATGTGATATTGTGACCTTGATCATAATTTCTGCTTAATTTTAGAGATTTTTAAGAAAGCCGTAAATAAGTTACCTCCGAAATCTTCAACCCAAGTTTTTTAAGTTCTTTTCCTAGCAATGTTTTGGTTTGGGGTCTATTTTCTGAGGCACTTTGCTATACAAGAAAAAAAAAATTACCTAGCGCTTAGCTTTATAAAGACTAACATAGTATCCATTAGTTGCAAAGAATAGAGCTTTTGAAGGTTTGCAAGAAAGTATTTGCCAACTCTCACTCCCATTTTCTTTGTTATTTCTCCCTCAAGAAAATCTATGTCTATCTTTGCACATCTTAGTGGTTTCATTACTGTCTCTGCAACTGTGCTCAGAGCGGCTGATAGGTTTTCACAAGCCTTTTAATCTCATAGGCTGCTTACTCCCTCTCATTTCTTAGTAATCAGATTTCCAGACAAGGCTTGATTCTACCCAGTGATCTTCAGCTTCCTTCCCACAAACCTTCTTTCATTTCAAACAGCAACAATCAAATGCTGTTTCTATGTGTTCTGTTATTTTGTTATTCTCATTTAACAGTAGGTTTGTGGACCATGGAATTTTGGCCACTCTCATCCAACATCCTTTGAATTATTTTTTTTCATAAACCATTTTCTCAGATGACTGTATTCACACCTGTATGATGATAAATATCTCCAGCAGAGATGACCTGAAGGGGTCCTATCTTTGTACCAACCCATTGTGTGAAGTTCTCAAGCACTACGCTTGCTATTATTGAGCAGTTACAAAATATAATTGCAGGGCTATTTTGTCCTGCAAATTCTATGGGAGGATAGTAATCAAAGAAAATAGTAGAAAGGAGGAGGCAGGGTATAAGTTAGGGGAAAAATCAAAAGAAGTACTCAAAGAATGTATAAAAAATACACAAATGAATTTTTTGAAACGGTAGTTTACAAGAATTTTTTAAAAAATTTTCCTTATACTTTAGGGAAAAAAATGCACATTTATACTAACCAGACACTGACCAAATCTAGAAGGAATCCTCCCACAACTACCACAACATGCTTAAAGAGAAAGAAAATCCTAATACAAGATTATAAATATGTATATATATAGTCATATTCAGATATTATATAAGAAATACACATGTTTATGGCGTGTATATATGAAGAGGGAAAGTATGCATATATAGAGAGAGAAAGTAATAGAGATCATCTATGTAGATCTCTGAATATAACCTCATTTTTAGGGCCTCTCTCCTGTCTTTTGTGTTCCCAAATAACGTCTCACTAAGACATTTTTGCAATATTTTTTTTCTCCTGATTGGGATAAAGCCCAGCTACCACTGATATATTAAAAGTTATCTTCTCTCAGCTTTATAAACCAATGGCAAATACTCTGACTTCTGCAGATTCCAGACAACTTTCTGACCAGGGCCTACTTATAGTCGCTTCCATCATAAATTTAGTATTTCTGCTGAGTACAGTGTGAAGAGAAGATATATTTATCTGGGATACTTAAAGATAGATCTGAATCCCGTGCTTATCTCTTACAATACCAGTAATGCTGGACCATGACTACAGAGGATATAGCGTCCTCAAAAGGGCCACCCTTTACTCCTCCCAAACTGTAGCAAAATTTATGGAACATTTAATTCAACTTATGTCCCAAAAATTGCATCTGAATGTTTTCTTCCAGCCGAGCATTTACAAGAGGAGAATGTAGATGTGCATATCGACTCCACCATTGTAGCAGTTGTCATTTAATGAAGAAATCTATGAGCAGCCGCATTAAATTGTTTGGGGGCTTTCTTCAGCTTTTAACTCAATGGAGAGAACAGTGTTAGGCTAACTTCTATTGGTTGGGCATTACTTCTTTTTTTTAAACTTTATTTTGAGTTAATTGTAGATTCAGAGAGATCCCATGTATCCTTTATTAATTTTCCCCCAGTGGTAATATTTTGCTACACCTGGATATGGACAGTGATATAGTCAAGATAAGGTAACCCTTTTATCACTATAAGGATCCCTCATATGGCCCTTTTATAGCCATTTTCATACTCCTCCCCCTACTTTTTCCTGACTTCTATTCTGATGCTTATGTAGAATTGTATTTATTCGTCTATCCCCTTGTTCACTTATTCGTCTATCCCCTTGTTCACTTATTCATCTCACAAATATTGTCTGGGTGCGGTGGCTCACACCTGTAATCCCAGCACTTTGGAAAGCCAAGGCAGGCAGATCACCTGAGGTCGGGAGTTTGAGATCAGCCTAGGCAACATGACCAAACCTCATTTCTACTAAAAATATCAAAATTAGCCAGGCATGGTGGCACATGCCTGTAATCTTGGCTACTCGGGAGGCTGAGGCAGGTGAATCACTTGAACCCATGAGGCAGAGGTTGCAGTGAGCCAAGATCATGCCACTGCACTCCAGCCTGGGAGACAGAGCAAGACTCTGACTCAAAAATATATATATATATATATTTTTTTCAATTCATTCAATGAATTTTTTCAATTCATTCAAAGTTTTAATTTTATTGGCATAACTCTTTCATAATTTCCTTTATTTTTAAATATCTGCATAATATGAAGTCATATCTCCTTTTTATTGCTGACATCTTGGTTCATTTTGCCAGAGGTTTGTCAGTTTTATTCATCTTTAAAGAAATGTTTAATTTTGTGTATCCTAGCTATTACATATTTCTTTTCTTGTTCACTAATTTCTGATCCTTCTTCTGTGATTTCCTTCTTTTACTTTCTTTGGATTTAATTTAATTTGTTTTATATTTCTCTTCTATTCAAGAGGATATCAGCCCATTGCTATTCCATCTTCTTCATACACATGCATTTAAAGCTACAAAATGGTCTTAGCGTCACTTTAGTTTCCTCTTATAGGTTTTTATAACTTTATGTGAAGTAAAACATATAAATATGTTTAACTTATAGAGTTTAAATAATTATCACAAAGTCAACATACCCACAAAATAGGTAGTATAATATACTACCAGTACCCCGGAAGCCACTTACATATCTCCTTCCAATCATCACTGCATGCCTTCTAAAAGGACTATTCAGACATTTAACTTAATAGACTACTTTGTCCTATGTTTGAATTGGAATTATATAGTATGCATTGTTTTGTGCCTGTATTCTTTCACTCAATATTATATTTGTCTGATTCATTCCTATTGCTGCAAGTAGGTTTAGTTCACTGATTTTTATTGCTGAATGGTATTTTGTGGCATGACTGTAAATTTATATATTGATGCACTCTAGAGATGGTGAATGTCTGGGTTATTTCTAGTTTGAAGCTTTTATAGGCATTGGAGGTGAGGGAATATATACCTAGGAATAGAATTACTGATCATACAAAATATATATACTCAACTTTAATGGAGAAATGGTATCGAAAGTGCTTTAACCAATAGCAGTTGAAAGAATTCCAGCTCCTTCACATCCTTGCTAAATATTTGGTATATTGGTCAGTATTCTCTAGAAAGACAGAAACCATGTGATGTATATAAAGAGAGATAAATGAGAGGAGACGTATTAGGAGAATTGGCTTACATGATTATGGAGACAACAGGCCAGGCCCGTCTACAAGCTGGAGATCCTATGATACCAGCAGTGTGGCTCAGTCCAAGCCCAAAGGCCTCAAACGCAGGGAAGCCAGTGATAAAATTCTACGTCCAAGGCAGAAGTCCTGAGAACTTGAGGGGATGAGGCAGGGTCACTAGTATAAGTCCAGCGAACCTGGAGTTCTGATATCCATGAAGATGAGAAGAGTGTATCCCAGCTCCAGAAGAGGGAGAAAATTGTCTTTTTGTTCTATCCAGGCTCCTAGCTGATTGGATGGTGCCCACACACATGGAGGGCAGATCTTCCCCACTAGGTCCCCTGACTTATATGCCAGTCTTCTCTAGAAACATCCTCACAGACATGCCTAGAAATAATCCTTTACCAGATCTGTAGATAACTCTTAATTCAGTAAAGTTGACATCTAAAATTCACCATCACATCTGGCATTGTCAGTCTTTGCAATTTTATCATTCTAATGGACAGGGAGTGTTAGCTCATTAAGTTTTTTATTTGTAGAATCAGCTTGTGGTCTTCCACAAATAGTATTCTGAAATATTGACTAGTAATTCTATTGAAATATAAGATCAATTAAGGGAGATTACTTCTTTATAATACTGAGTTTTGCAGTCCATGAAAATAGTATATCCACCTATTTATTCAGATATTTTAAAATTTCTCTTCATGTAATTTTATGATTTTCAAGCTAGGAAAGCATTAACATTCTACTATTAAGTATGATTATCCTTTCCCAGTTTAAGAAAATGTCCTTATATTTCAAATTTCCTGAGAATTTTTTTAATCATAAATGAAAATTTAAATTCCTCCTGGCTTGAAATTGTTCTTCCTACATGGCCATTTCATTTCCCTTTATCCACTTTGGTCTGGCTATTTTATTGTTACCTTTCAAGTTTCAACATAAATCTCACTTCTATGTGGCAGCCTTTGCAGGCCACTTGACTAGGTTCTGATCCTCCATTATGTCCAATTATTCACCCAACTTTGTTTTAATTAATTATCTCTCACCTTAACTAATTTGTAAACTCCCAGAGCATAAGCTCTATGTTGTTCACCACTCTGTCCTCAGGGTCTGGAACACAACTTGACACACAGTATTGACCTAACAAATAAATAACGACCTACTTTGAAAAGAGAAATGATAAAAGAGAAGAAGGGAAAGAGGAGTCATCTAAGGTTACAAACTATAGAGAAGACTTTATTAGAAAGTGGTCTCTGTCTCTTCCTACCCTCACTGATCTCTTGCCTTTCTCCAATCTAGATAAACTGAAGAATTTTTCCACTTTTGAAAACTAAGAGCAGATGGCTGAAATCCCAGAGTGAACTATTATTAATAGTTATGTAGTTTTACAGTAGAAAATGTACAGACAATGTTGTTTCTTAAGAACCAAAATTTTTTATCAGTGTCTAACAGAATAGTGAGCAAAGAAATGAATTATGAAATAGCAGAGAGAGTGTGTTTGGTATAACAATGATCTGCCTTAACAGAATGTCATCAAGTCAACCAGGTAACAGCAAGATCCTAGAACAAGGACACTGGGAGGGGGTTATTGGGTCTGGATATTTGTCCCCTCCAAATCTCATTTAAAATGTGATCTCCAGTGTTGGAGGTGGGGCCTGGCGGGAAGTGCTTGGGTCATGAGGACAGATCCCTCATGAATAGCTTGGTGCCCTCCCCATGGTAATGAGTGAGTCCTCACTCTGTTAACTGACATGAGAGCTGGTTGTTTGAAAGAGCCTGGCATCTGTCTTGCTCTTTCTCTCTCCATGTGACAAACTTGCTTCCCCTTTGCCTTATGCCATGATTGTAAGCTTCCTGAGGCCTCAGTAGGAGCAGATGCCAGCCTTATGTTTCTTGTATAGCCTGCAGAAGCGTGGGCCAAAATAAACTTCTTTCCTTTATAAATTACCCACTCTCAGGTCTTCCTTTATAGTAATGCAAAATGAACTAACATAGACAGCAAAGCCCATTAAAGAAGTTATTACCAATCTTTATGGAGAGTCTATATGTGAGACGCTAGATTGCCACGTTCATAGAAAATGTGTCTAGTTCTCTTACAAGACAATTTCCAGAGGAAAGAACTCTGTTTTTGGTTGAGATATTGTCTTGCACAGCCTGCATTTCACTTGAACTTATTAGGGAGATTTAATATGTCAGCAATGTTAAGTGCCTTAACAATCTTAATGGCTTTTGACCCTGTAATCCCATAAGTCTATGTCCTAAGGAAAAACCCAAAAATATAAAAGATTTACATGTAAACATTTCCATCTCACTGTTATTTACTGGAGCAAAAAGTAAGACATTACCTAAGTGCCACATAATAGGTCATTGATTAAATTATGGAATATGCATATGACATAATGTCATTGCAACATTTTATAGTTGTATGTTCAAAGATTCTGTAATAACATGAAAAAATACTCTTGATCTAAGGTTAATCAAAGCAACCAACCAACAAACAAAACATTGGATAAAAATCTGTATACACATATAATCCCACTAATGTTGAAGACAAAGGAAATGGAGCCAATTGTTAACAGTTATCATTTCTGAGTGGTGGAATTTTAGAAAATTTTTACTTTCTTATTTAGACTTTTCTTTATATATGCATTATTTATTTTATTTCCCCTTTGCCTTATGCCATGATTGTAAGCTTCCTAAAGCCTTCACCAGAAACAGATGCCAGCCCTATGCTTTTTGTGTAGTCTGCAGAACCATGAGCCAAAATAAACCCCTTTCCTTTATAAATTACTCAAGTATTCCTTTATAGCAATGCAAAATGGACTAATACATATATATATATATATATAAACATATACCAGCAATATGATCAGTGGAATTAGTCATAATATGGGTTTAAGCCTCACTTGTGGCTTGACTAAATTTGTTATTTTAGAGTAACCTATTAGCTTCTCAGAGTCCCTGTTTCCTCACTTGTACATTGGAGAAAATGCCCTGGCTCTCTCCGAGAGCTGAGAAGAAAAAGAGAAACTATTAGCAAGAAATCAACTTCACTTGATAAAAATGCAAAGCCTCAAAAGCCCCATTAATGACAGTATTAGGCTAAGCACCAAATGCTGCCCTCTGATTCTTTGACATCTAAGGTGAAAAAAATGGAGGAAGCACAGAAATAACAGTAAGTAAATAAATAATGTACCGGCATAGTCATTTTAAGACTGACTCACATTCCTTTTTAGTTGGTGTTAATGATCTCTGATTTCTCTGCATATTCTTGAACTTTTATTCCAGTGTAGTTGCTCAGCTCCATGATTCAATTTATGTATATTTCATTTTAAAGCATCTTCTCAGTAAATTCTCAAGATTCTCAAAGAGTTCGGGGAAAGCTGTTCTCTCTTTCTTTTTAGATGACTATTTGACAGCTTAAATATGTTTCCAGCTGAATACAAAACCTTAAGTTGTGCTAGACAAAACACGGCATGCATAACTCATTTAAAGGAAAGCTAGATACTGTAGGTTTCTAAAGGGAAGGAGTTTGGAGAATTTCACTCTGTATGCTTAGAAGCCATAAAAATTCTCTATCTACTGCTACCTTTTATTTGTGAGATTACTGTTTCCTTTTCTTTTGTGAGGAATAACAGATGTATATATTTTACTTCCAGTAAAGCCAGTCTAGTTACTGGTATAAACTAGCCTTTTGGGAAGCATGTCTGGAATCTGTAAGTGTGGCTATGGGTTAGGCTCAAGAGCATCCCAGACAAGCAGCGTCCTTCTTTTCAATAGGTATCTCTGAGCTAGCAAGCTTAAGCCTTGGGGAAACATGGCTTCAATTCTGATCCCAACCTTGATGATAATTAAGCAGATCAGCCTCTCTTGAAATAAACGAAGTTATTTATAAGAAGAATGTAGAGGACATGGATAGGATTTAAGGTCGTTTTATAGCTGGGACCCTGAGTAAGTCACTAAACTCTCTGGGCATCCAATCCCTTATCTGGAAACAGAAGGTGACATGCTTCAAGAGCTTATCATGTGGATAAATAAAATAAATGTGAAAGCATTTTGTTAATTTGCAACTATTATTCAAATAATGAAAGGCTGGTTAGGGCCAGGGGAAGATGATTATTTTAGGATCAGAGGACTTTATGCTTAATTAATCTTTTATACAAAATAATTAATTTTCGGTTTCCTGCTGTGGTAGATTGAAAATAGCCAAATTATTTGAAGCCTGTCCCATCAAGAGGTGGCATCTATTTCTCCACTCCTTGAGTCTGGACTGATCTTATGACTTGCTTTAACCAACAGAATATGGCAGGGATGAACAATGTGGGACTTCTGAGCCTCGGTGTCAAGTGGCCTTATAACTTCCGTTCTGTTGGAACCTTGTATCTATGGGAAGAAGGTTAAGCTGGCCTCCTGTAGAAAGAGAGACCATGAGGTGAGAGAGGACCAGACTTCCCTGCTATCCCAGGTGTCCCAGGTAAAATCCCCAACTGACACCAAGTAGAGCACAAATAAGCTACCCTTGCTGCATCTGGTCCTAATTTCTCACCCAGAAAATCCTAAACAAATAAACAAAGATTATTCTTTTAAACTTCTAGATTTTAGGATGGTTTGTTACATAACAAAAGCTAACCGATACATATTTCATGTGTCCTTTCTGAAAAGAATAGACTCTGATGTGCACGTCTAAGCAAAAACAGCCTGTTTACAACTCGGTGATTTCTTTTGAATGGTGTTGAGATGGTTAGCAGTTCACAGGAAGGGAGGAAAGCAGCTGTTGAAGTTAAGCAAGATACGAGAGAAGTAAAATTCATTTCTTACCATAGTGGGATCTCCTGTGTCGAGTTCAGTTTTAACAATCTTATCATTTTGGAATACAACATAAAACTATTTTAGAAGGAAAGGATACCACAAAGTCCATGCAGTGAGATTTATGTATTTTACCCAACAGGAAAGCCCGCTTCATGTTTGTTTCACACTCAGTTTTCACCAACTTAATATTTTGGTTTCTAAGCCAATAGAAAAGTAGGAGAGGGATAAAATATGCAGACATTAATTTGGTGATGAGAAATGAAAGATGACTAGATGAGAAATGAAAAATGATTGTTCTTGCTGGAACAATCAAAGCAGTCTACTGAAAAGGAGGAAAAAGGGGATCTCTAAAATGCACAGAGGCAATTAAGTAGCAGAGGAATTAGTAGAGAATTAAACATTTTTATTTGTCTCAAGACATAGGTGTTGAGGGGACCATCACATTACAGTTTGATGCAAAAGTTTAAAACATATCCATAAATTCTGGAAAAGCTTCTAACCCAGAAGCCTAATTACAGTTTGGATGCTTAGGTTGGTGAGACGTCAGTGATCTGGTCAGCTCAGCCTAGACAACTCAGCAGCCAGCTTGAGCTGCTCCAGAGACCTCCAGGGAGTGCAGATTGCGCCTCAAACTGCTCACAGCTGGTGCCCTGGCTGATTGTGCTCATGGGAGTCTTTTGTTTCTTTCTACTTATCTGGGCAATGCTCCTATGCCTGGAAGCTTTCTGGGGAAGGGGAATAGAAAGAATGGACATGGTGTATGTAGAAATGCCAAAGACAAATGACTCCTTTTGGATGTCCCCAGGTTGTAGAGAGTCTGAGTTTGGGTTCCTCAGTGGAAAACCATAGCAACCTACTCTGGCAAACTTCTGCAGTAAGGGGATCTTCTGGAAGACTATGGGAATGCTTGCAGGATCAAAGTAAAGGGAAAAGGCTTGGTCTGAAATATTCAACAGTAACATGGGAGAACACATGCCCTGGATTTGCCACACATCTTGACTGCACATTGTGAGATGGATAATTCCCCTAGAAGAAATCGAGGTACTCTTAGGAATGGATTATGAATTGGGGGAACCCGTTGAAAGCCCCACACACTCAGGACTGTATATCTGGGCCTCCCTGTGTATGGTGCAGAATCCTGACTGGTGCTGGCAGTGCCCACCTACCTCCAGGACTGGAAATAAATGAAGCCTGCCTCTCTCTGCTCCATCTGTCATGCTGTTGAGTTCACGTCACAGCTCAACTGTACGCCTAAAAACCCTGTAATTGTAAAAAGTGTTTTTTCCCTTAAATCTGATAACTTGGATGAGATGCAGTTTTTCTATGTTTTTGTTTCTGTTATGCCTCAGTCCTCATCTCCACTACTGGACCTCCCACAGCCACTGTAGGAGGTGGTCTGATCAGATACTGCAGGACTGTGGTAAAAGGATTCGTGGCAAAGGCATCCAATTCCAGTGAAATGAGAGGCCTTTATCTCCTACACTTTGCTATGACAGGAATCCAGACACTTGGACAGGATGAGGTCCCCAACAGGTGTGCCTTGAGTCAGGTTGCTCACAACTGCCAGGGATGCTGATACTCCCTTGTGAATGCTCAGTCTTAGCAGCAGGTAAGAGAATCATACACCATGCACATGAGTTTCCCTGGGGTGGTCTACAAAAGGGGGCCTATTCACAATAAATCCTGTCCCAGCATTGCTTCCAGTAAGAAAGCCCTAACCACACCAGCACAGCTGTCAGGATGCCCTCAGTCACTGTGGCTCACTTTAACTCAGAGGAGAAGCTTTGAGATGAAGGGAAACATCTGCGACAGTGGCAGGATTAGCAGCAGAGCACCTCGGAATGGGCAAAGGTTTGCTGGATTACACAGTGCAATTATGCATACTTGCAGTTTTAGAGAGCTCAAAACAAATCCCTCTGTTATTGACCTAGTATCTGGGGCTTAACAGCTTTAATGAAGCTTCCCATTGCCTCTGCCAGATGGTCCTTCTCTCATACCCCAGACTGATTTATTCCTCATTTATTACTCATACCACTATTCCTCAATGGCACTGATGGATACATGCTTTTCCAAATTTTATTTAAGTTGAGCTATTCAAATAAATGGATATGTTGCCTTATGACTTTTATGTATTTTAATAAAAATACTAAGGTTATATCTGTGAACTTAATCTTCTTACTTTGGATACACTTTTTAATTATTTTGAGTTTCCAAAACCTTTGCTCCAACAAAGACTTGAGGCTACTTAAATATTGAGGTGGAGTATAACAGTATAAGAATTCCATTAGACAAATGTTTATTATACCCATAGAGTGTGAGAGATTATGAAAAACAGTGTGGAAGATTTGAACAATGAACTTAAGCTGTTTCTTCCTTTAGGGAGCTCATGGTATAATGTACAGAATAATAAGAATGATGAAAATGATCTCAGACATTTGTTGAACACTTACTGTAGCCCAGACACTCTGCTAAATGCAGCAAATTAGTGAGTGCTCTAAAAACCACCTGATGAGGGAGGTAATTTTGGTTCTGCCACTTTACAGATAAGGAAACTGAGGCTTATAAAGTGGCTACCCATTAACAAATGTAAGAGGCAGAATTGGGATCCAGGCAGTGTGCCTGCACTCTTGACCATGATGCTACACAGCCTCCCTACAAATAGCCATGAGGAGAAGAGCTGGAATATAAGGGAAACAATAATTAAAGGACCTCAGAAGAGAAGAGGAACACTTCTTGCTGGAACAATCAAAGCAGTCTTCAAGAAAGAAAGCAATTTGTCTTCATCCTTGGAGGAAGAGTAAGAATCCAAAAGTGGAGATGGGAAAGGGTACTCTAGGCACAGTGCAAGATACATAGAAGCCCACAGAGATAGCTGCAGAGGCCTGCGACAGACAGTGAGTCCTTAGGTGTGGTGAAGCGGGGGCAGACAAGGCTGGAAGGGAAAGTTGGGAGGAGGTTATAGAGGTGTTCAAGGGCTGGCTGGCAAGGTAGGAGCCTCCTGAATACAACAGGGATTATTGAAGTTTAGAGGGTCATAATCTCAACAGCACAGTGAGGAGATCGACCTAGCAGCTTGTGTAAATCCGGCAGGCTGGGACCACCAATTAGGAGGATAGTATCAATAAGTACAGTATGGTACTTATTGATAATGAGGGTCCCCATCAATAAGCACAGACAATGTGAGAGGGACTTAGAGAACAGAAAGTGCCAGCAATAGATCTGAGCACCCCTCAGGATTCCACACTGGATACAGTAAGGCCCAGGTATACAGTCTTGAGTGTGTGGGGCTTTCGATGACTGGAGAGGTGAGATCCCAAGGTGAATGCAACCTGGGAAAGACATTCATTAAGAGGTGCAACAGGTCTGCTGGGGAAGAAGTGATGAGTCAGGTCAGAGGTGCCTGTAGGAAGTGTCAAAGAGTTGTCTTTCCTGCAACTGGTCATGTAGGGATGCATGAGTCTTGGAAGTGCTGATAAGGGATTCATTCCAGCGAGGAGATAGCTGAAGCTGGGAGTGGGATTGGATGCTCAGTGATATAGTTTGGTTCTGTGTCCCCAACCAAATCTCATCTCAAATTGTAATCCCCACAAGTTGAGGGAGGGACCTGGTGGGAAGTGATTGGATCATGGGGGTGATTTCCCCCACAAGATCTGATGGTTTTAAAAGTGGCAGTTTCCCCTGAATGCTCTCTCTCTCTCCTGCTGCCTTGTGAAGGCGGTGCTTGCTTCCCCTTTGCCTTCTGCCATGATTTAAGTTTCCTGAGGCCTCCCTAGCCGTGAGGAGCTGTGAGTCAATTAAACCCCTTTTGTTTATAAATTACCCAGTCTCAGGAAATATCTTTATAGCCATGTGAAAACGGACAAATACACTCAGTGTAACTTTTGTACTGTAGCTGGGATCTACAGTCTCTTGTTCACAATTCTGAAGCGCAAAAGTTATGGAAAGGAGCCTATTTATGCAGGTACTTATTTATTTATCCACTTACTTTTTGGGAGTGCCAGGGAAACTCACCGGACCACAAAAACTGACATGAGGTTTCTTAGTTTCTCTACTTAATCTCACTTGGAGTAAAAAGTCATACACTTTGGTGCGGAAATAATCCTGTGTACTGACCTAGACCCTACTGAGGATGTTTCGTCATCGGGTGTCCACAGTATAGATCCCCTGTACCTTCTAAAGTCTCCCAAATTTCCCCATTCCAAAGCACACCTGGCAACAAGAATTTTAGATAAGGGATTTTGGGACTGCACTTACCTTCTGAAAACAGCAAGCTGAGAAGTAATCTTAACAGCTCATGATTGCTGGGGGCTTAGTCCATGCCCAGCATACTTCTAAGTGCTTTAATTCCATTTTCGCAACAGTCATATAAATTGAGAACTAGAGGTATCTTTACTTTACAAAAGAAGGACCTGACATTCAGGCAGGTTAGTGGTAGGAGGTAGGGTTGCTACCTGTTCCAGGAAGGCTGACCCAAAGTCATGCTCTTTACCACTAAGACGCATTGCCTCCAAATTAATCTGTGAAACTATTTAGAAATGAATTGACTCAATCCCTGTACAAGATTAGTGAATAGCAGGGAACACATACCTTTCACCACATTTCCACAAATGATACAAGTGCATGGTTCACCCAGGGTATTCTCTCATTTACATTCTGGCGAAGCAGAGAGAGCAATATTAAAGCACAGCCCAGGAAGATTGTTTCTGTGTGGGCCCTAGAGTCTATGTAGAGAGTTTTCCCTAGTTCTTGTTGACAGCTAGAGCAGCCAGGGGATTTTTCCGGGGTGGTGTGACCACATTAAGGCAGCTAAGCAGAGCTGATAAGAGGATAGGCTCTGGGGCTAGCCTGCTTGGGATCTACCACCTCACAGCACAGTGGTGTGACCCTGCTCAAGTTAATTAACCTCTCTAAGCCTCAGTTTTCCCTTTTAAAAATGGGATTAGTTACGAACTATATCACAAAGTTGTTGTATGGTTTAAGTTAGATCATTCTTATAAAGTTTTCAGCAGAGTTTCAGGCGGATAGTGAATCCTCAAAAAACACTGAATATTAATATTTGCAAGACTCTCACAGGTCTAGAGCTCCTGCTGGGAATTTCTGATTATGGCAGATGAGTCAGAACCCAAAAGCTGGAGATGAGGAAGGATAATCTAGGTACAGTTCTGTGCATTTCTCTGAAAGTAGGGTTATTTTTGCCAAGTGTCATCCTGTTCTTTTCCAGGTTTTTTTGAGGTTCGTGGACATGTGTCCAATTTCAGTTTCCTTCCCAATTCCATGTCAAAAGACTGATTGGCTGATGGATCTATCTGTGAGTATTATGTCCCTGAGTTGGAAGGATACTTTTAGCTTGGCTTTTCTCCAGCATTTTCTCTGGTTGTGTAGTCGACTGAACATGTGTATGTCTGTTGCTGTTCATGTGTCCATGCCGGCATTTTGAACGCATCTCTGTGGAGTGGGCCAACATGAACCTGTCCGAAGCATCAGACTGAGTTTGATGTACGTTGGATCCTTTTCCAGATGAATACAAATATAAATAGTTTCTGGGCAGGGGAATAGAATTACCTTTCTTCCCAATCTTATCTCTTAGCTACATTTTGAATTGAAAGGGGTGGTAGAGTTTTATCCAAATTCTATTTGGTAATGACAAGGTTCACCACAGACTTTGCACATAATAGGCATTCAGTGAGTGTCAGATAGCACATGATATGACCAATGACCATAAAATGGTACTGATTCAGATGCTTTATTCTCTGTAGCCCTGGATTACCACAGTAATGCATTCTGGGGACAGTGGTTTGTCAAATGTTAAGTGATGCTCATCTTCTCTGATAAGAATAGATTGTTCTAGTTCAGGGAAAATTGATAGTCTCTGAGTCTGTTTCCCTCCTCTGGCCCTTCTTTTTCTTCCAGTTAGCAGGATGGCTACTTGGCTTGTGATGCTTGCCTTGATTCTGACATACAGAAGAAAAATAGAAAAATCCAGCAAACACTTAATGGGATGCTTGCAAAGTAAAACTAGGGCTTATTCATGCAATAGAGTAACTGATAATTGCTTTTATTATTCTAGGCTACATTGAGGTCATTGTCTGGTGAAATTGGACAATTTAGGAAATGGAAAAGAATGAACACAACAGTTAAGTCTGTTTATACACAAATTCTATCTTTAATTCCACTTTCTTATCAACTTTTGGGTTTTAATAAGAGGCAAGAGGAAAGAAAGAGCAGATGGGGGGAGTGGGAAATAGGAAGTTGTGTATTGAGGAAAATAATCTTTGACAAGCTAACTGTTCATTTGAAATGGCAAGTAGTGGAGAAGAAGATAAATATAAGGAATTTTGAGTCAGTGCAAATACACACTACAGTTGATCCTGGAGCCACAGGGGTTAGGAGTGACAACTTACCCATGCAGTCAAAAATCCACATAGAACTTTTAAATTTTAAATTTTAAAATATTGTTTTATAACTTTTTATTTTCCAAATTTTAAATAAACACAATAATTGTACATATTTATGGGGCACATAGTGATGCTGTGATATATATAATGTATAGTGATCAGAGCCATGTAATTAGCCTTTGATTTGCCAAAAATGTAGCTACTATTAGCCTACTTTTGACTGGAAACCTTATCAATAACATAAATAGTTGATCAGCACGTATTCTGTGTGCTATATGTGTTATATACTGTATTTTTATAATAAAGTAAGCTAGAGAAAAGAAAATGCCATTAATACAATCATGAGGAAGAGAAAATATATTTACTATTAATTAAGTGGAGACGAATTGTTATAAAGATCTTCGTCTTTGTGGTGTTCATGTCGAGTAGGTTGAGGAGGAGATGAAAGAGGAGGGGTTGGTCTTGCTGTATCAGGAATGGCAGAAGTGGACAAAAATCTGCATGTAAGTGGACCCATGCACTTCAAACCTGTGTTGTTCAAGGATCAACTATATTTTATTTCTAGAACCCAGCACAGTGACGGTTTATGACATTGCCATTCTGCTTTCACATACTGCATTTCTAGTCCTAGGTTCTCAGACTCCATGAATATCCACTTTTGGTATTTAAAAACAAAACCCGAAAACAAAACAATAAATAAAACACTGCATGGCTCACAGCTCTTCCCACTATGAGTAAGCCTCAGTCAACTAGAATTCAGTCAATCCCGTTCTCTCCTCCCCACCTGAATTAATTATTTTGGCTAAAGTCATCATTAGTTTCATCATCCCTTTTATCATATTTCATCAATACTAAAATCTTTTCAATTCTACCTCAAATATATCAAGTTTTAAACAACAAAAACAAAAAAACAACTTTGACAGTAACTTATCAAGAGCAGAGTTCATGATAGATTCATCTTTGTATCCCTCATGGCACGTAGTAGAGTCCATGTCACCCAACATTTCATCAATACCCAGGTTATTAAATAAATGTTTTTGAGAAGGTCAGTGTATATTTAACACCCTTCTCTGCATTTGGGGGATCTTCCGGGGGTATGCCTTCTGACTGAATTTTTCCAACACCTGTGCAATCCTGGGAACATCCTGTCTCCTCTCTGATCCTCTGGACAGCCTTCTGTGGTGCTCATGGTTGTTAGACCTTCCCATCTGCTACTGGTGGCCAAGAAGCCCTGTTTTCTGATCTTTGAGCTCTTTAGCCATCTCTTTTGTCATCAGAACTATTTCAAAACCAAAGGCCATAACCCAACTCAAACAGTCTTAAGAGGGAGAAAAAGGAAGTTATTTGCTCAGGTAATTGAAAAGCCTGATGAATGCTTTTCTGAATTCAAGTGCTGAAGCCATGCCACCAAACTTGGTGTCTCTCTGTCTTTGTCTCTGTGTCTGTGCTCTTTGTTTTTTTTTCTCTCTGTGTCTCTTTCCCTCCAGTTTCTCCAAGTGTGTTCTCTCCAAGTGAAGGTGAGGATAGCCACCAAGGCCTATATTCAGCAGCTCCGAAAGAGAATCTCTTTCCCAAAACTCTCATTGGTTGGAAAAGTCATCTGTTTGTCCTTTACCCAATCAGTATGGCCAGGAGCATTTGGTCCTGTGCCCTTTCCTAGGGCTGAGGGGAGGGTTAGCTCCATCAGAACCACGTGGACTGAAAGTGGGTTTGGGGAGATTCCTGATGTGAAAGAGGGTTATTGGCACGGCACAACAGAAGTCATCCCCAGGGACCTTTGTGTCATTACCAACTAATGAACAGTGTCCGCCTTGATTTCCTTTGGCCACAGTCTCAATACTTTTCCCCTAGTCCCACCACCAGTGTTCTAAAGTTGAATATGCCTCAGACCTCAGACAATGACTTTTCCCAGCTAGTCCTTAGAAAGGGAGCCAAAACTCATCAGAAAGGTAGAATTATCCTTACAGGACTAAAGACAGGCAAGAATTTGGACCTGTGCTGAATTCATGATGTCAGTTCCTGGAACGGCTGTTGTGGAGTTTTCAGTGGTGGTTATGCTGTGCTGCCCAGACCCTCCTTCAGTACCAAGGCTCTCATTCCCTCGGCTTCTTGGGGAGTCCCTGCATGACAGCTCACAGGTGAGTCTCTGGGGATTCTCTTTGGCTTAATGGAGCTGACTCACCCAAAGCTAAGCCATGATATGGCACAGCTCACATTCAATCAGTTGCAAAGGTCCAGCCTTCTCGCCCCAACACAGGACACTCCAAATGCCCACTCCAGCTGCAAGATGCTCTGTGAAATTGACTTCAGGCTTTGCCACAACTGCTTTGCTATTCAACTTCTCCCTCTGCCCATCTGGCTTTTCTGCCCCTGCCGCCACTTATAGGGCTATTTTCAATAGCACTCCCCAGTAATCCTCCTGCATGTCAATCTCAAAATCTCAGAGTCCCTTTCTGGGAAACCAACCTAAGGTAGAAGTTATATAGCATCTGCAAACTTAAAGTTTTAGGATGTAGCCACTACTGAAGCAGATGATTTTGCCAGTAAAAACTCATGTGTTGAAATTAGACAATCCTGGTTTCACTTTCTACTTATTAGTTGTGAGAGTTTGGGTAAGTTACTCAATCATCCTTATCTTCATATTTTCATCTGAAAAAAAGAAGATAATATGACACCACCTCCTACCATTATTGGGAGTTTTTAAGAGAGAGGGTTATGTGTAAAGTGCACACCATAGGGTCTGACCTTAGGAAGGGCTCAGTGTATAGCTGTTATTATTTTATAACTCAGGAGTATGATGTAATCAATATAGGTTCAATATGAACATGAAATGTACTAATAATCAATATTTAGTGTTGGCAAAGGCTCAGTGGACAGGTATTATTCACACTGCTTTTGAGTCTGGAGAGTAATTAGACGATACACATCAGAATCCGCTAAAATGCTCACACTCTTTGACTCAGAAAGTTCAGTTTATAGGCAGTTTCTCTAAGGAAATCATCACAGTTGTAACCTCAATTTGATGGATTGGGATATTTACATCAGGATGTTTTTAAACAAATTTTGAGAATTAGCTAATATCAAATAGCAGAGAACTGTTCAATCAATTGCAATGTATCTTTAGCATAAAATAAAATGCACCCATTAGATAATATACTATAGGAGACAAAGTTAATGATATGGAAACAAATTCATGACAATGTTAAGTGGAAAAACCCCAGCTCACAAAATAGTAGTATGTAGGATGTGATCTCAATTTTTATAGCCATGGAAGAAGTACACACACACAGACACACACACACAGACATCTATACACACACTCACTCACCTACACTGTGGAAGAAAAGACTAGGTCACAAATAGAAATCCAAAATGTTAGTAGTCATTATTCTTGAGTAGATTACTGGTAATATTTATTTTCTCCTTTGTCCTATATGTTGAAAATTTTCTACAATAACCATTTATTCATTCTGTAAAAGTATTTTTAATGTTACCCTTTAAATGGCGTCTATTGGATTAAAATTCAAACCAAAACCACCCAATAGCTAAATGCCAGTAATTGCCCAATCTAACTAGATACCTGATTTCTACAATAGTACAAGCATTTTACAAATGCCAGCTAAATACAGCACACACAGTGCCCCCCCAGCAAAAAAAAAAAAAAAAAAGTTAGTTCCAAGAAATCCCTGCTGGCCATGATTAATTCAGAGAAGCAATCACTAAAGCTAATACTGTTTATTGTAATGTACATAACTCATAACTCATTGCTCTCAATAATAGGCTACATTCAATATGCTTACCCAGAACAGAAGTTGATTGTTAAATATGTTTCCAGAGCTCATGTAATTTGGAGGGCATTTATTTTTATATACTGTCCTTCAGATGGCTACTTTTCTGAATTTAAATTGAAGATCCACAGTCTGACAATAAGGAACATGATTGGAAATCAAACTTTTCCTGGAAAATGAGGGCAGAGATCCCTATGTCCATTTAATTTAGGAGTCCAGACAAGCTCATGTTACAGCCACAGACTGTAGCCTTCCCTAAACACATATCTTTTTCTCCTCTCCTTTTCCTCCCTTTTCTCTGTTCTTATTCCTATTTTCCGGGCCCTCCTTTTTTCTCTGCAGTTCTTTCCTCTCCTAGCACACAGCTGCTCCTGGACATGGATTTTCTCTGCTAGGAACTTCTGAGGTTGTGGAAAGCCCTTCATAAGCCTGTTTGGTTGCTCAGAGAAGCTATGATAAGCCTTGGATATCATTAGTAATCAGATCAAGTGACACACTCCTCACAGTAACCACAGAGCTCCATCACGCACAGCTTCCTCCTTCCTCATTAGCAGTGGGAAAGCAAATTATTGAGCAACACCAGTACATGGTTACTTCTAAGCCATTCTGCTGCCTGCTGTGGATGGACCCTAGAAACACTCTCCATACAGCATTCTGTGCCAACCTTTATGTCTCTATTATGCCATGCATGAGCATGCAGGAACAATGAGTCCATGGGCTCCTCGGTTATTCTCTCAGCTCAGGAGCATCTGTGGGTGCAAGAAGGGAGTGGTGTTTGGGCGTTAGCCTAGGACAGGTAGGAAAGAATATTGACACTCAATTTTAGCCACAAAAACAAGAGTTTTCTTAAGTTGTTATGCTAACTTAAAATTAGACTGAGACAGAATATACTGGAAAGCAGAGAAGTCATGAGTACCTGAATATTTTACCCTCTGCACCAGACCAGAACAAGGATGACAGGAAACTGACCAGTGCTTATGGCCTGTGTAGCTTGGCTAGAATGAATCTTGGGGTAGAGGGGGTGCTTATTCACAAGGATGTTTACATGAAGCTGTGAGCCTTTAATCTTGCTCTCATTTTTGCTGTGATTAAAACCCAAATGGGCTACATCACACGCACTTTTTATTTATTTTCCAGGAGAAACCAAAATATCTTAATAAAGACAGAGAGTTGGCCAGGCACAGTGACTCACGCCTGTAATCCCAGCACTTTGGGAGGCCGAGACCGGCGGATCACGATGTCAGGAGATGGAGACCATCCTGGCTAACACGGTGAAACCCCGTCTCTACTAAAAATACAAAAAATTAGCCGGGCGTGGTGGTGGGCGCCTGTAGTCCCAGCTACTCGGGAGGCGGAGGCAGGAGAATGGCGTGAACCCAGGACGCTGAGCTTGAGGTGAACCAAGACCGCGCCACTGCACTCCAGCCTGGAAGACAGAGGGAGACTCCGTCTCCAAAATAAATAATAAAAAATAAAAAATAAAGACAGAGAGTCGTGCATGTTGAGTCTGGGATGATGAAACCAGTGGAGGAAAAAGGCTACAAGGATCCAGAGGTATTTAACTTTATGTAAAAATGACATCAAAAATTGCATCCGTGTAGGTAGGTCCCAAACCCAGACAATCCTGGATGTCTGTTGGATGCTTCCAACAGGCAACGGGAAGATGTAAATACAGGTAAAGATCAAACCGATTAGAAAGTAGATTGGTCATTTTATAATTAGAATGGAATGCACAGTAGAGGCCAAATGTTTTTATCTGGGATTGTCGTGATCGATTAAAAAAGTGTAAATTGTAAATGTTTGAGAAATAACTTTTTCAGTAGGGCTCCACACTGTCACTTTGCATTTAACTTCTTTACCTATCTTATTTGAAAATGTAGTGATAGCTATGGAATATTAATACAATTCTCCAAACAATTGGTATTGCAACAGGCAAACCCTCTGCTTGGCCTTCTGCAAGTTTCCATAGTAGCATCCTTGATTGCTTGAAGTAAGAAAAGGCAATCTTCTCTTTTATGCTATTGATACTATTTCTGGGCCCCTAGAGAAGGAGGAATGCAGCCTCATTTCTGACAAGAAAAGTCCAGCTGAACCCTTTTACCCAACTGTTCTCAGGTATTTAAGTATGTAAGCACCCACCTCCAACTGCCACTTTCTACTTCTCAGTCAATTTCTTTCTGCATAAAGTTGGAGTGCCAGCCAGCTGCCTTGGATGGCTCTTTTTCCCTAGGCCTATGAAAGCATACTGCCTGACTCCCCACAGCCTTGCAAAGTGCTCGCCTCTCTCTGGCCAACTGGTCTCCCTGTGTTCCGCTACATGCATCTCTGCGGCTGATGCTTTTCTCAGTCGGCGTCCCCCAACCCCTTCACCTATCCTGGAAATTGGCCAGAATTCACTGCCAACTTGCCATCTCTCTTGAGTGCTGGGCACTTTCTATCTTTTATCTCATTTAATCTTCATGAGGACTTGCCCTGTAAGATTATTACATAAGAAAACCAAGGAGCCTACGAAACTTTACGAGATTTGGACTCTTCTTAAAAGCTCATGCTTGTCAGCCCAGCTCATATTGATCCCATCCATCCTATTGTTCAGAACTACAGAGCCGAGCACTGAAATGTTATCTGATTTGTCTGTATATGTTTTTCTAATTTTCCAATTGAATTTCAAATCCTTAATGGAAGAGATTGCCTCCGATAAGACCCTTTCACACACACACACTAAGCTCCTAAGTCATTAATGTGCATTTTAGTAAGGATCTAGGTATGCTCTCCGAGGAGGGTAAATATTATCTTCCTTCCCTCAATACTCTCTTCCTTTTGATTCCCCTAAGATGAGGGAATAATAATCTGATTGCATTGTTTTCCAAGAATCTGGTTAGGTCATACTCTCTAAAATGGGTGGTGTCAGTGTAAACATCCTGATGGATGACCTCTTTCCTTCCTCCTTGTGACTTAGGTGGTCAAATAAGCCAGAGTCCATTCCCACATGGGAAGAGACTCACCATCTGAATCTCTCTTGTCTTCAAATTCACAGGCTCGGGTATTCTTTCGCCTTTGACCTCTGTCCTGTGTGTCTGGCAGAGGGTAGGTAGATTCTGGAATTTAGGTTTGAGTTAAAGATTTTGAAGAGCCTACTAGGCCTTTGGGCTAGGTTGGGTGCTCTAGCCCAGCCTAACCCAGCTCAACCTAGTCAAGCTTACTAGAAAACTCTTCATTAGGTTTGAGCCAGCCAATAATAAATACAATGAATAATCAAGTGGCACATTATTACTCACTTGCTGCTATTTCCTGTATAGATTCTTCTCTTAAAGGCCTCTAGAAATAGAATTCAGGTTCCCCTGATTACCCTAGGGAAATAACACTTAAAAGGGGCCCAAGCCCCATGATTTCTCCAACACCCCGCTTCTCAGCTTCTTGGTTGCTAAGTCCCCTTTCTTATTTCATAGAAATTTTAAAGGAAGACTTATTAGAGCTGACCTTTGTGGAAATTAGTGATGTGTTAATGTTGTGTTCATTGCAAATGATAGTTCACAGGATAATTCCAAGCCTGAACTTTTGTTAGTCTGGATCTTCTAAGAGGAAGAGGCAAGGAGGGATGTGCAGCGATTTTCTTAGGAAAATGCCCAATACAAGGAAACAGGAAAGAATCCAAGATAAGCTGAGAGAGTCATTGGATGATGGCTTGTAATGCAAATTGGATCCCAGATGAGAGAGAGGGAGAGCAGGTTGGGTAGAAGTGTCTTTGACTGCCATAACGTCAAAGGAAAGTTGTGCAAACATAGTGAGGACTGCTTCAGCCCAAGGTGGCTGTCAATCAGAAGCAGAGAGCTGCTTAGGGGAAGTGTGGCTTCAGCACAAACAAGTATGATTTTCAAGTTATGCTCAGTCAGTTATGCTCCATAGAATAAGGAAAAGGTAAAATGCATTCTCATGCCATTACAGCTTTCATCCTTCATCAATAATTACTGTCTGCCTTGATCTTTCATTACCAAATGATTCTCGTTTCTTCTTTAGGCTTCTATTTTTAAGCAGCAGGAAAAAAACGCATGTCTGAGACCAGAAGTACTTCGAAAGAAGACACATAGTTTATTCAGGAAAACTTCATCTGAGCACATGCATACTGCCCAGAGGTTATTATCTCCAGAAGTCTTAGGAAAACTCCGGAGACATTATACCTTCTTCTAATGCTTTTTTCTTTCTTTCTTTCTTTCTTTCTTTCTTTCTTTCTTTCTTTCTTTCTTTCTTTCTTTCTTTCTTTCTTTCTTTTTCTTTCTCTTTCT
>NW_012114511.1:1691506-1704362 GCF_000951035.1 Colobus angolensis palliatus | reverse complement strand
TCAGCCTCCAGAGTAGCTGGGACTACAGGCACATGCCAACACACCCAGCTAATTTTTGCATTTTTAGTAGAGACAGGGTTTCACTGTGTGTTAACCAGGATGGTCTCGATCTCCCGACCTCATGATCCACCCGCCTCGGCCTCCTAAGTGCTGGGATTACAGGCATGAGCCATCATGCCCAGCCACCTTATTCTAACGTTTTATACTCTGCAGACAGGTTGGGTTCTCACATCCCTCATGACAAACACCTAACTTTAATTGCAGTTGTAAAGGTGCAACTCAGTGATCAAAAACTGTGCCATACCAGAGACCTAGAGTTTCCAGAGAGGAATTGACTTGTGTTCCTGTTGAATCCAGGTCCTGCCCTTTTGTAGTGGAAGCCTGGAGCAGGATGTCATGGTCTCTAGAGAATTATCTTAATGCTATATGCCATGGGCTCTGACTCCTCCAGCACAGTGCCCTGCTGGAGTTGGTAAAGTTTTGCCATGCAGATGCCTTTCAGTGAAACCTGAGTAGAGAAAGCTTGTGCTCACCAACATCCATGAATGCCCACTGTTTTGGCATAAAGTTGGATATGAAACTAGCTGGCCATGAGGCTAAGTGTTGGCCATTAGAAAATGAGTGGAAGTGATGTGTCCACTCTTGACCCAACCCTTACTTCCAACTGTGTGCCTCTCTGTTCTCCGTTGGCTGGTGACTAGAGAGAACTCCTAGGACCCAGAGGAGAGTAGAACCTGGGCCCCTAAATGACCGGCTCTCCTTACCCCACATCTAACTACGACACAAGAGGAAAATAAATTGTCTTGTGTAAAGTCACTGAGAATTCAGGGTTCCTCGTTGCCGCAGCTAATGTCATTTACCTTTAATAATACAGCCCCAAATAGCATTTTCCCTGGAGAGCCATGGCCTCTTCAAGTCAGGTTTTTTCTGACTATGTGATGGTTGCATAGGAAACAAGCTAAATGTAAATATTTTAAAATTTATGGAAAGCAATTATATATATTCGAAAAAATATTTGTGTGTACAAAAGGATTCTAAATGAGATTTCTTTAAATATTCTATTCCCCAGGAATCCTGAACTCATTCACAGCTATTTGAGGCCATAACTATTTTCTGGAGTTAATTTTCTCCGTAGCTGTAAGAGATGACAAATTTCTCCCAAGTATGCCTTACATTCTTTCTAACCACCACCTTCTAAATAAATGAGGCTCATGGATTGACCCAAACATATATATTGCATGATTTTGTGGAGGTGGGAGAAGGAGACATGATTTGCAATCTTAGTTCTGTCACTAATGAGCTGTGTGCTTCAAGCAAACCTCACTCCCTTTCTGGGCCTCATTGTTCTCATTGTTAACAAAGTTCTCCTATTGGTAACCAATGGGTTAATCAAAACTCTAAGACATTCTCTAAGGGCTCTCCTATTCTAAAATGCTGTGGAAACCCATGACATGGCTCCAGGTGTCTGACCTTGGCCTTCCAGCCTAGCATGCTCTTATGCTACCTCTCTAGGATAGTGAATTTGAGGTTAAGCATTCTGCTAACCCTGCGGAGTGACCTATATGCAGATGTAGCCCCTGCAATGATTGGGATTGGTTTTACTTGCCTCAGGGCGGGGTGGGGCATTTGCAGTTTAATTAAATAGGTATTTAGATTTCCCAATCAGTAAAAACAAACTAGAGTCAAAAAAGAGGTAGTGAAAAGATGTCCAATTTAATGAAATGTTTTGTGTAACAAAGCCCACATGGAAAGAGCTGATGGAAATCAAGAGAAGGAAACAACGTTCACTGACAAGAAACATAAGGAATCTTTGCCAGAAGGCTTAGACCATTCTGTGGCCTCTTCCATGGGCATCATCCTTGTACCCCACAACTGCACAAGGCTCCCAATGGGTTTCTAATTGTTCATAGGATACTAGACGACCTGCTCTGGGGGTTAAGAGAACATTAGTGGTGCTGGGAGGTAAAGAAGAAAAGGATTACGAATATCCCCACCCCAAGTAACAGCAGATTGCAAAACTGCTGGTCTTGTGAGCAGTTCACATTCTCTTCCAATATATGACTCTCCACGGGCCAGCTGAGAACAGACAATAGTTCTTGTGTGGTGTAGCCTGTATGCCAACTTACCTCCTGACCACCATCAGTACCTTCTCTCTCTCCACACCTCCCAGTAGCACTGATTGTTGATGAGTCATCCACTTCTTTCTTCATTTTAATGAAGTACTTAGCATATTTGACACCTAGAGCAGAACTTTTTATATTGTTTTTAAACAAAGTTATAATTTATATACAGTAAAATTTACCCCTTTTTGGTGTATAATATTGAGTTTTAACAAATGCATTGGATCATTTTAAATACATTCCTTTTCTATCTGAGAAAATCATTTTAATAGTAATCAAGGATAATCAGAAATTACCATTATTTTCTTGGCATGTGATGTTTTAAGACAATTTTAAATACATTCCAATTTTAAATTACTCTTAAATTCAGTCAAATTCTGAATACAAACTAAAATTTCATGTAGCCAAACAAAAATATTGCACCCCTCAGTTTATACTGTTTCACTGATTTAAATTTTTAAACATTAAAAACTCCAAGTGACCACATGGGAATGGCAGGATTAAAGAAATTCACAGTCACTGAGTCAGTATTGTTGATTTCAAATCCACTGTTTAAATACGTGAATAGGTAGACCACAGGATTGGAAACATAAACCAGACCCCAAACAAGCACCAGCCAATGATTTCAAACCCCAAACAAACACCAGCCAATGATTTCAAACCATCATGAACTTCTAACTACGAACCTGAACTATGTTGTTCTTGAAATAAATAAGTACAGTTGAATCCACAAATGTTGGAGGCTAATTGTATAAGCAGGCGTTCTTCAAATTATTTTGTGTTCAATACAATGTTTATTAAAGGAAAGTAATAACAATGTCCTTGTTTGAAGCATACATATGTATTATTAAAATTTAACCATAGCTGCAATAATTATTTAAAACTTGGACTAACCACAGATTTTTTTGGAATGGAGTAAATCAGTGATGTTCAGAATTGCTGGTACCTGGTGATAATCAAAAGCAGACTGGATTTTGATTGGTTTTATTAATTAATTTATTTATTTGAGATGGAGTCTCACTCTGTTGCCCAGCCTGGTGTACAGTGGTGCGAGCTCTGCTCACTGCAACCTCTGCCTCCCGCGTTCAAGCGATTCTCCTGCCTCAGCCTCCCGAGTGGCTGGAATTACATACTACTGCTCTGCTACCATGCCCTACTAATTTTTGTATTTTTAATAGAGATGGGGTTTCACCATGTTGGCCAGGCTGGTCTCGAACTCCTGACTTCAGGTGATCCACCTGCCTCAGCCTCCCAAAGTGTTGGGATTACAGGCATGATTACCATGCCCAGATGGTTTTACTGATGTTTTTATATTCACTAAAGTCAATGCACCTCTTATTGCCTGCACCTACAGCAGACCACTTCCACCACCCTACTACTGGCATACAGGTCAACACTGTAAGTGGAGTGTCTGTCAGTTAACCAAAAGAGTAAAACCAAGAGCTTTTTAAGACTGATAAACAAAAAAAGATAAACACAATTAAGAGTCCTAAAAAGAAGGAGAGCTTGATGCTGGTTTGACTTATCAGGGAAGACTTCTTAAAGGAAGAAAAATGTATCTTGGCCTTGAATGAAGTATGCCTCAACTAGAGCAGAGTTTCCAAAGCCTCAGTTATCCACATGACCAACTGGGCCATGTGTGCACATACAGATACTATTATATACTTACGTTTTTCTTTAAACCAACTCACTTTTTTTATTAACATGCATTCATGAATAAAATCTTATATTAGTACTGTCGTTAGATAAACTATAATACAAACCTATAGTACAAATAGAGCAAAGTAACATTATTGAATTTAAAAATTAAATCCAAAATAAAAGTTAAGTAGTAAAATGAGCAATATTCAGTGTAATCAATTTGTAGAAGTGCATACCTAAATATAAATTTCTAAGAGAAAAGAATAGAGTCAATCAAGAATAAAGCTTATAATAGGCTCAGTCACTTAGTTTCAGATGAAAAGAAATTTTTTATAAAATAGTTTCAGTGATTAGTTATGATTTAAACGAATTCCAACTGACGTGAGTATAGAATGAGAATAGAAAAAAAATCACTGTTCTCTGAAAGAACTGAATCCTGAGAATTAATTTTGAATCAAAATAAAATAGGAAGTTTTTTTGATAAATATTTATTTCAAAAACTTACTGAAGCAAACTCCAAACTTTTTCTGAATATATTATCTGCTAAAGTCCTTAGCGTAAGGGAAAATATTTTTGGTTTTTCTTTCTTTTATTTTAATCCATTTACTCCATTTGGAAAAGTAATTTCAAAGAATACATATCAAGTTTTTCCAAGTGCTTTTCATAATATTCAAAATATTTTTAGTGAATATTCATCAGAGTTAATAATCAGGTTGTTTGCACCATGAAAAAAAATCATGATTTTTGTTACTTGAGGCATAAGATCTGTAGATCTGGTTTGGAGTCACTGCGTTCACTTTGTTGTACGTTTGATGTATTGGTATAAACTTCTTTTGTAAGGGTATATTTAAGTTGATCAAATGAACAAAAATATGCCAGTTAGCAAAGCCATTTCCAATCAAGTATATGATCTTACAGATAGAAAATTCCCTTAGGAAACTGTTGATATTCTTCGCAAAACCCCAGTAGATGTTCAAGGCCTTTCTATCTGAAGCCAGGGGCATCAGAATAAAATAGATATTGTTTTAGTGTTTGCCTACCTTTTCATAAAGCTTGCCAGAGCATAGTGATCAGTACATTTAACTTCTCATGCAACCATTAGAATGCCATTCACTACTAGTGCTCACATTTCCAACACAGCTCACTTTTACATTGTAAAAATCTTATTTTTAACCATTGCTCTTGAATGAACCCAATGTAAGAGAAAAACAAAGAGCAAAAGCCCAACTCTAACATGTTTATACTTTACCTACTAAATGAGTTACTGCTTCCACGAGTGATGTTTTTACACATTTCTGAAAAGAAAGAACCATAGACATAGATTTTCTAAAGCAAAGCCTCCCAGTCACTGGGTTCTCACACTCACCACAAATGGATTACAAGTTCTGAGATACTGACCCCCAGCTTTCTGTGAAGCTGATGCAGCCAAAGGCCCCAGAGTGCTTCACCTTTGATCACAAGCAATATTATCCATTTACATCACTGTGTTACAGCTACTACCATTTTTCTACTATGAACATCAGGTAAAAAAAAAATATGGAAAGCATAGATTTATTTTAGCAACTCATATCATCCAAACTGAAGCAGCCATGATGCTTTAGACTGAAGTGGCAGAGAAACTAACTTGAACTGGCTTCATCAGTAGGAAAATGCCTTGGCTCCTGGAACTGAAAGTCCACTCTTAAGAGTGATTAAATGTCTTTCTCAATTCTCTAGTAGACCTTTCCTCTTTGGACTGAATCAAACCAAATGCCCATTCTTGAGCCAATCTATCTGGCCAGGGTATGGGGCCACTTCATTTATATGCTGATAATGTGGAAGACTATGCTTGTATACTTTGTAAAAGTGGGATAATGCAGCGTTTTCTATTCTAGCCCATTCTGAGCAGTGGTATCTATGAAGTCATGGATGTGATGTGGCTTTTTTAATGCCCCGCTATAAATTGACTAAGACCCTACATATTAAAATTTCCTTTAAAAAATTTGGTCAGCTTGAGTGCCGTGGCTCACGCCTATAATCCCAGCACTTTGGGAGGCCGAGGTGGGAAGATCACTTGAGGTCAGGGGTGCGAGACCAGTCAGGCCAGCGTGGCAAAACCCCGTCTCCACTAAAAATACAAAAACCTAGCCATGCGTGGTGGTGAGTGTCCATGGTCGCAGCTACTCAGGAGGCTGAGGCATGAGAATGGCTTGAACCTGGGAAGCAGAGGTAGCAATGAGCCAAGATCGCGCCACTGCACTTGAGCCTTGGTGACGGAGTGAGACTCTGTCTGAAAATAAATAAATAAATAAATAATTTGGTCTACTACCCAATTATCTTATGTTATACCAGAGATACACACACCACACTTTGGCAATACTAAGCATGATGGAAGAAGAAGGGAAGAAAGCAAATGGTGTCAGATGGTGAGCCAATGAAGGACAGAGGGTGTAGCACATTACAGAGTCAACGAGTCCTGACAGGATTCACTGGAAAAATAGTGGGAAATGAAAATTAAGAAATAGTGGATAGTGAAGAGCCTTGAGCTCCAGGCTGAGAAATTTTGGTATTACCTATGAGGTAACTGAGAACCTCTTTGAGCAGGAAAGGATATGATGACAACATTATTTTAATAATATTAAGTTGACAGGTCTATGAAGAATTGATTAGAATGACAGATATTTGCAATGACAAAGGAATAATGATAATAAGACAAAGTAGGCCGGGCGCGGTGGCTCAAGCCTGTAATCCCAGCACTTTGGGAGGCCGAGACGGGTGGATCACGAGGTCAGGAGATCGAGACCATACTGGCTAACACAGTGAAACCCCGTCTCTACTAAAAAAAAAAAACACAAAAAACTAGCCGGGCGAGGTGGCGGGCGCCTGTAGTCCCAGCTACTTGGGAGGCTGAGCCAGCAGAATGGCTAAACCCGGGAGGCGGAGCTTGCAGTGAGCTGAGATCCGGCCACTGCACTCCAGCCTGGGCGACAGAGCAAGACTCTGTCTCAAAAAAAAAAAAAAAAAAAAAAAGACAAAGTAAGAAGGAGAAACGTAGGTGGGAAGCATTTTATTTTATTTTATTTTATTTTATTTTATTATTATACTTTAAGTTCTAGGGTACATGTGCATAACGTGCAGGTTTGTTACATATGTATACTTGTGCCATGTTGGTGTGCTGCACCCATCAATTCATCATTTATATCAGGTATAACTCCCAATGCAATCCCTCCCCCCTCCCCCCCAATGATAGGCCCCGATGTGTGATGTTCCCCTTGTTGGGAAGCATTTTAAAGAGAAATTGACTAGAGTGGGGAAAATGTGATGCACAGCATGGAAATAATGAATAATCTAGAATGATTCCAAGCTTTATTAGAACAGGTTTTCTCTGGTACAAGAATCAATTTAGCCTATTTAGAATAACAAACGTATGCATGTGTGTGATTAACCCAGACTCCAGGTCCCTAGCCGGTAGACTTTTAAGTCTTTTCTAATACATCACAGCTCTAAAAGAAAAAAGTCACGAGTAAGAAAGCCTGACCTTGAAAGGACAATAATATCACTGAATAAGTGGTCTCACCAAATCAATCCTGAAAGTTGGACCCCATAATCCACTCTGAACCTCCTTCCCCTATCAAAAACAGGCCTGGACGTCTCCTTGCAGACAAAGAACCTGCCTCACTTCTGGGCCTGTCCCTTAGGTATCATACCTCACAATCCTCTAGGAGTTTTAGCCCAGGGACTGCACCTTAGAATCTAAATGGGTCTTTTATTTACAGGACCATCAGAGCCCTGTTTCTAGAACAGGCACTCTTCCTAATGCCTGTTGGGCATCTTCCTGGAAAAGTGGACAAAAGGAACAGGTGCTAGAGAGGAGATGCTGAGAGATCAGTCACTCTCAGCACAGAATTGCATTGGCGGCCTTTCCACTCACTCACTGTAGGGTATTTTACAGTAATTTCTACCTTGTTTCCTGGATTCTGTGACTCTTATTTCTCAGTGTTGCTGGCTACTAGCCACCTCAGTCCTCTGGGAACAGCTCCTGGCAGCTGCATCCCCGAGCAACAGTGAGCAGAGGGCTCAAATGGACGTGGCTTCCATGTTGTTCCTGCAGCTGCAGTCTCAGGAGTCAGGGGCATGCCAGGTGGCTGCTCCTGGAATGAGGGAGCAGAGCACTTGGGCTCCCTGGACAGGTGGTGGTGGTGGAGAGCTCAGGGTTCCAATTATTTTTTTCTCTGAGGTGTCAGGAGATGTAGAACTGTCAGGGTGACTAGGAAAACACTCTTGACAAGTGTTGCTCCACTTAAACAAAACTGAGTTCTGGTTTGTAAATATCCTCTTGATTATCCTTTTCTAAGACTATTTCCTGAGGTTGGAGGTTACTGAAAAATATGCATGTACAGATGGCCAAGGTTAACTTTTGCTCCCCAATCTTTCTCGCTGCTGTGGTTAAAAAGGAAATCCTGCATGCAAATAGTAATAATAATAATAATAGTAATAATAATGTAATAGCACCTATTATATTTAGGTTTCCAATGTGCCAGACAATGTACTAGGCATTTTGAATGTGTTACTAAATGAACACAACAATTGTGTGAATTTTGTATTATGGTTACCCTTGTTTTACAAACAAGAAAACAGAATTTAAAATGTTAACTGCCTTGTCTAATGTCATATAGTGAATAAGTGGCAGGACCAGGACTTGAATCCAGGTCTGTTAGAGTCCAGAGCAAGAGCACTTACTGAGCACACCACTCAGACCACCTACAGGAGCTTAGTCCGTGAAACTCTAAACGTGTGAATTTCATGTAGTAAAATTTTAACATAATGAAAAGCCTTCTTTCCTCTCTTAAAAGTTAAGTGGAAAATTGCCATATACTGTTGGCGAGAGTGCAAATTAGGACAACCACTGTGGAAAACCATTGGCATTATATACTAAAGTTAAAGATTTGCATATTATATGATTCAGCGATTCTCGTCCTGAGTATATGCCCGAAATAAACGTGTGCACATGTGCATCAGAATAAATGTACAAGCATGTTCATAGCAGCAGTATTTGTAATAGCACTAAACTGAAAACCACCCAAAAGTCTATCAACAAAAGCAGGTACATAATTGGGGTATATTAATGCAATGGAATACCATATAGCAACAACAACAACAAAATGAAGCCAGTTATATGCAACAATATGGGTGAATATTGTGTTAAAGAAGCCAGACACAAAGAATGCATGTTGTAAGATTCAGTTTATTTAAACCTCGCAGACAGAACTCAACTATAATGTTTAGAGATTCATTCCTAAAGGATAAAATTATAAAGTAAAGCAAATAAGTGGTTACTATAGAAGTAAGGAAGGTGGAGAGTGTGGGGAAGTGGTCATATGGGAAGAGGCTGGGTGGTTCCTGAGGTTCTGGCAACATTCTATTTCTTGGCCTGAGAAAGTAGTTACATGAAGCTTGCTTTATAAAAATTTAAACCAAACATATATTTTATGTACTGTCTGCGTGTGTGTCTTATTTTATAATAGAAATAGCTTTAAAATAAGTTTGGATGAGAAAAAAGCAAAAAGAAAAAAGACACCAAGACAATATTGGGTCTTTGTTTTAAAATGCAGGATAAAATGTCTTGGTAAGTAGTTCATTTTATGGCAGATTTTAATTAGCAGAATCTGCCACCTCTGGAGTCACTTCTACCCTCCTTGCTGATCTGAAGCTCCACCACTCCCACTCTTTTTTTTTTTTAATCATTAATGTTTTTCTTGTTAAAGAAATGTTTCCTTGTTCACATTATAGGTGACTGCACTCAAGTGTTGTTTCTCTACAAAGGAACTGATTGATTTTTGCAGTCTGTTCATTAGAAGTAATCATGAACTCCTTGAGTCACCCTTGATTCAAGAACACTTTTGCAATTGGAAAATGGGAACAGCAAGGTTTATTGTTTTAATTAACACATCTGAATAAAAGCTTGTCAGGGCTAGAAACACAGGCAGCCATGATACTAGGCAAGGCAGGTGAATAGAGCTGGCAATGGGCATGGGGCAGGAGGAAGGACTGGGTCCAATCCCAACAGATGGTCAGCTCAGGTATCTCAGGCCAGAGCAAGAAGGAGGTTGACACTCAACTCCTATGGGGGTTAAAGGTCTATGTAAGCAGCATCGAGTTCTGATAATCAGTTGCAATGTCTCTAAACTCTGAATTCTGAAAGTCATGGCCTTCTAAGCTAAGAGAATTCAGGACATGTTGAGATATTCAGGACATGTCCAAGTTCAATGACAAGGAGAAGTAAGTGGTAGTAAGAAACCCTGTCTCATGTTCTTCAAAATAGTAGGTTATCTTGATTGTGATTTGTACTTTCTTCATCTGTCAGCAGCCAGCTTTATATTCATATGCACTGGCCTGCAACTAGCAGAAATAAAAGCCAAGGAAAGAGTCAGAGGGGAAGGTGGAGGCAAGAGGGTACTACTATTCATTTTTGAACCAAATGACAAATACACTCAAACAATGCCATGGGCTGGAATGTAGCTCTCCATCTAATGGAGGCAGCTCTGGAATTACAGGTCCGGTGACCTGGAATGTTGCTATGCCAAGGGCAGTCCACTGACCATTTTTTACTATCTAAAGCAGGATAAGTTCAGAAATGGAGGATGGGAATTCAGAAATCTATGCAGCAATTTGACAGGGAAATTGTGTGCCTATTGAACCAAACAACAAAAAATTAGGGCTTTTAAATGTCTTTTCTACTTTATTTTTCTAGTATTTATTTTTATTATTTTTTAGAAGAGTATTAGTCTACAATGGACTGAAAATTTTTTAAATCAAGTGCTTCATCGCAGATTGTTTAAGAAAGTACCATCCCTAAGAAACAGTCTCTGAGGGATATGCCTGATTAAACTAAGCTGGGTTCCACTTTTCTCATTGCTGGGGGACAGTAATGAATGAAACTCTTGCACAGCTTTATGTGGCAGGTATCTGCAGTTCATAAATTCACACAGATTTATGAATAAATAGTTTTACTCTTGCTGTATAATAGAAGCCCAGAAAATAAACATCGACTGGATCTTACTGTGGTTCATGCATTGTTTTAAGTTATTTAGATATAGCATTTCATTTAATCTTCACAATAACTCTGTGAAGTTGGTTCTGTTTTTATTGTCTCATTTTATCAAAGAGAAAACTAAATAAGGCACAAAGAGGTTAAGTAGTTTGCCCTATTATAAGCCACAGCAGAATCCTGTTGGGGAGAATGTAGTGTGCAAATTAAAATTAATCTCTGGATTTTTCTTTCTTTCCTTTACTTCTCTGAATTTGACTTAGCTTTCGAGGCCCACCTAAAATTCTACTTTCTTCATGAAGCATTCATTGATAGGCTTACTCTTCACCAAATTACATAATATCTTCTCAAATTATACATTTTGACATTATTTATTACCATTATTTGTGATCCCAGTTATATTTTATCTCCAGCTAATGGAGGCAACTCTGAAACAACCTATATGAGCTCACTGAAGACAAGTGCTACAGCACATACATCCATACACCCTCATCCTGCTTCACATCCCAAATGTCTGCATGCTTGTACACACATGCTGTGGGCTTTCATTGTTGAGTAGAATTGAATCACCTAATTAAAGTTTATTTTTGTTATTTTCATAAAGACGAAATGCAGGACTATACACATATATTAAAATTTTCACATGTGGGGAATCAAAGAGAGATGTTAATTTTTACTCTGTGTGTTTCTGTATTATTTAGATTTTTACAGGGGAGGCAGATCATGGTGGATGGGAGACAGGACTAGATTGCAGCTCTCACTCGGACAGAAAGAGCAGCATGTGGAGGCTCACATCATGAACTTTTGCTCCAGAACAGCTGCAGGAATAATTCAGGAAAGCCAGAAGAACCCACAGACCCTCTGAAGGAGGCGAATTACTCCTGCAGTACTCAGAAGATACTGTCAGTGCCCAAACTGTGGAAGTGGAAAAGAGGGATCATCCACCTCCCAAACACACACCCTCACAGAGGAACCTGAAAGTCTAGATCACGGGAGAAGATTCTGACCTTACCTGGAGTTGAGTCAATTTAGAGTCAAGTGAAATACAGGAGTAGAGGTGGCAGCAGGAAAAGCCCTGTGGGCTCACTGGGTACCCTAGCAAGCCATTGCTGCCTTGCCTCACAAGGGTCCTTAGGGAGGGCTGCCAGAGGCACTGGAAAAAAGGCCATAGGGAAAAGAAAACCTTTAGCTGAACTTTATAAAAATGTTAACTGATCAATAAGTCTCCTGGTCAGAACTCGTGGGAGGGCATGAATCCTGTGTGCAGACTCCACAGGTGGGGGAAGCACAAAAACCCTACTTCACAACTGGGAGGTGGTGAGACAAGTTGTAAGCCCTGCTTGCCCACTGCCTGGAAACAGATGCCACACTACTGGGAGGGTATATGGTGGGAGTGAGACTGGCCCTTTGCGGGAGCTAGATGAGGCCTGTGACTGCTGGCTTTCCCACACTTTCCTGACAACCTGCATGACACAGTAGAGGCAATGATAATCCTCCTAAAAACATAACTCCATTGACCTGGGAACCACACCCCCATCCCCCACAGCAGCCACAGGAAGACCTGCCCAAGGAGTCTGAGCTCAGACATGCCTAGCCCTGCCCCCACCTAGTGGTCCTTCCCTACACACACTGGTAGCTAGAAAACAAAGGGCATATACTCTTGGGAGTTCTTGGGCCCTACACACCGCCTGATTCTCCTTATACTACCATACCTAATACTCTCTGGAAAGCGGCACCTCCCAGTAGGAAGCCAACCAGCACAAAAACAGTGCATTAAACAACCAAAGCTAAGAACGCTTGCAGAGTCATTTCACCCGCCTGCCACTTCCACCAGAGCAGGTGCTGGTATCCATGGCTGAGAGATGTACAGATGGTTCACATCACAGGACTCTGTGTAGACAACCCCCAGTACTAGTCCAGAGCGCAGTAGACTTGCTGGGTGGCTAGATCCAGAAGAGAGATAACAATCTCTACATCTTAACTCTCAGGGAGATACAGCCCTAGGAAAAATAAGGGAGAGTACTCCATCAAGAGAATGCCCTGTGGGATTAAAAAAAAAAAAAAAAAA
>NW_012114511.1:1665476-1690732 GCF_000951035.1 Colobus angolensis palliatus | reverse complement strand
AAAAAAAAAAAAAAACAGATGAACAAAGCCTCCAGGAAGTCTGGGATTATCTTAAATGCCCAAACCTAAGAATAGGCAGTATTCCTGAGGAAGAAGAGAAATCTAAAAGTTTGGAAAATGTATTTGGGGAAATAATCAAGGAAAACTTCCCTGGTCTTGCTAGAGACCTGAACATCCAAATACAAGAAGCTCAAAGAACACCTGGGAAATTCATCAGAAAAAGATCACCGCCTAGGAACATTGTCGTCAGGTTATCTCAAGTTCAGACACAGAAAAGAACCTTAAGCAAAAACACCAGGTAGCCTATAAAGGAAAACGTATCAGACTAACAGCAGATTTCTCAGCAGAAACCCTACAAGCTAGAAGGAATTGGGTCTCTATTTTCAGCCTCCTAAAACAAAACAATTATCAGCCAAGAATTTTGTATCCAGCAAAAATAAGCTTCATATATGAAGGAAAGAGAGTCTTTTTCAGACAAACAAATGCTGAGAGAATTTGCCACCATCAAGCCAGCACTACAAGAACTGCTAAAAGGAGCTCTAAATCTTGAAACAAACCCTAGAAACACATCAAAATGGAACCTCTTTAAAGCATAAATTTCAAAGGACATATACAACAAAAATGCAATTTTTTAAAAAAGGTATACAGGCAACAAATAGCACAATGAATGGAAGGGCACCTCACATCTCAATAGTAACATTGAATGTAAATGGCCTAAATGCTTCACTTAAAAGACACAGAATTGCAGAATGGATAAGAATTCACCAACCAACTTTCTACTGCCTTCAAAAGACCCACCTAGCACATAAGGACTCAGATATGTTTAAGGTAAAGGTAAGGAAAAAGATACTCCATGCAAATGGACACCAAAAGTGAGCAGAAGTAGCTATTCTTATATCAGACAAAATAAACATTAAAGCAACAGCAGTTAAAAAGGAAAAATAGGGACATATAATGATAAAAGGCCTTGTCCAACAGGAAAACATCACAATTCTAAATATATGTGCCCTAACACTGGAGCTCCCAAATTTATAAAATAGTTACTAATAGACATAAGAAATGAGATAGACAGCAACACGATGATAGTGGAGGACTTCAATACTCCACTGACAGCACTAGACAGGTCATCAAGACAGAAAGTCAACAAAGAAATGATGGATTTAAACTATACCCTGGAACAAATGGATAACAGATATTTACAGAACATTCTACCCAACAACCACAGAACATACATTTTATTCATAAACACATGGAACTTTCCAAGATAGACCATATGATAGGCCACAAAACAAGCTTCAATAAATTCAGGAAAATTGAAATTATATCAAGCACTCTTTCAGACCACAGTGGAATAAATCTAAAAATCAAATCCTAAAAGAACCTCCCAAACCATGCAAATACATGGAAATTAAATAACATGCTCCTGAAGGATCACTGGGTCAAAATGAAATCAAGATGGAAATTTAAAAATTATTTGAACTGAACCACAATAGTGACACAACCTATCAAAACCTCTGGGATACAGCAAAGGTGGTTCTAAGAGGAAAGTTCATAGCCCTAAACGGTGACATCAAAAAGTCTGAAAGAGCACAAACAGACAATCTAAGGTTATGCCTCAAGGAACTAGAGAAGCAAGAACAACCCAAACCCCAAACCCAGCAGAAGAAAGAAAATAACCAAGATCAGAGCACAAGTAAATAAAATTGAAACAACAACAACAAAAAAATACAAAAGATAAATGAAGCAAAAAGCTGGTGCTTTGAAAAGATAAATAAAATTTATAGATCATTAGCAAGATTAATGAGGAAAAGAAGAGAGAAAATCCAAATAAGCTCACATTGAAATGAAACAGGAGATACTACAACTGACACCACAGAAATACAAAACATCATTCAAGGCTACTATGAACACCTTTACAAGTGTAAACTAGAAAACCTACAGGAGATAGATAAATTCCTGGAAAGATACAACCCTCTCAGCTTAAATCAGGAAGAATTAAATACCCTGAACAACCAATAACAAGCAGTGAGATTGAAATGGTAATTTAAAAATTACCAAAAATGGAAAGTCCAGGACCAGACAGATTTGTGGCACAAATCTACCAGATATTCCAAGAAGAATTTGTACCAATCCTATTGACACTTCCACAAGATAGAGAAAGAGGGAATCCTCACTAAATAATTCTGTGAAGCCAGTATCACCCTAATACCAAAACCAGGAAAGGACATAACTAAAAAAGAAAACTACAGGCCAATATTCCTGATGAACATAGATGCAAAAATCCTTAACACAATACTAGCTAATGGAATCCAACAACATATCAAAAAGATAATCCACAATGATCAAGTGGAAAAGATAATCCACAATGATCAAGTGGATTTCATACCAGGGATGCAGGGGTGATCTAACATATGCAAGTCAATCAATATGATACACCACAGAAACAGAATTAAAAACAAAAATCACATGATCATCTCAATAGATGCAGAAAAGGCATTCCAAAAAATCCAGCACTGCTTTATGATTAAAATTCTCAGCAAAATCAGCATACTGAATTGGCATACATACCTCAGTGTAATAAAAGCCATCTATGACAAACCCACAGCCAACATAATACTGGATGGGGAAAAGTTGAAAGCATTCCCTCTGACAATTGGAACAAGACAAGGATGCCTACTCTCACCACTTCTCTTCAACATAAAGTAGCCAGAGCAATCAGACAAGAGAAAAAATAAATAAAGGGAATCCAAACTGGTAAAGAGGAAGTCAAACTGTCACTGTTTGTGATGATGTGATTGTTTACCTAGAAAACCCTAAAAACTCACCAAAAAGCTCCTAGAATGGATAGATAAATTCATCAAAGTTTCTGGATACAAAATTAATGCACATAAATCAGTAGCTATTCTATATACCAACAGTGACCAAACTGAGAATCAAATCAAGAACTCAACCTTTTTTACAACAACTGCAAAAAAATAAAATAAAATACTTAGGAATACACCTAACCAAGGAGTCGAAAAACCTCTTCAAGGAAAACTACAAAACACTGCTGAAAGAAATCAGAGACGGGCCAGGCACAGTGGCTCATGCCTGTAATCCCAGCACTTTGGGAGGCCAAGGCAGACAGATCACAAGATGAGGTGATTGAGACCATCCTGGCTAACACAGTGAAACCCCCTCTCTACTAAAAATACAAAAAATTTAGCCAGGTGTGGTGGCAGGTGCCTGTAGTCCCAGCTACTTGGGAGGCTGAAGCAGGATAATGGCGTGATTCCAGGAGGTAGAACTTGCAGTGAGCCGATATCGTGCCACTGCACTCCAGCCTGGGTGACAGAGTGAGACTGTGTCAAGAAAAGAAAAGAAAGGAAAAGAAAAGAAGAAAGGAAGGAAGGAAGGAAGGGAGGGAAAAGAGAGAGAGAGAAAGAAAAGAAAGAAGAAAGAAAGAAAGAAAGAAAGAAAGAAAGAAAGAAAGAAAGAAAGAAAGAAAGAGAAAGAGAAAGAGAGAAATAGAGAAAGAGAGAGAGAAAGAGAGAAAGAAAGGGAGAAAGAGAGAAAGAGAAAGAAAAGAGAAGAAGAAGAAGAAGAGGAGGAGGAAGAGGAAGAAGAAGGAGGGGGAGGAGGAAGAGGAGGAGGAAAGGAAGGAAGGAAGAAGGGAAGAAAGGAAGAAAGCAAGAAGGAAAGGAAGAAAGAAAAAAGAAGGGAAGGAGGGAGGGAATAAAGGAGGGAGGGAGAAAGGAAGAAAATCAGAGAGAACAGAAACAAATGGGAACACCTCCCATGCTCACAGATGGGTAGAATCAATATTGTGAAAATGACTATACTACCAAAAGCAATCTACAAATTCAACACAATTCCCATCAAAATACCACCACCATTCTTCACAGAATTAGAAAAAACAATCCTAAAATTCATATGGAACTAAAAAAAGAACCTGCATAGCCAAAGGAATAATAAGCAAAAAGAACAAATCAGGAGGCATCGCACTACCTGATTTCAAACTATACTATAAGGTCATATTCACCAAAACAGTATGGTACTGGTATATAAATAGGTGCATAGACCAATGGAACAGAATAGAGAACCCAGAAATAAACCCAAGTACTTAAGCCAACTGATCTTTTACAAAGCAAACTAAAACATAAAGTGGGGAAAGGGTATCCTTTTCAACAAATGGTGCTGGGATAATTGGCTAGCCACATGTAGGAGAATGAAACTGGATCCTCATCTCTCACCTTATACAAAAATCAACTCAAGAAAGATTAGGGACTTAAACCTAAGACCTGAAACTATAAACATTCTAGAAGGTAACATTGGAAAACCCCTTCTAGACATTGGCTTAGGCAAGGATTTCATGACCAAGAACCCAAAAGTAAATGCAATAAAAACAAAGATAAATAGTTGGGACCTGATTAAACTAAAGAGCTTTTGCACAGCAAAAGGAACAGTCAGCAGAGTAAACAGACAATCCACAGAGTGGGAGAAATCTACACAATCTATCCATCTGACGAAGGACTAATATGCAGAATCTACAACAAACTCAAACAAATTCTCAAGGAAAAACCAAACAATCCACAAACTCAAACAAATTAGCAAGAAAAACGCAAACAATCCCAACAAAAAGTGGGTTAAGGATATGAATAGACAATCCTCAAAAGAAGATAGGCTGGGTGCAACGGCTTGTGCCTGTAATCCCAGCACTTTGGGAGGCCAAAGTGGATGAATCACTTGAGGTCAGCAGTTCAAGGCCAGCCTTACCAACGTGGTGAAACCCTGTCTCTACTAAATAATACAAAAATTAGCTGGGCATGGTGAATGGGCACCTGTAATCCCAGCTACTTGGGAGATTGAGGCAGGAGAATCACTTGAACCTGGGAAGCGGAGGATGCAGTGAGCTGAGATCATGCCACTGCCCTCCAGCCTGGGTGACAGAGCGAGACTCTGTCTCAAAAAAATAAATAAGTAAAATGATAAATGAATAAATAAATATACAAACACAAATGGCCAACAAACATTTGAAAAAATGCTCATCACTAATGGTTAGGGAGATGCAAATCAAAACCACAAGACAATACCACCTTACTCCTGCAAGAATGGCCATAATCAAAAAATAATAGATGTTGGAGTGGATGCATTGAACAGGGACCAATTCTCCACTGCTGGTGGGAATGTAAACTAGTACAACCACTATGGAAAACAGTGTGGAGATTCCTTCCTTAAAGAACTAAAAATAGAACTACCATTTGACCCAGCAATCCCACTACTGGGTATATACCCAGAGGAAAAGAAGCCATTGTACAAAAAAAGATACTTGCACACACATTTTTATAGCAGCACAATTCTCAATGGCAAAAATGTGGAACCAACCCAAATACCCATCAATCAATGGGTGTATAAAAAAACCGTGGTGCACATATATATATATATATATATATATATATATGATGGACTACTACTTGGCCATAAAAAGGAGTGAATTAATGGCATTCACAGTGACCTGGATGAGATTGGAGACTATTATTCTAAGTGAAGTAACTCAGGAATGGAAAACCAAATATCATATGTTCTCACTCATAAGTGGGAGCTAAGCTATGAGGACACAAAGGCATAAGAATGAGCACAATGGATTTTGGGGACTCAGGGGGAAAGGATATAAAGTGGGTGAGGAATAAAAGACTGCAAATTGTGTGCAGTGTATACTGCTTGGGTGATGGCTGCACCAAAATCTTGCAAATCACCACTAAAGAACTTACTCATGTAACCAAACTCCACTTGTTTCCCAATAACTTATGGAAATAAAAATTTTTTTTTAATTACAGTAGATGTTTTACTTACTTATTAAAATTAATTTTAATCCCGAACTGAAAGTTTCTGACAGGAAGGGTAAGTGAGGCAGTGAGTTGGAAGAGCATGAACTGGAAGTAGGCGATATTGATTTCCAGTGTTGATTCTGCCTTGGACAAGACTTAAGGCTTCCCTGAGACCAAGAGAGGGACTATAAACCCTGCCCCGTGCCATGACTTTAATCCTCATAAATTTACATTTTCAAAAGTTTCACTATTCAATCATATATATTTAGATGACCATAATCCTAGAACTTTATATTTTATGTTACCAGTGTCATTCCATGTGTGCACATGTGTGTTTGTACGAGTATGTTTCCTCACACATGGTTAGGAGGAAATAAGATTGTTTACGGCCTGCGAGCAGATGTGTTACTGGAATTTAGGCACCAAAATTTTTCTGAGCTTTCTGAGGGTCAAAACCAAAATATATTAAGCCATAATTGTTTATAATTATTATTTTCATTTCAAGGAATATTAACACACAGCATTTTCTTCTTACAAAGGAACTGGTTCTGTGGGATGTGTTACTCCATTCTGTAATCTTTCCTGGCCAAATGTTTGAGCTTATTTGATTGAGAATCAGGATCATCCATCAGTCACTTTGCAGTGCAAGTCTGAATTCATAACACACACGAATGTAGGAGTGTAGAGGAAATCAGCCATGTTAGGGGTTTTGAAACTGTCAAAGACTGATGTCCACAGAACACTATCATTAGCATTTTATTCATGTAAGCTCATCCAACGATTGATAAAAAGAAAATGTGAATGTGAGTGTACACAATATAATTATTTCAGAATCAATATGCTTTTTCTATTAGCTTTTAAAATCTGTTTGTATAAAAAGTTTCTTTTCCTATCCAGCTCCTCTGAGGGTTCTTGTGGAGAGAAGTGACTGGGGACATGATCTTTGCAATATTTAATTTCGTTATCTCTTATTATTACATAGTGGCCCAGCATGGCATGAATAAAGCTGTCTTGTCATCAAAATGCATTCATTCATTTAACAAGTTTCTGAAAATAATGGAACGGTTGCTAAGCAATGGGGAAATTATACATTCCCAGGGATCTGTGAAGATTCTAAAAGCAAAAGTAGTTCTGGGAATTGGTATTAGTGTCTGTGGAACCCATCTAAACAAAACCAAGAAAGTGACATACTCTACCCCATAGCCAGGAGGCAGCATCTTTTTACTTTTTTTCCTCATTCTGACCCAGATTTTCAAAGTAATTATATGGGGAGAAAGTTTCCTATCAAACAGGAATCTGTGACCCTTTATGAACTGCTGATACCTGAAAAGTCTATATCACATTTATCTTACATGAATTGTGGTGTGAAAGAACATATTCTTTTAACTAGAAAGTACGTTTTATTTTAGATAAAATAATATGCTAGTTGCAAAAATACATGCTTAATGTGAAATACTTAAATAACACATAGACATGCATTAAAAAAATTAAATTTTTTTAAAAAACTAAATCACCCATATTCCTACCCTTCCCAAAATAGCCAATATTAATATTTGGGATATGTTTATCTTCCACATTTCTAGAGATATGTAAAGTTACTATTTATTATTATTTAACATATTATATGTGCACACTACACATATACACTCACTATAAATGATACAGATATATTATCTTTTAAAAGATTTTTGAAAATTTAGATTGTTCCTAGTAGATCACTATTATAAATAACTCCTAATTATCCTGCATATACATTTAAAAATTTAAGAGCTTTTTTATTGCAAAATTAATGCATGTAGAGAAGCATTTCTGAAATGGCAAAGTAAGAAACTGAAAATCTAATTCTCCAATCAACAAAAACACTGGGGAAAAAATGTCCAAAAAAATACTTTTTTAAAGTTCTGGAAATTAACCAAAAACTTGGAACAATACAAGTGATCATTCAAGAAAAAAGGATGAATCTCAGTGAGGATCTCAGCAAATTTTGTGGAATTTTAACTTGCAGTATTCCTATCTCCTTCTCCTGAGATCTATGGTGAACTTGAAAACTAGCAGTCTCACAACCACAGATGCTGAAAATCAGCATCATAGCAGCCACTGGAGGGAGAAAAATGGTTTTGGAGCTCTCTGAAAACCGTGTTTACAAAGATTGTCACTATTTGACCTATCTGGCAGCTCATTAAAAAGTCACCCATTCATAGTGTTTGTCCTTATTTGAACTTACTCAGGGCTTGCTCGATAAGAAAATTCCTGTCCCCAAGGTATTTGTAAAAACAATTAGTAGAAATTATTTAGCACCACTGCTGTCTCAGTCAGCAATATCATTTGGAGCAAAGAAAATCTGTCCAAAGAACTTAAAAGAAAATCTGGAAATAAGATGTTGATAGTGCATTTTGAAAAGATCAAATATATTCCTGGGGACCTAAAAGACCATGCACATTTGCTGGGTTGTACAAATGCCTAGGAAACAACAGAGAAGATCCCAACAGTTCACCTCTAGGTAACCCTGAAGCTCTATGCAAGCAGAAAGTAAAGGCTAAGACAGAATTGTAAGCTGTTAGAGCATTAAAGGTGTTCCTCATAACAAATACAGAGCCTACCAGAAGAGGGTGGGAGACTCGCTAGTTCAAGTCATGTAAAGAAATTTCTGTCAAATCCTTAGCAGTAAGGTAGCAAATCAGAGACTTCAGTGGCTATATAGGGTTATTACAAATTTTACAAAATTAGTACAGGAAAGCCACTAAACAAACAAAATAACAGCAACAAATATCAACAACATCAAACTCAGGGAAGGAAAAAAATCTGATTTTCAAAATAGCCATATATTGTTATTTAAAATGTAGAGTTTTAACAAAAAATGTAAGACATGAAAAAATGGCAAAGTATGGCCCATACACAGGAAAAAATTGTGTCAATAGAACCTGTCTTAGAGGAAGCCCTAACATTGAACTTCCTAGACAAAGTCTTTAAATAAACAATTATAAGTATATTCAAAGCACTAAAGAAAACAATGTCTACATAACTAAAGGAAAGTATGAGAACAATGTCATATGAAATAGAGAATATCGATAAAGAAAGAAACTATAAAGATAGCTAAATTAAAATTCTAGAGTTGAAAAGTAAAAAAACAAAAATTTTACTAGAGCGACTCAGCAGCATCTTTGAACATGGTGAAGAAATAATCAACAAGCTCAAAGATAGGTCAATTGAGACTATCCATTCTGATAAACAGAAAGAAAAATTAAAGGAAAATAGATACTCTAGAACACCATCAAACGTAACAACATATACATGGTGGGAGTCACAGAAGAAGAAGAAAAAGAGGAAGGGGAATTTAAAAGAATACTTGATGAAACAATGCCTGGAAACATTGATATCCTTAGCCAAGAAGCTCAACAAACTCCATATAGGATAAACTCAGAGATCCATACCTAACTATATCATAGCCTATTAGTCAAAAGACAAAACAAATAATTTTGAAGGCAACGAGAGAGAAATGACTCATTACATACAAAGGATCCCCAATAAAATTAATAGCTAAATTCTCCTCAAAAACCATGGAGACCAGAAGGCAGTGGGATGATATATTTAAAGTGCTGTGTGTGGGTGTTGGCAGGGGGGTGAGGGGGTAATTTTTTTTCAAAAAATTGACAAGAAATTAAGATACAACAGGGAATTCATCAATAGCAAATTCACTCTACAAGAAATACTACAGGAAATCCTTCAGACCGAAATGTAAGGACACTAGATACCAACTCAAATTCACACGAAGAACTGAAGAACACTGGTAACTATATTGGTAAACATAAAAGATAGTATAAATGTATTTTGGTTCTATTTGATAGAAAAAAATGACCGCATTAAAAAAATTATAAAGATGTTTTAATGGGCTTAATATATAATAATATAATTCATGTTAAATTAATAGCATAAAAAAGGGTAAGAGTATAGAGCTTTATGGAAGCAAGATTTTTTGTATACTATTAAAATTAAATTGGTATTAATGCAAACTAGATTGTTTTAAGTTAAGATATTAAGTACAATCATATGTTACATAACATTTTAGTCAACAACAGATGGCATACATAGAGGTGGTTCCATAAGACTATAATGCCATATTTTTTACTGTACTTTTTCTATATTTAAATGTGTTTAGATATACAAATACTTGCCATTGTATCACAATTGCCTACAGTATTCAGAACTGTAAGATGTTGTACAGGTTTGTACCATAGAAATAACCAGCTGTACGGTACAGCCTAGGTGTGTAGTAAGCTGTACCACCTAGGTTTATGAAAGTACACTCTTTCACCCTGAAGTTAACCTAAGCCCTATCATAAAATTTCATATGCATTTGGGACATTTTATATTTTAACTATGGATATATGTGTTAATTAACAATATACATTTTATGTAAAGCATATAATATACATGGTATTTAGCATTTGTTTTTTAAAGCCAATATTGTTTTTGAGATCTACTACTTATATTAATCAAATACATCTATTTTTTCTCTTTTGCTGCATCATGAATATGCCACAGCTAACTTCTCCTGCCCTCTGCTGAAGAACATTTGGGTCATTACCAGCTTTTTCCTGAAACAAACAATTTTCCAATGAATAGTTCCTCATCCTGTTCTCTTGGTGCATATGTGGAAGAACCTCTTTATGATATATACCCAAAAGTGGAGCGGCTAGCTTGTAGGCTTTGCTGGCCTTTAATTTTACTACCTTTTGCCAAATTGCTTGTACAAATTCACAGTCCCAATTGAACAGATGAGGCCCCTGACCTTATGGAGTTTGCATTCTGGTATGCGTCCAGCAGAGGATGAAAGATTGATAAGCCCTATCTCGCATCCTTGACCACCTTAGCATTTTCAGACTCTTTAAGCCATCTTGTTATTGTTTTAATTTATTTTGTAATTACTAGTAAGATTAAAGGTCTCTTCACTTATTTACCAGTGAATTTTATTGATTTTAAAACATAATTCCCATTTTTAAACATGTATCTTTATGATTTGACAGCATTCTAAATGAGCCAGATGCATGGATCCAACTACAGGATAAATATATATTTCATAGTAGTATGAAATAATATCAAACACTTTGTCATAAACCAAGAGTAATTTTTTAAATATCTGACCTTATGAAATAGTAACAACTGGTTAAAAATAAAGAACTGAAATTTCTGATTAGGAAGACAATTTAGGAAATTGATTTCCAAAGAGAGTGGCCTACCCTTTGGTTCCTCTTTCATTGAGTGGATTTTTTAATCAAATAAATTAGTCTATTTAATTCTGAAAAATGTTCTTCCAGAGGACTTTCTGCATTAAAAACTCTTGTTATTGAGAATTGGAGTAGCCTGTGTAAGAGTTACTTGGGTACAACTGGGGATGTGTAATGCACAGTCTACATAATACAAGCACCACTGAGCATGTCCTGGGTCCTCATGTCTTTTATAGGGGATGGAGAAGATAAAAATTTCCAGATAAAACCCCTCAGACTCAATTTCACCTAGAAAGTATGTTCTCATTTGAGCACTAAACAGAATTCTGCCCAAAGCCACTTAACTAGCATTCAGAAAGATCTTTAATTTTAATCTATTTCAAATAAATGGACTAATAAATTAGTGGGACTCAGTGCATAGCCCAGGACACTATTCACATCTTATCAATTGTGACTTAGTCATGATTTATTAGAATTTTTATGACAAAATTAAACCGATGGATTATAGCAATTATAAAGCAGTGATCACAAAACATAGCACTATGTTTTAAATGAATACCTGCAAGCTTCTTCAGTGTGGCTTCATTATGTCTGGCTATTACATTCTGATAGGTGATATACACACTCCACTGAAGTTTTCAATATTAAACCTACATTACAGCTGTTGTACAATTGCCTTGGAGCATGTAGATATTGCCATTGGACTTTGACCTGTGGCTCTTCCATTATGAAATAATAGATACTCTGAATTTCCTCAACCAGCACTTCCAGACCTTTGCAGGCATTGCTTTATGCTCCTTCTTGCTTAAAGACTTGCTTCCAGAAGCTCTGCTGAAACTATTTCTTTTCCCCCTAGGCTGTCAACTGCCTGTTTGAAGATCGAGGCTCTCAGAGGATAGAAGTCACTGCTTTTGTTTCTCCCAAGAAGCACATACAGAGAGCAACTTATTCTATCTCACAACCAAACCAGGTGTTTTTTGGGTTTTCCTTAACCCTTGGTATGATTGGAATCTCTCATTCTCACTTCGTGACTTGCCCAGGAGTCCTAACTATTCCACAGCTTGCTGCCAGTCAGGAACATTTTTGCACTGAAGGCAACCAAACTCCCCTACTGATATGCTATGGCTAGGTCTCTGGAATCTCAGCCTAGTTCTGCTGTAGTGGATGCTTTTGGAGCCACCCAAATCTTCTCAGATGCCCTTACTGGTTGGGTGGAACCATTCCTTAGCTTCTGTAGTGTTTGCTTCTAGCAGCTCATACCTTCTGGAAAGCTCATCAGAGAACCACCTGCTGGTTACTGGAACTGCTTCACCCAGCTACTGAGAGCCTAAAATCCTGGGAGTTAACATGCTCCTGGGGTAAACCCTAGCACATGACTGACTTGTTGCAGGAGGATGAGAGCCCAGGTCCATGCAGGAGGGAGAGACTGCTCCTGATCTCCTAAGGGAATCAGGCTTGGCTGAGTCTCAACCTGCAATTTCCCCCTTGCTTGGTTTCTTTCTCTCCTTCCCTTACTTGTTCATCTTGGAAGAACTTCCTTTAAAAAATTATAGGCATGAAAATCCTCATCTTTGGGTCTGCAATTGAAGGGCCCAACTTAAGAAACCTGCTTTCAAGAATGATTATCTTTACTTACCAGGATTAATTCACTTAAATATCTACAGAGATCCTACCTTCTGCCAGGCCCTGCTCTACCTGCTGTGGATATGTTTTTGGGTAAGGCAGGTACTGCCAGAAACCTCATGAAGTTTGCTTTCTTTGGGAAGGAGGTGATACATTTACTAAAGCACATAAATAAACAAGACAATTTGAACAGTAAAAGATGTTATAAAGAAAATAAAAGAATGTGATAGAAAGTAACCAATGAAGAGTGATGGCAGCTGTCTTAGACTGAGTTGTCAAGGAAGGAGTCTCTAATGGGATATGTGAGCAGTGACCACAAAAATTGAGGGAACAGGCCACACAAACTTTGGAGGAAGAGCACTCCAGGTGGAGGAACAGCAGATGCAAATGGATAGTGGCAAGCTTGTCCTGCTCTGAGAACAATGAGAAGTTATTGTAGCCGGAATGAGAGTTGTGGGGAAAGGGACAGAGAAATCAGTAAGGCAAGGCAGAGCCAGGTCAGGTGAGGGTTTATAAACCACAAGGATATCTCTTTAAATTTTGATAGAAATCCACTAAAGAGTTTTAAGGGGAAGCGTGGCATAATTTGATGTATGTTTTTGAATGATCATTGAGGTAGCTGATTGAGACTAATTTGTGTATCGCAAACTTGGAAGCTGGAGGATCCAGTAAAAGGCTCTATTGCAGTGACCAAGCCACCTGCCTTGAGCAGAGACACTTTGAGCACATGAGCATAGCAGTGAAGATCTAACAGCGGATTGTATCACAGAGTCTTGCTATTGGGTTTGATGTAGGGGGTCGAAGTAAGTAGTTGCCAGGTAAAGTATAGGACACCAAGTTACATTTGAATTTCAGGTAAACAACAAATAATTTTTTGATATAATTATGTTCCAAATGCTGCATGGAGGAAAATAACATAAGACATTCTTATATTTAAAAAAGAAATTCATTGCTTATCTGAAATTAAAATTCAACTGGGCATCCTGCTGTTATTTCCTAAGTCTGGCACTCTACAAGTACGGGTTTCCATATAAATGGCCTGAGTTAGCTAACAAGAAAATAGTTGGAATGTGCAGACATCTTTTAAATCTCAGCATCTGTTTTTGTTTTTGTTTTTGTTTTTGTTTTTGTTTGTGGTCTGAGTCTGTAGGCTAAAGTCAAAATGAAAGTATCATGTAGCTAAAATTAGGCATAATTTACAATCATACTGCTTTATGCAAAGATTTCAGCTGCTAAATTAAAACAAAACAACACCACATACACACACACAAACACACACACACACACACACACACAAGAAAAGCCCTGATGATCCAGATTCTATACTATCCAAATATGTTTCCTCCCTGACTTTCTGTCCAACAGAAAGTTTCATCATATTTTCTTTATTCTACAAAGAGTGATGAGCTGAAAACAAGGGTAATCCTTTAAAGAGAACTTGTGGAGATGTGAAAATGATCAAACACAGCCTTGGCTGGCCAGTGCACATGCACCTTAGAATGTGCCCAGGAATGCCCAGGTCTCCTGAGAAGGCTGTGTGTCCAGAACAGTTTCTGAATCTGCCACAGGAATCATTCAGCCTCTTCTGGGACAGGATAGCATTGTGGTTACAGAGCTTGAGCTCTAGGGTCTCCTAGCCTTGGATTTAAATTCCATTTCAGCCATTGAGAATCTATGTGAACATAAACAAATTAAACTTAGTTTCCTCATCAGAGAAAAATCAGATTCTCTATAATTTGTAGATGAGATGAAATGTCACATGAGAAAGTGCTTAGCATACTGTCAGATTCATAGTACAAACTCAAAATTGTTAATTACTGTGGATATTATTAGCCTTTAGCATTTACAATATGAAGGGAACTTTCCTGACATAAAACTCTAAGTTCTACATATTTATATATGTGCCTTAGGGCACATTCCCCAGAAGCAAACCCAACAATGAGAATTTGCATGAAAGTGAGAAAGGGAGGGTGGGAGTGGTGAAGAAAAGAGGTCAAGCTAGGAAGTGACGTCAAGCAAAGTTCCATGGAGGATGACTGTTACTTGGTCCCACAGGAGCTCCAAAGACAAGACAGGTCACAACTCAGAGTTGTCCATCTCAGGACAAGGAGGGTGTGCAGTCAGTCACTGTTTATTAAGGGATTCCCCTAGGGGGACATAAGGTCCCATCAGGGAAAGTGGGTCATGGCAGCGCAAGGGCAGCCCTTCCACAAAGAAGCAGGTGCTGGAGTTGGGAGTGAAAATGCATTAGGAGCTATTGTCCAACAGCAACAACACAAAAAGGTAAAAGCATCTTGGTGGGAGAAGCACTGACAGCGTCCAACACTCACCCCCCCCCGTTCAGCTTGAAAGTAAAGTCCTGTATGGAAGAGGAAGAAAAAAGATCTACAGTTCTCCTTCACTTTAGTACAGTATGTGTGCTACAAAAAAAAAAAAAGATGAGAAGGCCCAGATATTTTCTGGGATGGTAAGCTGTGCAGGACTATTTGCAAACTTTGCATAATAAATGGAAGTTATTAAAATGTAAGTATTAATATAGACATCTTTGGTGCTTATTAACTATGAGACCAAGATGGCTGCTCACATTGTTTCCTCTTTATGATTTATCTCAACTACTAAAAAAAATTACATAGAACACCACCCTGTTATTGATAGCCCCCTAAATGATGACCATTTCAATAAGAAAAAGAGAAATACACCAATTTTTAAAAATTGACGAAGGGCATGAACAGTCAATTTACAGAAGAACAAGCAAAAATGGCCAATAAACACAAAAGTATTGCTAAAACCCACCAGTAAAAAAAAAAAAAAAATTAAATTATGAAATACTAGTTTTAGTCTATCAGATTGGCAAGGATTTTTAAAGTGAGACTCTTACCCAATACTAAGTTACTATGAGCATAAATTGATATAAATTTCCTAGAAGACAATTTGATAGTATATACCAAAATACATAAAATATGAGTACCTTTTGACAAAGCAATCGAATTTTAAGAAATATTTTATTTAAGCAATAAGAGAGGGAGGATGGAAGGAGAGTGAGAAATGAAAAATTATTTAATGGATACAATGTACACTATTTGGGTGATGGTTACACTAAAAGCCCAGACTTCACCATTGTGAAATATGTCAGTGTAACAAAACTACACTTTTATTCCCTAAATTTATACAAATTTTTTAAATCCTCAGAAAAAGAAATAATCACTAAAGTGCATACAAATTAGTTTTAATAATGTTTTTACTTCAACTTATAATATTTAATTTATAATATTTAAAACTAGAAATACTACAAATGTCTACCAGTAGAATATCTGATTAAATGAACAGGGGTACATAAATCACTGTAACTAACCACATAGCAATTTTTAAATGTTACAAAGTTATATTTATTGACAGACAATGACTTTATTTATATATAATTAAGTCAAAAAGTTATATTCTAAAGTATTAACACTGTGATTCAACCTAAACAATTAACTTATTTGCATATAAACAAGTCTGAAAGGAAATATACTAAACTGTTCCTAATGGCTATCTTTAGGTACCAAAGATGACTTTTAATTTCTTCTTTTTGCTTATCTATACTTTTCTAATTTTTATACAGCAAACATATGTTGTTTGTGTAATTAAAAATGTTATAAAACAATAAAATATTCCCTCTTTGTGCTTAGTTAAAAGTGAAGTACTCTCAGAGATTGAGCAACAGCAGATATTTTTTATTAATTTCCCGGTCCATTTTATTAATTTCCCGGTCCATTAAGTGTATGTAATGAACAGTCTGCCATGGCTCCAGCTGGTTGGAGGACAGCCAAGTACTGTCCAACAGGCGAGGCAATAGAAACCATCCATCCCTAGCTCTCACCTTAGCTGACAAACCATGGTCCCAGTATTGAATCCATCAGGCTGCATGTTTAGAAAAATACCTATGGTCATGGAAAGGATTTATGCCACCTAAAGCAATCCGAAGAGAGGCACTTTTTCTAGTAGCTGCTTCCTCACTGAATTTGGAATGTAAGCAGTGACTTCACGGTTGTTAAAACCTAGCAAAATGCCCTACATGTGGTGGATGCTAAAGAAATGTTTAGGCCGGGCGCGGTGGCTCAAGCCTGTAATCCCAGCACTTTGGGAGGCCGAGACGGGCGGATCACGAGGTCAGCAGATCGAGACCATCCTGGCTAACATTGTGAAACCCCGTCTCTACCAAAAAATACAAAAAACTAGCCGGGCGAGGTGGCGGGCGCCTGTAATCCCAGCTACTCGGGAGGCTGAGGCAGGAGAATGGCGTGAACCCGGGAGGCGGAGCTTGCAGTGAGCTGAGATCCGGCCACTGCACTCCAGCCTGGGTGACAGAGCGAGACTCCGTCTCAAAAAAAAAAAAAAAAGAAATGTTTAGACTGCAACATAATGACATTTGTTTTAGGAGTGATAGGGTTGAATGTAAAACTAAGATGATAAAATATTTGGCATGTGCCACCAAGGAAGCCATGAAATAGTCATATTAGTAATGGTTTTATTTTTGTCTAGATTCAAAAAGTGTAAGGCAGGCCCTGACTTACAAACTCCTGACTGTCCATTGCTACTGGTTCCCCACTCACGACTGCTTACTTAAACCAACAACATCAACAAAACCTTAGTGCATTTGAAAAGCTTTAGGCTGAGAAGCAGAGGAAGAAAAAAGGCCTTGAAGGTCAGAAACAACCACAAAACAAATCCCATGGGCAGAGTCTGAATTGGTCTGTCTACGTGGTCGCCTCCTTTGTCCAAAGTTTCCATCTTCCCATCCCCAACATGACACGTGGAGATAGACTGGACACTTAGCCATCTCAGAGTCTTTTCTGTCTGCTATTTTTCTCTTTATTAAATAGGTGACCTTTCATCACTTTCCCTGCCAGAGCCTTTGTAAAATTTATATCTAGAATAAATTGGAGTTGTATTTTGCCCAGTAAGTAGTGGATCTCAAAAATAACATCCTCTCCAGCCTATGTGTAATTACATAAGTTGCTTTGAAAAGTGTTTTGTTTACCTAGGGAATCATAATGGAATCCATTAGAGAAAATTTGTATTCCTCCATAGTGGCTCAACTAATAAATCCCATCACAGAAATATTCTATAAATGAGGCATCTCATTTTAGCCCCCTCTTTTCCATTTCAATAACCTGCATCAGTGAAATAGTCCATTAGCAGGGTGTCTATATGTGGGTGGCTCAGAATGAGTTTTGAGATTTCAGTGACCAATTTTCAGATGGAAAAGCAAACAGAGGTAGACTGTATTACCACCTGCAATGCAATTCAACTGTGACTGTCCAGAAATCTAGGTTAGCAGCTTGACATGACACTGTGCACACACACTTAGAAATAAATAACACGCATGGTCCATCCCCAAAAATATGAGTGGGGAAATGTAGATGACAGCGGAACCCACCACCAAAAACACTAAATGAGAGAGTATGTGGAAATGTGTCCATAAACATATAGAATTTTTGAAAGTACATGAAATCAACTTTGGATACTATGTGGCATTGGTTCGAGTTTCATTTGATCTGTGGCAATGCAAAACTGCTCCTCCTTCCTCTTCCATAATCACCTCTTCTCTTACCTGGTTCAAGATCTGTTAGAGAGACTGAACAGAAATCAAAAGATCCCAGAGTGGAGAGGCGCTTCAGAGGCAGAGACAGACACACACCTGCCTCAAGAAATTTTAGCCATGCCAAGCTGCAGTCTGCTAGTGCTATCGCCTCCAGTTTATGAATTTGGTTCACTTACGTTCTCCTGTCTGTCATTTTTTAAAGGAATTGCACATATTTATAAAGTCTGAATATCTGCAGTGAATACTTTACCCTCCATGGCTGAGTTAGCTTTTCCTGCTAGAAAAGGGATATAAATCTGTTGGTAGAAATGTAAATTGGTGCAGCCAGTGTGGAAAGCTATGGAAGCTCCTAAAAAATTTGAAAATAGAACTACCACATGACTCAGCAGTTTCACTTTAGGGTATATATCCAAAGGAATTGAAATCAGAATCTCAAAGAGGTATCTTCACTTTCATATTTACTACAGTATTATTCATAATAGCCAAGACATGAAAGCAACATAAATGTCCACTGATGAATGAACAATGAATAGAAACAATGTAGTATTTACATACAATGGGATATTATTTAGCCTTTACCAAGAAGAAAATCCTACCATTTGCAACAACATAGATGAACCTGGACGTTGTTACCGTAAGTGATATAAGTGAAACACAGAAGGACAAACACTACGTGACACCACTTATGTAAGGAATCTAAAATAGTCAAACTCATAGGAGTACAGAGTGTGTGTAATGATGGTTGCCAGGTGTTCAGTGGGGGGTGGGAGGGAAGTGGAGGTATTAGTCAAAAGTGCAGTTTCATTTATGCAAGAAGAATAAGTCCTAGAGATCCACTATACAGTATAGTGCCTATAGTTAACAATACTGTATTGTCTACTTAAATTTTGCTAAGAGGGTAGATCTTACGTTAAATGTTCTTGTCACAAAAATAATAATAAATAGAGGGGAGGAAAGTTTGGAGGCGATGAATGTGTTTATGGCATAGACTGTAATGTTTTCATGGGGTACACTTGTCTCCAACTCATCAGATTGTATTCTTTAAATATTTAGAGGGCTTTTTTTTTTGTATGCCAATCATACCTCAAGGTGGTCAAAAAATAAAATAAAATCGCACCAAACATTTCAGCAGAAAAAAATAGTGCTGTAAATTAAGATCTTTCATTCTGTAATATGTCCGTTTATCACATGAAACAGTGGACTATGTAGAAACTCAGTAAACAACAATCTCTTTAAATTAAAACAATCCCCTCTCCTCAATACCACATCAACCTTCTTCACGGTAGATGTCAAGTGGTCTGTCTGCCTTCAGGCTCCAAATCAGTTGCTCAAATTCAGTTCCATCAAATTTAGGGCCTGGTTTCCAGTACAATATTCTCTAGAAATATGCATAGAGGCTACTCTCACTTTAATCCCACCAAGAGGCTCAGGAACAACTGATGCTTGGTAGAGTCTCAGCAATAGGAACCGGAGTCTGGCTGATACACCATGCAGAAAGGCGGCTCCCTCATTGGCTCCCACCTCACTTCCTCCAGGAATCTTCCTCTCTGGCAGGTATCTCAGAAGTCCCTGCCTCATATATCATTTATTTTATTAGTGTGAATATCTAGAAACTTCAACTCCCTGGAGAAAGAGAATAGAGTCTGTGTTATCAGGAGTGGACCCTTTTATACCTGATTATCATGTAACTGTCTTCTTGTTCTAGGCAGGACTCTTTTTCTACCAGAACTATTTGGCTTATTTAAAGTTCCTTATCTCTAGGCTATGTGTTTCCAAAAATAGAGAGAAATGAATACTACAACTTAGAAATTGAGATTTCTTTAATTAAGGAAACCATTCTTTCTTATAGCTTAATGCAGGGAACCACAAAAAAGAACGACGTTAGCAAGCAATAGACAATATTCTTCACACTGTATTATGCCTAGCTTATTTTTTTAGATATATAACTGAGTATTTTATGTATTCTGGTACTTTTGTTAATGGTAGGGTTTTTTTTAAATTTTTCAATTGTTCATTGCTGATAAATATAAAATTTATTTTTGTATATTGACCCTGTATCTTGTGAACTTGTAAACTCACAATGAGTTCTAGGAGATGTTTTGTAGATTCCTTGGGATTATCTCAGTATGCATTTACGCCATCCATGAATATGGATAATTTTGTTTTCTTCTTTCTATTCAAAATGCTTTTTAGTTCTTTTTCTTGCCTTTTGTGTGGACTACAACTTCCCGTACAATGTTAAGTAGAAGAGGCAAGGGAAGACACACTCGCCTTGTTCCAGATTGAAGGGGAGACTATTCAGTCTTTCACCGTGACGTGTAGTAGATGTGCTTTATCATGCGAGAGGAGTGCCTTTCTATTCCTAGTTTGTTAAGAGTTTTTATAAGAACTTGGTGTTAAAACTTACCGAATGCTTGTTCTGTATCTGCTTCTATGACTATAAGCTTTTTGTTTTGTTTGTTGATATGATGAATTAATTTATTGATTTTTAAGTGCTAATCCAGGCCATCATCCATGGTAAAAAAAAAAAAAAAAAAATCCATCTGGTCATTTGGTTTTATTTTTTCATTTGTTCCGAAAACCTCACTCTTTATTGGTATGTTTAGATGACTTTTATTTTATTCAGTTTTATAATTTCAACTTTTATTTTAGATTCATGGGGAACATGTGCACATTTGTTATGTGGGTGTATTGTATGACGCTGAGGTTTGCAGTATGAATGATCCCACCACACATGTAGTGAAAATAGTACTCAATAAGTAGTTTTTCAGCTCTTGCTCCTCTCCCTCTTTCTATCCTTTAGTAGCCCCCATTGTCTATTGTTCTTATCTTTATGTATATGTATACAAAATGTTTAGCTCCCACTTATAAGCGAGAACATGTGGTATTTGTTTTTCTGTTCCTGCATTTATTCATTTAGGATAATGACCTCTAGCTGCATCCTTGTTGCTGGAAAGAACATGCTTTCATTCTTTTTTATGGCTGTATAGTATTTCCTAGTGCATATGTCCCAAACTTTCTTTATCCAATCCACCACTGATGGATACCTAGGTTGATTCTATGTCTAATATTGATATTGTGAATAGTGCTGCAATGAACATACAAGTGCATGTATCTCTTTGGCAGAATAAATGCTTTTCCTTCGGGTATATAAGTATAAAATCTCCAAATTGCTTTCCACAGTGGCTGAACAAATTTACATTCCCACTAACAGTGTATAAATATTCCCCTTTCTCTGCAGCCTTGACATCATCTGTTATTATTTTACTCTTTTTTAGATATTGCCAAGAAGATTTTAGGCTATTTTTATTTCAATAGGTTTTTGGAGAACAGGTGCTGTTTGGTTATATAAATAAGTTATTTAATGGTGATTTCTGAGGTTTTGGTCCATCCATCACTCAAGCAGTGTACACTGTACCCAATATGTAGTCTTTTATCCTTCACCCCCTCCCACTCTTTCCCTCAAGTCCCCAAAGTCCATTCTATCATTCTTACACATTTGCATCCTCATAGCTTAATTCCCATTTATGAGTGATAACATATGATGTTTGCTTTTCCATTCCTGAGTTACTTCACTTAGAATAATGGTCTCCAACTCCATCCAGGTTGCTGTGAATGCCATTATTTCATTCCTTTCTATGGCTAACATTCTATGGTGAGCGTGTGTGCTTGTGTGTGTGTGTGTGTGTGTATCCCACAACTCCTTTATCTACTCTGATTGATGTGCATTTGGACTGGTTCCGTATTTTTGCAATTGCGAATTGTACTGCTATAAACATGCATATGCAAGTGTCTTTTCTGTATAATGACTTATTTTCCTCTGGATCGATACCCAGCAGTGGGATTGCTGGATCAAATGTTCTACTTTTAGTTCTTTAAGGAATCTCCACACTGTTTGCCATAGTGGTTGTACGAGTTTACATTCCCATCAGCAGTGTAAAAGTGTTCCCTTTTCACCACATCCATGCCAACATCTATTTTTTTTTTTTAATTATGGCCATGCTTGCAGGAGAAAGATGGTATCGCTTTGTGGTTTTCATTTTGTTTTTCCTGATCATTAGTGATGCTGAGCATGTTTTCATCTTTTTTGGCCATAAGTATAGCTTCTTTTGAGAATTATCTATTCATGTCCTTACCACTTTTTGATGGGATTGTTTGTTTTTGTTTTTTCCTGCTGATTTGTTTGATGGATGCACAGCTGAACTCTATCAGACATTCAAAGAGAATTTGTACCAATCCCATTGGCATGATTCCATAAGATAGAGAAAGAAGGAATCCTCCCTAAATCATTTTATGAAGCGAGTATCACCCTAATACCAAAACCAGGAAAAGACATAACAAAAAATGAAAACTACAGACCAATATCCCAGATGAATAAACAAATATCCTGAATGAAATACTAGCTAACTGAATCCAACAGCATATCAAAAAGATAATCTACTATGATCAAGTGGATTTCATAAGAGGGATGCAGGGATGATTTGACATATGAAAGTCAATAAATAAGATACACCACATAAACAGAATTAAAACAAAAATCACATGATTATTTCAAAAGATGCAGCAAAGGCATTCAAGAAAATCCAGCATCCATTTATGATTAAAACCCTCAGCAAAATCAGCATAGAAGTGACATACCTTAATGTAATAAAAGCCTCCTGCATCAAATCCATAGCCAACATAATACTGAACGGGAAAAAAGTTGAAAGCATTCCCCCTGAGAGCTGGAACAAGGCAAGGATGCCCACTCGTACCACTTCTACTCAACATGGTACTGTAAGTCCTAGCCAGAGCAATCAAACAAGCAAACAAAATAAAGGGCATCCAAATCAGTAAAGAAGAAGTCAAACTGTCGCTGTTTGCCAATGATATAATTGTATACCTAGAAAACCCTGAAGACTCATCCAAAAAGCTCTTTGGATTGATAGATGAATTCAGGGATGTTCCAGGATACAAAATTAATGTGCATAAATCAATAGCTCTGCTACACACTAACAGCGACCAAGCTGAGAATCAAATCAAGAACTCAACCTGTTTTACAATAGCTGCAAAATAAAATAAAATAAAATAAAATACTTGGGAATATGCCTAACCAGAGAGGTGAAAGACCTCTACAAATAAAACTACAAAACACTGCTGAAAGAAATCATAGATGACACAAACTGGATGTGTAAAATGAATGTTGTGAAAATGATCATACTGCCAAAAGTAATCTTCAAATTCAATGCAATTCCCATCAAAATACCACCATTGTTCTTCACAGAATTAGAAAAAAATTCTAAAATTCATATGGAACCAAAAAGAGACCACATCACCAGAGCAAAACTAAGCAAAAAGAACAAGTCTAGAGGGATCTCATTACATGACTTCAAATTATACTATAAGGCCATAGTCACCAAAACAGCATGGTGCTGGTATAAAAATAGGCACATAGATCAATGGAACAGAATAGAGAACCCAGAAGTAAACCCAAATACTTACAACCAACTGATCTGCAACAAAGCAAACAAAAACATAAAGTGGGAAAAGGACACCCTATTCAACAAATGGTGATGGGATAATTGGCAAGCCACATTCAGGAGAATGCAACTGGATCCTAATCTCACCTTGTACAAAAATCAACTCAAGATGGGTCAAGGACTTAAATCTAAGACCTGAATCCATAAAAATTCTAGAGGATAACATCGGAAAAAACCCTTCTAGACATTGTCTTAGGCAAAGACTTCATGATCAAGAACCCAGAAGCAAATGCAACAAAAACAAAGATAAATAGACGGAACTTAGTTAAACTAAAAAGCTTCTGTACAGCAAAAGAAACAATTAGCAGAGTAAACAGACAACCCATAGAGTGGGAGAAAATCTTCGCAATCTATACATCTAACAAAGGACTGTTATTTCTTTACTTTTTAACAATAACCATTCTGACTTGTGTGAGAGGATATCCCATGGCTTTGATTTGTGTTTTTCTGCTGATTAGTGATGTGGAACATTTTTTCATGTGTTTTGGTTGCTTGGATATCTTCTTTTAAGAAGTGCCTGTTCATGTCCCTTGCCCATTTTAAATGGGTTTATTTATTTTGTGCTTGTTCAGTTGCTTAAACTCCTTAAAGATTCTGGATATTAGATTTCTGTTGGATGCATAGATTTTAAATATTTTCTTCTATTCTGGAGGCTGCCTATTTAATCTATTGATAGTTTCTTTTTGAAGTGCAGAGCTCTTTAGTTTACTTTGGTTCCACTTGTCAATTTTGGGTTTTGTTGCAAGTGTTTTTGAGGACTTGGTCATAAATTCTTTGCCAAGGCTGATGGGAATTTTCTAGGTTTTCTTCTAGGATTTTATAGTTTACATTTAAATCTTTAATCCATCTTAATTTTTTATATGGTGAATGAAAACCTTCCAGTTTCATTCTTCTGCATATGGCTAGTCAATTATCTCAGCACCATTTGTTGAATAGGGAGTCCTCTCCCCATTGCTTACTTTTGTCAACTTTGTCAAAGATCAGATGATTGTAGGTGTGTGGCTTTATTTCTGTGTTCTCTTTTCTGTTTCATTGGTTCATGTGTCTGTTTTTTTCCCAGTATCATGCTATTTTGGTTACTGTGGCCTTATAGTATAGTTTTAAGTCAAGCAGCATGATACCTCTGGCTTTATTCTTTTTTGTTAGGATTTCTTTAGCTATTTGGGCTCCTTTTTGGTTCTGTATGAATTTTAAGATAGCTTTTTCTTATTCTGTGAAAAATGACATTGGTAGTTTGATAGGAATAGCCTTGAATCTTTAGATTGTTTCGGGTAGTATGGCCATTTTAACAGTATTGATTCTTTCAGTCCATGAGCATGGAATTTTTTTTCCATTTCTTTGTGTTGTCTATGATTTCTTTCAGCAATGATAAGTTACATTTCATATAAATATTGATATGATTAGATTTAGCATAACATTTTATTATTTGTTTCTGTTTTTTCCTGCCTGCCTTTTGTTTCTATGTTCCACACTTTCTGACTTGCTTTGGATTTTT
>NW_012114511.1:1657782-1665238 GCF_000951035.1 Colobus angolensis palliatus | reverse complement strand
ACCGTGTTCGCCAGGATGGTCTCGATCTCCTGACCTCGTGATCCGCCCGTCTCGGCCTCCCAAAGTGCTGGGATTACAGGCTTGAGCCACCGCACTTTTATATTAATTTTGTGTTAAAATTGTAAAATGTTGTAAATTTTGTATTAATTTTTGTATTGGCTCTTCAACTATATATCTTTCCATTATTTTTACTTTTAGTGTTTTCACCAGAAATTAAATACATACACTTAAACTTGCATAGTTCTACTTAGGGTTTATATTTTACCACTGTAAGTAATCTGTGGAATACTTTCAACCTTGTAGGTTCCTTTATTCTTTTCCCTTATCTTATGGAAGCCAGATACATTGCATTATCAAAACCCTCACTAGACAATATTACACTTTGAATTTTCCATAGACATATTATTTTAAAGAACTTATGAAGATAAAAATAATATTTTATATTTACCAGATATTTGCTATTTCTGTTGCTATTTCTTTGTTCCTGAAGTTTCAAGCTTCCTTCTGATATAATTTTTCTTCAGCCTGAAGAAGTTCGTTTACTGTTTCTTTAAGAAAAAAAAATGGCAACAAATTCTCTTAGTGTTTTTCCATCTGAGAGTGCCTTTACTTTTCATTGATTTCTGCTAGATATTTTTATTGTGTATAGAATTCTAGGTCAACAGTTCTTTGCTTTCAACATTTTAAAGATGTTCCACTGTCTTCTTGCTTCCATGGTTTCTCATGAAAAATTTGTATTCATTCCAATAATTGTTTCTCTATATGCAATGGATCATTTTCTGTAGCTTCTTTCAAGATCTTTGATTTTCAGAAACTCTATTACAATTCTGCAGAAACCTTACAAGCCAGAAGGGATTGCGTTCTTATCTTTAACCTCCTTCAACAGAACAACTGTCAGCCAATAATTTTGTATCTAGCAAAACTAAGTTTCATAAATCAAGGAGAAATGAAGTCTTTTTTAGACAAGCAAATGCTGCAGGAATTTGTTACTACCAGACCAGTCCTGCAAGAATGCTAAAAAAAAGAGTTCTAAATCTTGAAACAGAAGGTTGATATGCACCAGAATAGAACCTCTTGAAAGCATAAAACTCACAGGGCCTATAAAACAATAACACAATGAAGGAAACAAAATATCTAGGTAACAATAAACATAATCACTAGAACAACACCACACATCTCAATATTGACATAAAATGCAAATGGTCTAAATGCTCCACTTAAAAGAGAAAGATTGCCAGAAAGGATAAAAAAAAAAAAAAACAGGCAAATATCTGCTGTTTTCAAGGGATCCACTTCACACATAAGGATTCATATAAACTCAAGATAAAGGGATGGGAAAAGATATTCCATGCCAATGGAAGCCAAAAGCAAGAAAGATTAGCTATTCTTGTATCAGATAAAACAGACTTTAAAGCAACAATAGTAAAAAGAGACAAAGAAGGTCATTATATAATGATAAAAGGATCAATCCAACAAGAATCTATTACAATCCTAAATATATATGCATCTAACTCTGGAGGTCCCAGATTCATGAATCAATTACTACTGGTCCTATGGAAAGAGATAGATAGACACAGTAATAGTGGAGGACTTCAACACTCCACTGACAACACTAGACAGTCCATCAAGGCAGAAAGTCAAACAAATAAACACTGAACTTAAACTACACTCTAGAACAAATGGACCTAACAGATATTTACAGAATATTCTTCCCCAAGAACTGCAGAATATACATTCTTCTAATCAGCCCATGATACTTAGAGATAGGCCATATGATGGGCTACAAAACAAACCTCAATACATTTTTAAAAATTGAAATTATGTCAATTATCTTCTCAAACAACAGTGGAATAAAACTAGAAATCAAGTACAAAAGGAACTATCAAAACCATACAAATATACAGAAATTAAAAATCTGCTCCTCAATGATTTGCGGGTTAACAATGAAATCAAGATGGAAATTCAAACATTCTTCAAAATAAATGACTATAGTTATAAAACCTCTGGAACACAGCAAAAGCAGTGCTAAGAGGAAAGTTTATAGCTCAAAAGGCTTATGTTTGAAAATTCTAAAAGACTATAAATTGATAACATCACACCTCAAGGAACTAGAGAAATAAGAACAAACCAAACCCAAGGCTAGTGGAAGAAAGGCAGTAACAAAGATCAGAGTGGAACTGAGTGAAAATGAAATGAAAAACAAAATGCAAAAGATCAGTGAAACAAAAACTTGATTCTTTAAAAAAGTAAACAAAATTGATAGACCATTAGCTAGATTAACAAAGAAAAGAGAAGATTCAAATTAACTCAATTAGAAATGAAAACAGAGATATTACAATGCATGTCACAGAAACACAAAACGTCATTTGAGACTACTATGAATACCTCATGCCTACAAGCTGTAACATTCAGAGGAAATGGATGAATTCCTGGAAACATACAACCTTCCTAGCTTCAATTAGGAAGAAACAGAAATCCCAAACAGATCAATAACAAACAGTGATACTGAATCAGCAATTTTTAAAACTTACCAAGAAAAAAAAAGCTCAGGGCCAAATTCACAACTGAATCCTACCAGATATTCAAAGAAGAATTGATACCAATCCTACTGAAACTAATCCAAAAGATTGAAAATGAAGGCCTCCTCCCTAACTCATTCTATGAAACCAGTATCACCTTAACACCAAAACCAGAAAAGAATGTAACAACAACAACAAAACAGACCAATATATCTGATGAGCACAGATGCAAAAATCCTCAACAAAATACTAGCAAACAAAAGTCAACAGCACATCAAAAAGAAAATTCACCATAATCAAATGGGTTTCAACCCAGGGATGCTGGGAGGGTTCAACCCAGGGATGCAAGTCAAATAAATGTTATTCATCACATAAACAGAATTAAAAACAAAACCCACATGATTATCTCAATAGATACAGAAAAAGCCTTTGAAAGAAATCCAACATCTCTTCATGATAAAAACCCTCAAGAAATTAGGTGTTAAAAGAACATATTTCAAAATAATAACAGCCATCTATGACAAACCCACATCCAACATCATATTGAATGGGCAAAAGCTGGAACAATTCCCCTTCGGAATTGGAACACAGCAAAGCTGTCCACTCTCAAGGTAGAGACTAAAAGTCCTACCTATTCAAGGTAGTACTAAAAGTCCCAACCAAAGCAACCAGGCAAGAGAAAGAAATTAAAAGCATTCAAACAGGGGGGGAAAAAAAAAGAAGAAGAAGTTAAATTATCTCTCTTTGCCGATGATAAAATTTGGTACATAGAAACCCCTAAAAACTCCATCAAAGGGCTCCTGGAACTGATGCATCTTTTTTGATGAGCAAAACCTATTGCTCAAATAGATAGCGTGTCTCAGAGAGATAACCACAAGAAAATATATCCTGACAGGATATCAACAAAGAAGGAATTAAGTATTATAGAGTATATATTCATATATACACATATAAGTGTCATATGAAGCCCTTGTTTTCATTCTCTTTGGTTGTCCCTGTGCTGTTTTAGACTTGTGTTGGGTGGTTTTTATTCTTGAATTGGAAAATCTGGGTGTGTGCATTTTGCTTAATAATTGCCCATTGCCTCTCTCTCCTTTATTTCATTTAATGATTTACAATGGTATAATTTGTCTGACAGTTTCCTAACAATGTCCAGCATAATAAAATTCTTTTAATAATTACCTAGACAGCTTATCTTTTGGCACCTGAGAGTAATAGTGCCTTTCCTATATTTATGACCTGCCAGGAGCATCTAGTGAGTTACGGTTTTTCTAGAAAAAAAGAAAATCAATATGGTTGACCCAATGCCTTTGCTCTTCTTCTCTGGGCTCATGACTCTGTAATTTGTTTGTTCTCCCTTTTACCTTATTACCAAAGTAAGAAGTACATTGGTTAACTATAAAACAATGACAATTTAGAGTGATTGATTTAATAAACACATATGGTGCCCCTGAATCCTTTCCTGAACTCTTGGGATGTATCTGTCAGTGAAAGCCGCCACAGTCCCTGCTCTCATAGGCCTTAGAAAACTGGGGGACACAGAGAGTCATCAAATATTGATATAAGTAAATGTGTTATTACTGAAGGAGATGAGAGGTTTGAAGGAAGTGAAAAGAGTCCTGAAAAAAAAGACAAGTCTTCAGGGAAGACTTCCCTGAAGAAGCGATGCTTTAGGTGACAAGGCTTTAAGAAGGCAAAGGGAGAAGAAAAGTTGTTTCAGTGAAAGAGAAGTGTACACTTTATAAAGGCTTATGGTAAGGGAAGGTATACTGAAGGAAGGAAAGCCCAGTGTGGCTAGAACACAGAAAGGGAGAAAGAGGTGTGAAATGAGACCAGATAAGTGAGTAAGGGTCAGACAATTCCCAGCCTTGCAAAGTTTGAGTTCCAGCTCTGCCATTTACCACCAATTTGAGAAGACCAAATTACTTAACGTCCATGAAGCTCAGTTTCCTTATGTGTGAAGTAGGAATAATAACAATATTCATCCCACTGGTGGTGTGAGGAAGCCTAAGTGAAACATATGTAAAAATACATGAACATTCAATCATAGCAGCTTAATAATTAAACAACAGAACTACTAGAGGTTATGCCAAAATGGTCTTCCTATTCCTTTTATCCTCTACCATTAATCTTCTGGCCATCAAGATCCTTCTAAAACACAGTTAATCATATACCAGCATTACTTGAAAAGCAATAATCATCCCTTTTTGTCTACAGCAGGAATGCTAAATAGACTTCAGCTCAAGTGCCAATTCCAAGTCATTAACAGTAGATTTCTGGGTTGAAATTTCTGGGCTCAGAAGTAAGTATTTCTGTAATTGGTTAGTATTATCTGCCATGGGCACTGAGTGGAAAAAATGCACTAGGTGTTTTCATCCTCAGCCTAGAATGTAGGTACTTCCTTGATCTACTGCTTTCCTGTTATTCCAAGCTCCTATCCACCTACCTTCTGTCTTCTCTCCCAATTGCTAACTAAAAACTATGTGCCCAGAACGCACCCTTCACTCCATCTCACCATGGTGCATGCGGTTTATTTTGTTTAGAATATTATTTACAACCAAGGAGATTCTTAATCATCCATAAAATCCTTAGGTATTCTGTTGGAGAGTCTATGCCTCCATCTCATTGGACTCTCCGCCAAAAGTAATTGTTCATTCTGTGCATCAAAGCACCCACAATGCTGAGGAAAACTCACTGCACTGTAAGGCTATTGCTTTTAGAATCAGTCTTCCTCATCCTTGCAGTCCCAATCTCTAGTACAATGCCTCATACATGATTGACACTCAGTAAGCACGCGTTCAATTCATTGAAAGAATAAGTGAATTCATGATATGCTATCAGGGCAAAAATATCTTTTTTAGACAAACCAGATTTTCAAAAAAAACTATTTCTCTATTGTGACGGTTAATTTTATGTGTCAACTATGGTGGGCCATGGAAGGCCAGACAGTCAAACATTATTCTGGGTGTATCAACTACAGGAATTCTCAGAGTCTTTGACAGTAAATGATGAACCTCTCCAAAAAAAGAAAATGCAGTGAACAGTTTCCTAGTCAGAACCGTTTTGCAAAGATTGTTCCTCAGGACCATGTTTGTTGAAAAGTGTTGAACAAGAAATGCTGCGTTAGCTGACATTTAAAGGGATTACTACAGGAGAAAGCTGGGAACTGGAAAAGGGAAAGACAGTCAAATTAATTGAGCCTCTGAAGAGACTAAGTAGCAAGGCAAGATGAAAACAAATAGAAACGTTTCAGGAAGGAAGCCTTGAGGCCAAAAGAGAGAAACCCCACTGTGTTGATGGAAGTGTTTCTTTAGTAATGAGGGCATTACTCCTTGGTTCACCTACACAGGCCATGCCCTGAGGTCAAGCAAATAGCTTTCCTTCCTAGGAACTTGTACCTACCTGTTCTGCTGTACCCCCAAAAACGAATGGAACCCAAATATAAAGTTGAATGATAATTAGACTCCTCTTAATATCCCTTCACAAGGGATGTAAAATGGAGAAGAGGAACGTGTGAGGTAATTGCATTCTGCCTAAATCAATTCTGCCTTTGGTTACAATTGGATACTCCTGCCTAAAATTGATGTCTAATGTATCCATGAATTGTTAAATAGCAAGTGACTTTCATTTCACAGGAAATGGCTTTTGACTATATAAAGCAATCTTTGTGGGAAGTTTATATTTCTCTTTGTGTTTCTGAAGTGCTTTGGAACAAAGGTCAGTATAAAATCCAAATTTATTACGACTATTAGCAATAGCAAAAGTGTTATGAAGCCATTTATTCTGCCTTTGATATTGATAGCTGAAAAAAGCTGATTCTCCAATGTGGAATGGGAGTGCAGTCTCAAATTATAAACATTCATCTTCCCCATGTGCCACTGGCTCGCAACTTCAGGTATGTGCAGGGGGCTGGTCAAAAGTTTTGGTAACTGAGCTCTAGGGTGTGTACTCTGTGCAGCTGACACCCCTGAAGTTGAGCAGGGCTGAAGGTCACACCTTCCTACATGGGGAGCTATGGATATATATGTAGAAACTGACAAACACAGTATATCTAATGCTTGTCTCAAGCCATCTGAAGCAGTTTTGATTTGGTGCTCAGATTTACTCTTCTCTCTATACAGATTTAATTTATGTGTCTTCACTAGAGCTATTTTAATAAAATTAGCTATAAGCTTTTAACATAGTCCAGAGAAAGAGAACAAAGAGTGATTTCACTGGCCCACTGGAAATCAGTTTTGGACCATTCTATTCCTCAGGTCTTTTGGGTCCATACCAGCCCCACGATGCACTCTGACAATGGTTTTTCTCATCTATTTCTTAGCTTAAATTTTTACCTTTTCCCCATGATCAAGTGAGTACTTTCTATTCAAACATACACCATTGAGGAGAAATGGTAAAAGCTATGCCTTGCATGAAGGTTGACTTTCCAGAGCCTTTAATTATTCAATTTGTTAAGCTCGTTTTAATATCAGATATAGGAATAGAAGGATTGCTTCAGTAAATATTAACAAACATATAAATCTCTGTCCAAGACATCCTAGAGCTCTTAACCGGAGTTAAATAAGGTTGAAAGACACATGTTTTCCTCGAAGTAGAGCATATATTAGCTATTTCAACAAAATCATTGTCCATTATTTGGTGTTGTAGTAAACTAGAGGAAATATCACAAGCCTGGCGGGCATTTAGGGAGACTTGTTTTTAATATGGGAGAAACCAGGATTTGTGGGAGGAGTTTTTATGGCAAAGATAAAATTCAGTGTTTTGTTTTGTTTTGTTTTTTCCGGGTAAAGATGAAAGGAAGGAAGAAAGAAGATAAGGAAGAACCAAAAGGAGATGCGGGAAAGGAGGAAGGAAGACAGGAGAAAGGAAGGAAGGAAGGGAGGGAGGGAAGGAGGGAGGGAGGAAGGAAGGAAGGAAGGAAGGAAGGAAGGAAGGAA
>NW_012114511.1:1601293-1657732 GCF_000951035.1 Colobus angolensis palliatus | reverse complement strand
AGGAAGGAAGGAAGGAAGGAAGGAAGGAAGGAAGGAAGGAAGGAAGGAAGGAAGGGAAGGAAGGAAGGAAAGAAGGAAAGAAGGAAGGAAGGAAGACAGACAGGAAGGGAGAGAGGGAAGGAGGAAGGGAAAGAAAGGCAACTTCTACATGTTTTGAAATATGCCTAAGAAAATGACTAATAAAGTGGTTAAATGAATTTTTAAGTAATTCAAGAACTCAAACTGCCATGATTTATTATGGTTTTTTATTCATTTTAAAGCACATATAAAGCTCATGCTTGGCCTTATTACTTCTCTTTATGCATCACATTTGTCTGACAATATAGCTTTTTTTACACAGTAGCCTATGTCATATATTATTATAGCTTTGTTTCATATGGCTTTTAAAAGATTTTGAGCCATAGGCACTTTGGTGGAAAGATGATGGTCCAAAAACTAAAGGTTATTAAACCATTAAAGAAGAGTCATATTTTATTAATTGAATTATAATATGTTAGCATGTGGGGGGTTTTTAGTGTCAGAGTCACTTCTTTTTCCCTGGTCCTATATTAGGTATAGGATAAAGGGTAATTAGATATTTAAGTTCTTAACCATAATTCAATACACTGTAATTTTAAAATATAAATGAGCATATTTTTACTCTCCTAACTATAAGGACCTTTTACTTTGGCATGCTTTTATTAAGGAAGTATTTCAGGTTATAGTGATGAGCAAATCACAACAGGTTTGGGAGGTACCTGGGATGGCTGTCATGAAAGCCATCAAAGCAATGAGAAATCTGAGTCCTGGAACTGAAGGACTAGCTTAGAATCCCAAAACTGAGTGGCAGGGCCAGGATCCAATCTCAAGATTCCCAAAGATAAGTTTTCTAATTTCTTGTACACTGCCTCTCTGCTCTTGCACTTTAATCTTAAGTAAACATTTTGGCCAGCGGTTTTCAGATTTGGAGTTGTACAGGGTCTCCTGGGAAGCCTCTGAAAATGCAGTTTCACAATGCCTACTTTCAAAGGTTCAGATTCACTAATTCTGGAGTGAGGCCTGGAAATGTGTGATTCTGATGTGGCACCCCACATGGGGAAACTTTGAATTATTAGAACTCTCTCTTGTTCTCTAAGTTATGTTACCACTTCTCTGAGAAGACCAGACTGTTTTCTCAATACCTTTCACAAATCTGAAAACAATATTGGTTAGCTGAGAATAAGTTGTGTAGCAGCAACAAAAGACTCCCAAAATTAGTGTCTTGCAAAAGCAGTGTGATTCACTGACTCACGTTTATGTCTACATGAATGGGCTATGACTCTACTATGTATACTCTTCATTTCGGGACCTGGGCTGAAGAATAGTCCCTATCTAGAATATGCTGGTCTTGTAGCAGAGGGAAAAGAAAGATGGCAGAATCACATGATGCTTCTTCAAGCTTTTCCTAGGAATTGTCGTATGTCACTTCCACTAATATTTTATTGACCAAAGAAAATCACAGGCACACCCTTGCCATCAAGGGAACAGGAAGTAGTCTCTCTTAGAAATGTAGTGAGAGGTAATGCTAATGATTAATATGATTACCTTCACATTAATACAATGAAACACAAAAGCCTTACCTGCAGTCTGGAATAGGTTTAATTGTCCATTTTTCCCATACTAACCTCGAGATTTCTTCTTCCAAGTAATTATTTGCTGGGCTAAGTTTAATAGTTTGCCACCATAATTGCCTTCCACTCTTTATTTTACTATGTTTTTCAAGTAATTTTGTTTTCTACCTTATACTGTGTTTTAAAACCTGAACAATTCCAGTTACTTAAACATAAAAGAGCCCAAGTTCTAAATTCCAAGCTTTTATAGTGTTGTTATTATTTCTCCATGTTCAAAAATGTGCTCTAAAATATTTAAAGGGAACTCTGGGTCACAAAATGATCCTCTGTGTCTTGTAATGTCTATTTCTGCTTTTGGAGCATGCCGGTGGCTGCTGGCCACATGCTTCAATCAAAGGCAATTTTCCTGTCTCTGTTTAGCTCTGGTTCCCAACCAGCAGAAAGAATAACTTTGAAGCTTTCTCATTTTTTGTGATAAACAAAAACTTCAAATGTCAATGTCCTGCTCATGATTAAAATTCATCTTACATTTCGCCCCCTTCTTGCTCCCTCCCAGGTGACGGTTGGTTCATGGTGGAACTGAAGTTTCTGTTTTGTCTCTGGATCTACAAAGAATGAATTCGCCAAGTGTAACCTTATTTTCTCTGCCAAGTAAATGGTTGTTAGATTACATGTGAATCCAATGTGTCTACAGAGAGGAGAACATGATTAATACAGCCAGGACTTATGAGACATGGCATCAAATGCATTCTCTCACCGGAGAGGTACTGATACCAAACTAGAAAGGCAGCTGATGGGGAGTCAATATGACTTTTCATGATAAGCTACCTTTATTCACAATTTTCTCTTCTTTTGGGGAGGAACTGCAAATTTTATTGTAGCTTTATCATAATAAGCTACATGTAAACTCTGTGAAATCAATGTGAAATGGGAGTGAGCTGTGAAATATCAATACTTGTTGCCTCTCATTCTTTCTTTCTTCCTTTCCTCTCTCCTCTTTAAAAACCTATTTTCCTAATAGTTTTATTTTATTTTATTTTATTTTATTTTATTTTTAGACAGAGTTTCACTCTTGTCACCCAGGCTGGAGTGCAATGGGGTGATCTCAGCTCACTGCAACTTCCACCTCCTGGGCTCAAGCAATTCTTGTGTCTCAGCCTCCCGAGTAGCTGAGATTACAGGCACATGCCACCACGCCCAGCTAATTTTTGTATTTTTAGTAGAGACAGGGTTTCACCACATTGGCCAGGCTGGTCTCAACTCCTGACCTCAGGTGATCTGCCCACCTCAGCCTCCCAAAGTGCTGGGATTACAAGCGTGAGCCACCACACCCAGCCTTCAATTGTTTTATTAATGAGCACTGATCTATCCATTCAATCCATAAATATACATTGAATGTCTATGACATAACAAGCCCTCTCCGGGACACTAGGGACACTGAGAGAGACAAAACTCAGTCCCTGACTCCACAGAAAACACTTCTAATGAGTATATTTGTCATTGGGATTTTCTATTGATAATACATATTTATTTATGATATATTTAATGAACGTTGACTGAACACTTACTATGTGCCAGGCACGGTTCCAGATGCTGGAATATAGTGATGAATAAAACCAATAAAACTTATATGTTCATGAAGCTTACATTTAATGAGAAAAACTGATAATAAATAAATTAATAAAACATAAAATATGCCAAAGGTATGTAAGTGCTGTGGAGATAAGTAAACCATAGAAGAATAAATATCAAGTGCTGGGGGTTACAATTTTAGTAAGATGCCTGATGGTGATGAGGCGGGGGAGTTATGCAAGTATCTGGGATGAGAGCATTTCAGGGAGAGGCAGCAGCAAGTGCCAAGACCCTGAAGCAGGAGAGTGCCTGCTATTTTCAAGGGGCAACAGGAGAGTCCTGATAAAGGCAAGAACTTACGTATATAGCAATGACATGTCTAACCCAGCTTCTATTTGTAGTCTAATAAACACTGGATCATCAGCTGGAGTAAAGCAGAAGTGGGCTGACAGCATAGGATTATAACTGAAATGGTCTTGGTATTATTCCTACCACCTAAAGTAGATACCTGATGATGATAAGGAGATTAAAAGAATGTGACATCATATTTGCATGTCATATATTTGCAAACCATATATATAATAAAGGGTTAATATCCAAACCATATTAGGAATCAAAACTCAGTAGCAATAAAAATAAATGACTCAATTTAAAAAATGGGCAAAGGACCTGAATAAACGTTTCTCAAAAGAAGACATATGAATGGCCAACAGGTATAAGAAAAAGGACTCAACATCACTAATCATCAGGGAAATGCAAATCATAACCAAAGTGAGATGTCATCTCACTCCTGTTAGAACGGCTACGACCATTCTTATACCAAGTCAAAAGATAATAAGTGTTGGCAAGGATGTGGAGAAGAGGAAACCCTTCTACACTGTTGGTGGGAATGTAAATTGATATAGGCATTATGACATTTTTAAATAATATTTCATAAAATTTTACATTCCCACCAACAGTATACAGTATGGAAGTTCCTCAAAAAATTAAAAATAGAACTACCTTGTTATCCAACAATCCCACTTTTGGGAATGTAGACAAAGGAAATGAAAACAACGGCTTAAAGAGATATCTGCAAGCCCCATGTTCATTGCAGCATTATTCATAAGAGTCAAGATATGTAAATAACCTAAGTGTCCATCAGTGAATCAGTGGATAAAGGAACTTTGCTATATATACACAATAGAATTATTCAGCCATAAAAGAAGAAAATCCTGCTACTTGCAACAACATAGATGAACCTGGAAGACATTATGCTAAGTGAAATAAGCCAGACATAGAAAGACAGAAATTGCATGATATCACTTACATGTGGCGTCTAAAAAAGCCAAACTCGGCCGGGCGCGGTGGCTCAAGCCTGTAATCCCAGCACTTTGGGAGGCCGAGACGGGCGGATCACGAGGTCAGCAGATCGAGACCATCCTAGCTAACATGGTGAAACCCCGTCTCTACCAAAAAATACAAAAAACTAGCCGGGCGAGGTGGCGGGCGCCTGTAATCCCAGCAACTCGGGAGGCTGAGGCAGGAGAATGGCGTGAACCCGGGAGGCGGAGCTTGCAGTGAGCTGAGATCTGGCCACTGCACTCCAGCCTGGGCGACAGAGCGAGACTCCGTCTCAAAAAAAAAAAAAAGAAAAAAGAAAAAGCCAAACTCACAGAGGCAGAAAGAATAATGGTGGTTGCCAGGGGTTGCAGCGTGTGGGAAAATAGATATTAATCAAAAGGCACAAACTTTCAGTTATGAGATGAATACGTTCTGGGCATGTAACATATAGCATAGTTTATATTAATCTATTATTTACTTAAAATTTTGCTAAGAGAGTTGATCTTGTGTCCTTACCACATTCACACACACACACATCACACACCTACACACACACACACACAAAGGCAACGATGTGTGGTGAAGAGTGTGTTCATTAATTTGATTGTGATGATCACATAATGAATGCATACATTAAATCATGATGCTGTACACTTTGAATATATAGAATTTTTATTTGTCAGTTATACTTCAATAAAGCTGAGGGGGGAAAAGTAGAAGAAAATGACATAAAGAAATGTGTTTACAACCTGTCTTTCCCTGAATAGCATCCTCTTTTTTAAAAATCTTGCATCCAGATGTTGAATTACAAGATAATTGAAAGCTTTGCCTATTTCAATCCAGATGTTGAAAGTATTTAGCTTAAGAAAGACAAGCACCCTATTTCTGGAAACAGCCAACTTATGTGTTCAGTATTGAACAAGTACAATGAGTTGACTCTCTTTTCTTTCTTTTTACAAAAGCTATAATTCTCAACAAGCTCTGTAATTTCCTAGGTGGCTTATTCCTAAACTTCTTCCTGTTTTTCTCCATCATTTGTGAAATGATAGAAACAATTTCTTGCAACAATATCCTGAAAGAGAGCTGATTTTATAGCAAATGCTGTAATTTCAAATATTATAAAATCATAACTATAAATATAATTTCTAGCCCTAACAATGACCAGACATTATCATTTCAGTGCTGGAATTCTATATCAGTGCTTTGTGCTGTCTTGTAATAAATATACAGTTTACATCATGATGTTGTTAGGAACCCAAGTCTTGCATTAAATAAACTCCTTTCTACTGTCTTCTTAAAAAGACTATTTTCTCTCAGGTCTTTTAGGACTGAGGATTAGCAATAGAATTCTTATAGTTTTTGCAAAGAAGCTAATACAAAAATCAGGAGACCACATTAAATTGTTAAAATCAGGAGATCACATAAAATTGAAGATGGACTGGTATTTGGGTGTGGATACTCACGCTTACTAGCTGAAGTTTAACCGTGAACAAGTTACTAAACCCCTCTGATCATGTATAAAACAAGAAAAATAATTATACCTGCTTCATAGAGCTGTTTAGAGGAAAAGCCAACATCACCTGTGAGATCCTTCACACCGTCCCTATGCTCAATGATTGTTAGCTAATATTACGAATAAACAATTGGTACATATCTGTGCATTTATATAAAAATCTGTCCAAAAGTCATATATGATGGATATTCTTTTTACATATTTGCCTTCTTGATTCTCATCAGGGCCAGAAGGCAAGGAAGCCTTCTGGGTTTCACGAACAGGACATTGAGCCCTGTATTAATTTCACCTTGGGCTGTGATCACCTGAGTCCCGCCCTCCATGTCTGTCTCCTGGTTTTGTCCTCCCAGTAGGAAAACTTGGGAAAAATGAGATTTGCCCTTTGTTAATAAAAATCTACTTTATCTCAAATCAGAATTCTAAAGTGTATTAGTTTTAAAATAGTTAAATAATTTCTTCAATAGTTTAACTTCTTTTATGCAGGGAGCATCCAAGAGGAGAATCATTATTAAACACTCAAAAGAAAATAAAAGTATCTCAAAGGACCGGCTGTTTAATAAATAATCCATTGAATTCTTGCAGCCCTTTCTTTCAGATAAAAAGCAATAGCAAGCCCTGTTAAAGAAACCCATCACAGCAAAATCCACACCCCACAGAAAATGTCTAATAGAGTGAGATGACAGCACAAAGAGGTAAAAGAAGCTTGTCTTTGTAGAGTGAACAAAGATGTCTCTGGTAATTAGATGCATATTCATCTGTTTTAGCAAAGCTGAAAGGAAAGCCTGGGGAAACTGTAGCATTTGGGGTACCTCTGGGGTGCCCTTCCTCTAAGACATGTGACAGGAACACCTTAGTGGTTACACAAAATAACAATCAAACCCATTGATTTGATATGGGACTAGTTTAAATACATAATAGCATCATTGTAGTCTCATTATTTTTATTACCCACCTGCCCTAATGTGATGTCTATTACAAGCATATGTATGGTCATGTGGAGATGAGCCACATTATAAGTAGAAGTCACAGCAAATCCATCTCCCAGGGGTCAAGGCCCTTCAGATCTGGGACTTATCGCTCATTTTAGAGCCAACAGTCTCTGCTTTCACATCTGTACCCTCTGCTGTGGCCAGACTGACCCATTTGGGGGATTCAACGAAGATTAGCAGCTGTTTCCTCCTGCTCACCCACCAGGGTGACTTCTGGCCTGGAGCACTTCTACTATCGGGAGGCCATTCTTACCTCCTCACATGAAGTTTCTTGCTCTCTGTTTTGTCCCCACGTTGCCCAATGCTACACTCTCTTCAGAGCTCTGCACAGCCCTATAACCATTTGCTCGTGTGTCTCCCCGTTAGACTGAAGACAGTCAGCTCCATGTGCAAGATTCAGCACAACCCTTGACACAGAGAGGGCCTTGATCAATAGTTAAATGGATGAATAGAAATGAGTGGATGAAATCCATCTTCATAAAATAATAGGGTGCTTTTGGTTTGTCTTTAGCTTTCCTTAAACTAGCTTTTACCCTAGAATTTCTTAGAGGTAAAAATATATTAGGCTGCTGAGTTTGGGCTATTAAAAATGTTGACAATTCCACTGCATCTAACCAACCTCCTGGGGACAAGCCAGACCATGTTAGAAGCTGCTCTCAGGGGAGTTCTGTGATAGCAGGGGCAAAGCTAGTCCTTTCGTTTCTGAATAGGATTGAAAAAGGTCATTTGTAAAACAGAATGGAAATCAATCTGGGGTAACTGAGTAATCCCATTTGGTTTGCTGGAAAATGTGGGGTGGTATATTCAAGTCTTCAATAAATTGATACAAATTACCAAATACACACACACACACACAAAACAGAATTTTAAATATTGCACTGTTACAATGAATAATTCTGAAATTATTTTATTTCAAGAATAAAGTCATGAAAAACAAATGATAAAGGCATTCATCCAACCCATCTGTACCTCCCAAGCCCCAGCCTCTGAGAGCATGTGGCGGCTTGTGATCAGACACTGGGCACAGTGATTGGAGGTCAGAGGGAACCCATCCTAAGAACCTGTACTAAAACTGGGAAAGCTGTAGATTGCTCTGGTAAAGAGGGACTTTCTTCACATAATCCTTCTTAAATCCAGAGAAAATTATCAGAAAAAAAGACAAGGCTTAAGACATTAGATCTATGACCATTCTGTTCTTCAGTCCACACAAGCAACTTAATGGTCTGGTATTTCACATTAAAAATATTTATCAGCTATTTAGTCAATATTTGTCCAAATCCAAGGCCTTGTGATGCCACCACCCATGTGAGTTGTCCTCTGCCCAGGAGGGGTAGTCATCTAATAAGGAGCGACTGACCAGTAAACAAATAAATGCAGTCATGTGCCCTGGAAATCAATATGGAGTGGGTTTAGATCGCTGTAGGGCTACTAGCGAAAACTCAGATAGTCAGTGGGGGTGGCCGAGAGCATCAGGAAAGGGTTCAAAGAGGAGGTAGCTCTAGAACTGAGGTCTGAGAAATGATCATGGTGGTTGCGATGGAACAGGGTTCAGGTGGGAGTACAGAGTGGATGAGGGGTCCCAAGAGGGTAAGGTGTGTTCTCCAGGAGAATATGTTTGGGAGACTTCTTACAGTGGATGCAGCTATAGCACAGAGCAGTGGAAAGGTCCTTGGAGAGTTGGGGCTGGTAGGATCCTTGGTAGGTAAATGGGGCCTGACTGATAACGCTTTGACATGCGAGAATGGGGAGTCTGAATTTTATCCCATAGGTGATGGAAGCCTTAAAAGGGCTCAGAAAGGGCAAGATGACCCAGAAATGAAGCAATTTCTTTATGCTTTAATTCAGACTCTCTTTTGTAACAAGAATTCTAAGTAACCAAGCATTCATGCTAAGCACCAAAATATTTTAATACCTGTAATTCATTACCCATGCACTTGCTCCTGTCATATTTAACCTACTAGAGATTTGTATATTTTCAATTGTCTGAGATATTCTGTTAGCTCAGAACCAAAACTGTCCCTTTCTGCATGATGAGATGCTCCCCAACAAAAAATTATGGTCATGGAATATGGAGGTTTATTACCCTTGTTTTGCCTGAGCACCCACATAACCACATGACTTAAGGATCGTTATGCTGAAATCCTACATGATTTCCAAACCCTCACATTTCACCAAATGTAAGTCTAACTTTCTCTATAATGTATCTGAAGCCATGCACCAGGCCCAGACATTTTATCTCTAGAGAGCACCTGCATCAGAATTACCTAGGCCCCAGCCCAGACCTCCTAAATGAAGTTGATGGATAAATAGGACCTGGGATTCTGCATTTCCACAAGGTTCCTAGGAAGTTTGTAACCTCATTCGTGTATACAACATACTGGTTCAAATTTAGGCAACCTCATGGGAAAACATCACCTCAGGAGTATTTTGAAGGATATTGTCTCTAATTTAATTAAAAGTGATTTAGGGGTTTTAGGAAAATGAATGTTTATAGTTCCCCACAATATAAGGCTCCTGAGCTGAGAACATATTTTAGTGGCTGCTCTGCAGGTTTGTGTCATTTTTCTAAATTAAACGATCCTTTGGCATAGTACTTCCCCTGTCTCACTGTTACCACTTCTGATGCTGAGGTTACTGACTTCACACCTCTTCTTTCCAAGGTCAAATCTTTTGCCCAAAGCCTTACTTGAAAGCATCAAGAAAATATGTTGGTCTCTATTCTCTCACCACAAAAGCCATATTCAGAACACTGCCGTGAACTCAGTCCTGTACTCTCGGCACCTTTAAATAAGCATGGATGGGTATTAAAGCGTGGTTAGGATCTGTGAGAGACTGGAGGAGAGAAGAAAAAACCTGGATCTTAGGATAATGAGCTGGAGTTACCCAAGAATGATGAACAGGAATGTCAAAAGACTCAGAGCTAGTGCAGTGAGAGGCACTGTGGCCAGGGATGAATTTGGTAGAGGCAGGGAGAAACACTGACCTTAAAACAGAATCTGGCATAACTGGAGTTAACAGCAAATTTAATATTGCTCAGTGTTCAAGGGAGCCTTTTTCTTTGTGGAGTAAAAATGAAGCAATTTTACTGGCTATAAAAAAATGGCAATATTTCTGACTGTCCTTGTGTATTTTTAGCTGCTGAGATGAGATGACTATCTTATAACCATAGTTAATGCATGATTTTCAATGGTTCAGATTTTCCATGTTGCAGATTTGAGTATGACATTTTGGGATCTCTTTGTGTTGAGGGAAGATAGATTTCTTCTTTGTTAATGATTTTGAATAATTTTTATCTGAGTTCTGACAGATTTTGTTCTTTTAGAAGACCCTTTTTTCTTTTTAAAATGACAAAGGAGGAGAAAAAAGTAGGGCGAGAAGGCATTTCAAAGCCATCTTGTCCAGTCCCCTGGCCCATGTGGGAATGTGTTTTCATTTGAGCCATTTCAGACACTAATTTGTTTGGACAGAAATGCAGTGACATTCAGACAGAACAAGTCTGGACTGCTCCAGATACCATAGGTGCTAAAACGAGGAACACATGAGGTTTTGAGCATAAAACATATGTTAAGTTGAGGCATAAAATCACAAGTTCATTGATTTTAAGGAGTCCATGATTACTTTCAAGAACTTGGGTAAAAGGTATCATTTTGAAAGTATCCATCCCAATGCACTGATCATAATTCGTTACTGCATTTTACAAAAAAAAAAAAAAAAAAAAAGATGTTAAAACATTGGGAACGTTTTTATTTTGCAAAACAACAAATGTAAAAATTCACACTTTTGAAGGCATTTTGGAAAGAGCCAATTCATAGTAGGTATACCCTCACAGGTGAAGGATGCTCATTCTTGGTTGGCAGGAGAATCAAAGGGACAACCTCATGAGACTGTAAGCCTAGCAAAGGTGGAGGCTGTGTGCCTTTTTCACATGATTTTTCTCCAATGGCTACTACTGCCTAAAAATTACTAGGTGCTTAAGATATTGTTAAATGAATACATGAATCTACAAGAAATTGGCTGTATTATTGGACCCATCATTTTACCGTTAGAAAGTTATTCTAAAGAAATAAAAAGGATGAGATCAAAGGCGTAGCCACATAGCTTCTCATCATGATGTTGTTAGTGATGGTCAAAAATGTGTGGAAATAAATCTAAAAATGAGGCTGGGAGAGAGTGGTTGGTTAAATTATGGTAATCTATATAACAGCATATTGTGAAGCTATTAAAATGTTATATAAAATATCTAATGACAAGGGGAAGTGAAATAGATTGATAAGGAAGTAGGTTACCAATCTTTAATAACTATAATATTTCTCAAAAATGACTGTGACCTTTATCACAGGGTCTTGAAATTAGAAACTATTTTGTTTCCTTATTTTTACTGTCTGTTTTCTATCATGAGCATGTATTATATGTTGCATTTGTAGCAGTAAGACATTATTAAAAATATAATACAAGAAAAGCTCTTATCACCTGAAAGCTACACAATGATACTTGAAATTCTCAGAAAGTTTTATTCTGTATAATCCTCTATTGATTAAGCTGCTCAGGAGGTCATTAGTAAATTCCTTGGTCATTGTTAGTTTTTGTTTAGTTTAGACAAAAATTCAAAGAAGGCAAAAAAATGGAAACAAAGCCCCAGAGTGTTAAAAAGGTACGAAGGGGTAGATGTTTTAATTTATGTGAAAAAATGATATTTCGGAAGTGAGTTAGAATTTTGAGTGCCATTAGAAAAACATAATAATTAACCACAGCATAATCAAACAGAAGAAAGTTTGACAATAGCAGAGAACTCTGGGAAGGAAAAACTTCACTTTGTGTGGCATGACCTGAGAGCATTGTCTGTGGTCTTCTGGGGCTTTCAGTCCCTACCCACTGAGAGATGCCTTCAGATGTGAGACATGGCTGTGGAGATTCCTGAAAAGATGCCAAGCGATTATCAGGGAAGAACCCTGTGCTCAAACCATCAAAATGATGCCTCAGCACCAATGGCCATCCTTTCTTTTCAGTTGATGTCAATCTCACTGTCTTGGTCAGCTCAGGTTATTCTAACAAAAATCCCATAAACTGAGTGGCTTAAACAGCAGACATTGCTCTCTCACAGTTCTGGAGGTTGGAAAGTCCAGAAACAAAGTGCTGACAGATTTGATATCTGGCAAAGCCCTCTTCCTAGTTATCCATATAACCTTTTAGCCTTTTAGCCATTATCCTCACATGGCTAAAGAGAGGGGCTCTGGTATCTTCTTCTTCTTTTTATAAGGGGACAAATCCCAGCATGGGGGACCCACCTTCATGAGTTCATCTAAAACTAATTACCTCCCAAAGGCCCCATCTTCTAATACCAGTACAGTGGGGATTAGGGCCTCAACATATGAGTGGGGCGAGAGGCGGCAGGGGTGCCCATACATTCAATTCAAAGCATTTACCCTTGATATTTGCTAGATTCTGGTCAACGGTAGCTAGAAATACGACTCTTAGGCCAGACTGGATGCATTTTGATGGCACAGCAGGCACAGGACAAAGCCCATGGTGTGTAGCTGGCCTGTGTCCAGCAAGGAATATGGCTATGTGTTGGGGAGGAAACCACTGCCAGGAAAAAGCAGAAAGAGGTGGTATTTACTTAGAACCTTTCAGGTTCCGAGCACTGCTTCCCCCATTATTTGTTCCAAACCTCACAGGATTTCTGTGAGCTGGAATTGTGGTCCACATTTTACCCATGAGAAAAGAGAAGCTCAGCCAAATTAAGTCATGTGGCTAAGAAGTGAGGCAGTTGACTTTAGAGCCCAGAGCTGTCTGGCTCCAAAACTAGTGCCCTTTCCACTTAATTATGTAGATTGCTGGAATTTCATTTCTATAAGAGCAGGGATCTTTGTTTCATTCACTGATGTATCCCAAGGAATCTACAAGAGTTATATACAGGTAACGAGCACTCAGAAAATATTTGTTGAATGAATGAATAAATGAATTAATCAAGATGAAACTACAAGGTGCATGGAAACCTCAAAAGTCTTATGTCTTTTTTCTTGAGCTGAGTCTTCACAGACATTGCAGACTGAACCAATTAAAATTGGGTTGGCTGTGTCTTAGTTTGCAGGGTGTTCAGAGTGACAAAGCACGTGTCTCGATATTGTTCACAAATATAATTAATTGCTAAAAGATGACATTACTAAGAAATATTTACTCTGGTTGGTGGGGTCATTTCCAGCCGACAGCAATAAATTGCCACCTTTGCAGGATCTTTGTCTCCTGAGGCTGCCCATTCAGACCTTCACCTGTCCTCACTGTAGCTGCCCATTGGGACTGGAGAGCTGCCAAGTTGAGTCGAGACTAGGGCAAGCTGCCATCAGCTGATGCAGGCAACCTGATGTCTTTCTCCTTTGCAGCTGGCTTTACAATTTTTATTTCAGCCCTGTCCTTGAACATAGTTCAAGTGAAGTGGTTTAACATTTTAGTCAGTCCCCAATTCAGCACATTCCCAATTCAATTTAAAGATGCCAAACAGCATTTATAGTCATTGCACATAGGCATTCCTCAGAGCAGTTTCACTGGAAATCCTCCCTTATGCAATTTCTGTTACAGACTTTATTTCAAAACACCACCCAAGGGCTGTAGAAATGATCAGAATTGGCTGGACTCTGATAGATTTGTTCTTACATGTGGGTGTCTAGGACAGGGTTAGACCTTTCAGCCTGTGTACGTTTGGTTTTTGGTGCCCAAAATCAACACCAAGAGCCAATTTTCTTTATGCTTATGGGTGCAAAACTACAACATAATTTTGAACAAAGCATTTGAACTCTGTAAGCTTCAATTCCCTATTCTGTAAAATGTGACCAACGTATCCTATAAAATTATTGTATTAAATAAAATAAAGCAGTGCCTGGAGCCCCTTTGTTTACAGGGACAAGCATCAAGACCCTGAAAAGCCATGTCACTTCCTCCATTCACACGACTAGTACAAGGCACCTCTGGAATCAATACCCAAGTCTCCCAATTCTGTGCTCATTAGTCAGGCTGTCACACCTGCTGTATACTTTCCAATTTAGACAGGAATTGAAGCACATTTGGTATCATAAACTAGCAACGATTTTAAGTCCAAAAAGACAACCTGGTATTTTTTTAAAAGGGAAGAACATTATATAAATTACATTTAAAATGATTTCTAGTTCTTCACTCTTATGTTTTTGAGATACTTTATTCTCCATTTGAATCATTTTCTTGGTCTTAATATGAGCTTGGAGTACAATTATTACTAGTTATTTATGGACTAGAACCTTCCCCTTAACTCAAAAAGTAGGTGTATAGAATTTTTTTAATTTTTCTACAGAAAAACTAAGCTGTGATTTTTAAAAATTTTAAATAAATGATTCCCAAATTTGATCCTGCATCAAGGTGAATTTGTACTGCCAGACACTTTAGTAAATATTTAGCTTCAGTTAAAATATTACTCTAATACGTTCACAGGAAATACATGATAGTTAATAATAAAAATAATCTATTGAAGGTTATTCAATCTCATTGATGTCCAACTTCATTGCATAATTCCCAAATGGAGTACCCAGTCACGCGATGTTTGAAATCACCGGGAGATCTCAAGTAACACAGAAACAAGACAACCATGAAGGCAGTTGCCAAGGGGTCTTGTACCTTATATCACCTATCCTGACCCCTTAATACTGCTCACAGTTCAGCTGAGTGTCTAAATACTAGATTAACTAGGCATTTGACTCTCTAAATAGTGTCTTCTATGACATTTCTTCATCCTTAAACGAACGTCAATCTTTGAACCAGCGATGGAGTGCAAGCATCATGACTCTCTCATTCTGACTTTTGTCACAATATTAGGTATAAAGAATGTGTTGCCTCCTTATTTTGGGCATAAGAAGTGCATCATTATTGTATTATACCTGACAACTAGCCTATTCTGAACATGCTGGAGAGGGGCTGTCAGAGTCTCTGGTACTTTCAGAATCAGTTTAGCACCAGGATGCATCCCTCACAGTGTAGGGACTGAGGACTCGCTGAACTCATCAGAAATGGTACTTGCAAGAAGCAAATGCAATCATTTTCTAGGGCTGTGGAAATCAGTCAAACTTCCTCTCAAAATTGTTTAGCATTTAGAAAAAATAATAATAATGAAAAGGAAAGATCTTCGTTCTACTGTGCAAAAATGCTATTATCTATCCCTGTTGAGGAATGGTAAGGCCTTACGCTACATAAAAGATGTTCCAGTGGGTAGCCTGCTTCAATTTGGAGCCCAGCAGTGTCTGTTTTGACCACAGGAGTCTTCCCCATCTCTTCTCCCCAGGAAAAAGGTAAAGATATTCGAAAAAACATATTGTGTTGAGATTTTTCTTGATACATCAGACTGAAATGTCTTACTGAATTTTACAGCTCCATAAAACCTGAATTAAAGTGTGAGTACTACATGCTCACTATGTGATCCATCTTCCTGGAGAAGCACAATATTTTATCTGGTGATTTTAAAAGTCTGGTGTTTCACCTGCAATCTAATTTGGAAGCAGTGATTGTAAACAACCAGTAAGAATTGGGCCTTTGTGATTCTGGGTCCAGCCACACAGCCATTGCTCACTCTGGCAGCTCAGCATCCATCAAACAGAAGCTTGTGGAAGGGTGACCATTAATCTCCACAGGGCTTCCTTTTCCATAAACTTTCAGTCCTGGCACTAATGTCTTAGTTCAGGATATGGTATGCAGCCAGCTGGAACTACCAGACTAACCCCTGCAGGGTGAGTTCACTTTATGTCTTTGTAAAATACACTCACCATTAAGGTCGAATAAAATATTACCAAGGAGAGCTGTAAATTTTATGAAATTTAACAAATATTTGATTGTTTCTTTCTAGCTCTACTCTGTTACCTATTGGATGTGAAAGCATTTGGGAAAGTTACCCAAATATCCAAAGCCTCAGTTTCCTTATCTACAAAACGGAGACTATAATAGATATCTTCATAAGGTTCTTGTGTGGTTTAAATAAGATAATACATGCATATGGATCAATATTTATTAGTGGTTAGAATAATGCTTGGCACAGGGTAAATGACACATAAATGTTTGTTCATTAAATAAAATGCTTTCGCCCAGCACCTGGCACATAGAAAGTACTCAATAAGTGCTTGATGTAATTGCTGATATCACTGTTGCCATCATCATCATCACATCAGGCACTACATTAGGCACAATGGCGGGGAAACAAAGATCTAAAATGTGTAGTCTTTTATCTCAAGGAGCTTACCTTTAGTGGGGGAGAAAAACATGTACTATGTGGGAAAGTGTCCTGCTGGTCTCTGATCTTGAGAGCAGACCCAGAAACTCCGATAGTCTCTCCTTAATCCTGTCACTCCAGAAAAGACCAGCTTATAAGTGCAATACAATGATGGCATCCTTGAAAGCACCAGTCCAAGGGGCAGGAATATCATTCATGGCTCATTGTGATAAAAGAAATACAAAATGTATCTGACATGAAAGGGAGAAAGACATTAATTCTGTCTGCAATAATCAAGAAGTACTTTATAGAAGAGGTAGCATTTAAAAGGGTCCTTGAAAAATAAGAAAGTTTAACACAAAAAAGAAAATACTGGGACTTCTATTTCTAGCTATGATGGAGTAATTGGCCCTGGATTAGACCTTTCACTAAAAACTACCAAAATATACGAGGTAATTGTTTTCAGACACTGTTTAAAAGGCAGTACAATTCGGTGAACCATTAGGGAAGGGAAACTCATGAGGTGAGTCTCCTGATTATCCCAGACATCTGCTTGGGGACAATTTCCTGACCACAACACGGTGAGCTAGAGTCCAAGCAGAGCATGGCAATCCCACTGAGCTGGTAAGAAAGAAATCACAGTTCCTAGATGTACAGGAACCATCCCCCTCTGATCCCCAGAAGCCTGTTTGAGAGTTTCCAACAAGTCTTTGCCTGAGGATGGGGCTGCAACTGGGTAGCGTCGACAATATGATGAGGCTTACTAGCTGTCACACAGTCGAGATCAGAACGAAGGTAAGAGATGATCCAGCAGTGTCTTGGGGACATTGGAGTTTCAGGCTAGCCAGAGAGTATGAAACTCATTAACACCTCATTAACATCCCAGACATCCAGCTGAGATACCAGAAAGTCTGAGCCAGAAGAATAGAGACCACTCCATAAAATAAGGCATAAGCCTACTACAATAACAAACCTAACACCAATCCCTGAAAGATCAGGAAGCAGGAGACAAAGGGAGGGGGGACAAAGTTTGGAAGCTGAGTGCCACCACATTAGAGTGGCCAGGGAAATAACTGGACTTTCCATGGATCCGCCCTAAATAAATCATAAAACCAAGTCTACCCAGGGTGAAGGTGGTCCATCAATAAGTGAGCTGCCTACTAGAAAAAAATTCACAGTCTTCAGAGGAAGATAATAGATTCCTGAGTTTCTTAAATGTATATTTGACAATATCTAGAATGTACAATCAAAAATTACTGAAGAGACAGAGAAGAAAAAAATGAAAATGTGTGACCCATACTCAAGAAAATGTGTGACCCATACTCAACTCTAGATGTTGGATTTACTAAAGATATTAAAGCATTTATGATAAATATGTTTGAAGAATTAAGTGAAAATATGTTTAAAAAATTAAAGAAGGCTGGGCGCGGTGGCTCAAGCCTGTAATCCCAGCACTTTGGGAGGCCGAGACGGGCGGATCACGAGGTCAGGAGATCGAGACCATCCTGGCTAACACGGTGAAACCCCATCTCTACTAAAAAAAATACAAAAAACTAGCCAGGCGATGTGGCGGGCGCCTGTAGTCCCAGCTACTCGGGAGGCTGAGGCAGGAGAATGGCGTGAACCCGGGAGGCGGAGCTTGCAGTGAGCTGAGATCTGGCCACTGCACTCCAGCCTGGGCGACAGAGCGAGACTCCGTCTCAACAACAAAAAAAAAAATTAAAGAAATAGTATCTTCATGAGTGAACGGGTAGGAAATCTACTTAAAGAAGTAAAACTTACACCAAAAAAAAAATCTAGAACTAAAGAGTGTGTTAATCAAATGAATTGACTGGGTGAACTTAGCAGTACATTAAAGATGGCAAGAAAAAAAAATACGCAGTGAACTTGAAGACAGAACAATCAAAATTACCCAATTAGTTTTTGTCTTTTGTTTTTCGCTTTTTTTTTTTTTTTGTCTGCTACTGCACTCAGTATTTCATATTTTTCATCTCCTTTACTTTGGTCTTCCTGGTGAATGTGTAGTAGCATCCCACTGTGGTTTTAACATGCATTTTCCTACAGACTAATGATGTTGAGCACCTTTTCATGTTTGTTGGCCACTTGGTTATTCATTTTCAAGTAATGTACAGGCTTTTCTTCACTTTTCTCTTGAATTGTCTTTTTCTTATTAATACACTGTAATATAAACACGGGGGCCTAGTAACCCTCTACCCACTCACCCCCACACACCCCAATCTACTCAACAAGTGAGTATGAAAACAAGTCCAAGGTGAGCAAAGAATGCTCTGTAGATGTAGGGTGCTTCCAGTAGGAGCTGAAGCCCACTACTCTTCTCAAAGCCAGGCTCTTCTCACTGAGACAGAGTGAGAAGAGATGTCATTTCCACACTGTGAGTCAAGTCTACACTGTGTTCTGAGCACTGTTCTGGGGGTTGGAAATTCTGCAGTGAACAAGACAAGACAGACCAGTCGTTGGGAACCCAGATGGTCACTTGAACATGATGATAATGGCACTCCACCCTTTCTCTTCTGGAGCTAGGCTGAACTTCCTCACGCAAGACTCTAGAAGTGATGAGTGCCCTGGCTAATAACAACAATAATAAGCTATGGACACTTACTGAGCACTTCTATGTCCCAGGTGTTATGCTAAGTACTTCCATGTGTTAAGCTCATAGTTCTCAAACTTCAACGCACATCAGCATTGTCGCATTGTCTAGGGGATGTATTAAACACAGACTGATCCTGGGCCTGCCAGTTTTTGACTCAGGGAGCCTGGAAATGTTCTTTTCTAGCAGATTCCCAGATAATGCTAATAGTACGACCATTTAAGTCATTACCGCAGAGCAACCCTTTGGGGTGGGGACTGTCATAATCTCTGTTACCCTATGATGCCACTGAGGCACAAACAAACTAAGCAATATCTATGTCTCTGGCCACACTGCTAATAATTGGTGGAACTGGTATTAGAACCAAAGCAGCATGACTTCACAGTGTGCACACTTGTCTATTAACTACACCACACTATGCCCCAAGGAGCTTGCTTTTAAAGGCGCTCATAAACAGTCTAGCTTAACAGCTGAAATAACAGCCAGGTATAGCCTGTAGCCTCTATTCCCATTAAATAAATCTGTCATTCTTTTTTTTAATTCTTCCATAAGTTGTTGGGGTACAGGTGGTATTTGTTATATGAGGAAGTTCTTTAGTGGTGATTTATGAGATTTTTGTGCATCCATCACCCAAGCAATATACACTGCACCATTTGTAGTCTTCTATTCCTCACCTGCCTCCCACTCTTCCCCCCAAGTCCCCAAAGTCCATTTTGTTATTATTATGCCTTTGAGACTTCATAGCTTAGTTCCCAGTTATCAGTGAGAATATATTATATTTGGTTTTTCATTCCTCAGTTACTTCACTTAGAATAATAGTCTCCATCTGGGCTCAGTGGCTCACACCTGTTATCCCAGCACTTTGGGAGGCTGAGGCGGGTGGATTACCTGAGGTCAGGAGTTCGAGACCAGCCTGGCCAACATGGTGAAACCCTGCCTCTACTTAAAAAAAAATTAGCCAGGTGTAGTGGCACACGCCTGTAATCCCAGCTACTTGGGAGGCTGAGGCAAGAGAATTGCTTGAGCCTGGGAGGCAGAGGTTGCAATAAGCGCCACTGCACTCCAGCCTGGCCGACAGAGCAAGACTCTGTCTCAAAAAAAAAAAAAAGAATAATATCTCCAGTCTCATCCAGGTCACTGCAAATGCTGTTAATTCATTTCTTTTTTTATGGCTGCATAGTATCCCATCATCTATCTATCTATCTATCTATCTATCTATCTATCTATCTATCTATCTATCTATAAATAATATACCACAGTTTATTTTTCCATTCATTAATTGATGGGCATTTGGGTTGGTTCCATGATTTTGCAATTGTGAATTGTGCTGCTATAAACATGCGTGTGCAAGTATCTTTTTGAATAATGACTTCTTTTCCTCCGGGTAGATACCCAGCAGTGAGATTGCTGGATCAAATGTTAGTTCCACTTTTAGTTCTTTAGGGAATCTCCACACTGTTTTCCACAGTGGTTGTACTACTTTACATTCCCACTGGCAGTGTAGAAGTGTCCCCTGTTCACCTCATCCACACCAACATCTACTGTTTTTTGATTTTTTGATTATGGCCATTCTTGCAGGGGTGAGTTGGTATCACATTTGTGGTTTGGATTTGTATTTCCCTGATTATTAGTGATGTTGAGCACTTTCTCATATGTTTGTTGGCCATTTGTATATCTTCTTCTGAGAATTGTCTATTCATGTCCTTAGCCCACTTTTTGATGGGATTGTTTGTTTTTTTTCTTACTGATTTGAGTTTGTTGTAGATTCTAGGTATTAGTCCTTTGTCAGATATATAGATTATGAAGATTTTCTCCCACTCTGTGGGTTGTCTGTTTACTCTGCTGACTGTTCCTTTTGCTGTGAAAAAGCTCTTTAGTTTAATCAGGCCCCAGATATTTTTCTTTGTTTTTATTGCATTTGCTGTGGGTTCTTGGTCATGAAATCCTTGCCTAAGCCAATGTCTAGAAGGGTTTTTCAAATGTTATCTTCTAGAATTTTTAGAGTTTCAGGTCTTAGGTTTAAGTGCTTAATCCATCTTGAGTTGATTTTTGTGTAAGACAAGAGATGAGGGTCCAGTTTCATTCTCCTACATGTGGCTAGCCAATTATCCCAGCACCATTTGTTGAAAGGGGTGTCCTTTCCCCACTTTATGTTTTTGTTTGCTTTGTCAAAGATCAGTTGGCTGTAAATATTTAGGTTTATTTCTGGGTTCTCTATTCTGTTCCATTAGTCTATGTGCCTATTTTTGTACCAGTACTACACTGTTTTGGTGACTATGGTCTTACAGTATAGTCCTAATTGAAATTAGGTAGTGTGATGCCTCTGGATTTCTTCTTTTTGCTTAGTCTTTCTTGCTTTGGCTATGCAGCCTCTTTTTGGATTCCATATGAATTTTAGAATTTTTTTTTCTAATTCTGTAAAGAATGATGGTGGTATTTTGATGGGAATTGCAATGAGTTTGTAGATTGCTTTTGGCAGTATAGTCACTTTCAAAATGTTTATTCTACCCGTCCATGAGCATGGAATGCATTTCCATTTGTTTGTGTCATCTATGATTTCTTTCAGAAGTGTTTTGTAGTTTTCCTTGAAGAGGTCTTTTGACCCCTTGGTTAGGTATATTTCTAAATATATTTTTTTGCAGCTATTATAAAAGGGGTTGAATTCTTGATTTGATTCTCCACTTGGTCGCTGTTGGTGTATAGAAGAGTTGCTGATTTGTGTACATTAATCTTGGATCCGGAAACTTTGCTGAATTCTTTTATTAGTCCTAGGGGATTTCTGGAGGAGTCCTTAGGGTTTTCAAGATAAACAATCAAATCATCAGCAAACAGTGACAGTTTGACTTCTTCTTTACTGATTTGGATGCCCTTTATTTCTTTTTGTTCCCTGATTGCTCTGGCTATGATGTCCAGTACTATGTTGAAGAGGAGTGGTGAGAGTGAGCATCCTTGTCTTGTTCTGGTTGTCAGAGGGAATGCTTTCAACTTTTTCCCATTCAGTATTATGTTGGCTGTGGGCTTGTCATAGATGGTTTTTATTACAATAAGGTATGTATCGTGAGTGGTATGCCAATTTTGCTGAGAGTTTTAATCATAAAGGGATGCTGGATTTTGTCAAATGCTTTTTCTGCATCTATTGAAATGATCATGTGATTTTTGTTTTTAATTTTGTTTATGTGGTGTATCACATTTATTGACTTGCATATGTTAAACCATCTTTGCATTCCTGGTATGAAACCCACTTGATCATGGTGAATTATCTTTTTGATATGTTGTTGGATTTGCTTAGTTAGTATTTTGTTAAGGATTTTAACATCTATGTTCATCAAGGATATCAGTCTGTAGTTTTCTTTTTTGGTTATGTCCTCCCCTGGCTTTTGGTATTAGGGTGATGCTGGCTTCATAGAATGAATTAGGGAGGGTTCCTTCTTTCTCTATCTTGTGGAAGAGTGTCAAAAGTATTGCTACCAATTCTTCTTTGAATGTCTAATAGAATTTTGCTGTGAATACATCTGGTCCTGGACTTTTTTTTGTTGGTAATTTTTTAATTACCATTTCAATCTACTGCTTGTTATCAGTCTGTTCAGGGTGTCTAATTCTTCCTGGTTTAAGTTAGGAAGGTTGTATTTTTTCAGGAATTTATCCATCTCTTCTAGGTTTTCTAGTTTCTGTAAAGGTGTTGATAGTTGAATGATCTTTTGTATTTCAGTGGTGTCAGTTGTAATATCTCCTGTTTCATTTCTTACTAAGGTTATTGGATTTTCTTTCTTCTTTTCTTAGTTAATTTTGCCAGTGGTCTATCAATTTCATTTATCTTTTCAAAGAAGCAGCTTTTTGTTTAATTTATCTTTTGTATTTTTTTTGGTTTCAATTTCATTTAGTTTGCTCTGGTCTTTGTTATTTCCTTTCTTCTGTTGGGTTTGGGTTTGGTTTGTTCTTGTTTCTCTAGTTCCTTGAGGTGTGATCTTAGAGTGTCAGTTTGTGCTCATTTAGTCTTTTTGATGTAGGTATTTAGGGCTATAAACTCGCCTCTTAGCACCACCTTAGCTGTATCCCAGAGGTTTTGATGGGTTGTGTCACTATTGTCATTCAGTTGGAAGAATTTTTAAATTTCCATCTTGATTTCATTTTTGACCCAATGTTTATTTGGAGCAGATTATTTAATTTCCATGTATTTGCATGATTTGGAGTGGATTTTCAGTTTTGTTTCACTGTGGTCTGAGTGCTTGATATCATTTGAATTTTCTTAAATTTGTTGAACCAGTCTATCATGGAGAAAGTTTCATACGATGTTGAATAGAATGTGTATTCTGTGGTTGTTGCATGAAATGTTCTGTGTATATCTGTTAAGTCCATTTGTTCCAAAGTGTAGTTTAAATCCATTGTTTGTTGACTTTCTGTCTTGATGACCTGTCTAGTGCTGTCAGTGGAGTATTGAAATCCTCCACTATTATTGCATTACTGTCTATCACATTTCTTAGTTCTATTAGTAATTATTTTATAAAATTGGGAGCTCCGGTGTTAGTTGCATACATGTTTAGAAGTGTGATATTTTCCTGTTGGACAAGGTCTTTTACCATTATATAGTGTTCCTCTTCATCTCATTTAACAGCTTTTGCTTTAAAGTTTGTTTTGCCTGACATAAAAATAGCTACCCCTGCTCACTTTTGGTGTCCATTTGCATGAAATGGCTTTTTCCACTCCTTCACTTTAAGTTTATGTGAGTCCTTACGTGCTAGGTGAGTCTCCTGAAGGCAGCAGATAGTTGGTTGGTAAGTTCTTATCCATTTGGCAGTTCTGTATTTTCTAAGTGGCGCATTTAGCCCATTTACATTCAATGTTAGTATTGAAATGTGAGGTACCATTGCATTCATTGTGTTCTTTGTTGCCTATGTACTTTTTGTTTGGTTTTTGTTTTTGCTTTTTAACTTGCATTTTTGTTTTATAGGTCCTGTGTGATTTATGCCTTAAAGAGGCTCTGTTTTGATGTATTTTCAGGGTTTGTTTCAAGATTTAGAAACAGTTCTTGTAGTGGTGGCTTGGTAAGGCAAATTCTCTCAGCATTTGTTTGTCTGAAGAAGACTGTGTATTTCCTCCATATATGATGCTTAATTTTGTTAGATACAAAATTCTTGGCTGATAATTGTTTTGTTTGAGGAGGCTGAAGATAGGGCATCAATCCCTTCTAGCTTCTGGAGTTTCTGCTGAGAAATCTGCTGTTAATCTGTTTTCCTTTATAGGTTACCTGGTGTTTTTGCCTCACAGGTCTTAAGATTCTTTCCTTTGTCTTAACTTTGGATAGCCTGATAACAATGTGCCCAGGCAAAGATCTTTCTGCAATGAATTTCCCGGGTGTTCTTTGTTCTTCTTGTGTTTGGATGTTAAGGTCTCTAGCAAGGCTGTGAAAGTTTTCCTCAATTATTCCCCCAAATATATTTTCCAAGCTTTTAGAATTCTCTTCTTCCTCAGGAATACCAATTATTCTTAGGTTTGGTCATTTAACATAATCCTAGACTTCTTGGAGACTTTGTTCATATTTTCTTATTCTTTTTTCTTTGTCTTTGTTGAATTGGGCTAATTCAAAGACCTTGTCTTTGAGCTCTGAATTTCTTTCTTCAACTTGTTCAATTCTATTGCTGAGACTTTCCAGAGAATCTAGCATTTCTAAAAGCATGTCAAAAGTTTCCTGAATTTTTTATTGTTTTTCTTTAAGCTATCAATTTCCTTGAATATTTCTCCCTTCACTTCTTGTATCATATTTTGAATTTCCTTGCATTGGACTTCGACTTTCTCTGGTGCCTCCCTGATTAGCAACTAACTAACCTCCTGAATTCTTTTTCAGGTACATCAGGAATTTCTCCTTGGTTTGGATCCATTGCTGGTGAACTAGTGTGATTTTTGGGGGGTGTTGAAGTGCTTTGTTTTGTCATATTACTAGGGTTGTTTTTCCGGTTCTTTCTCATTTGGGCAGACTCTGTCAGAGGGGAGGCCTAGGGCTGAAGGCTCTTCAGATTCTTTTGTCCCACAGAATGTTCTCCCTGATGTAGTACTCTCCCCCTTTTCCTTTGGATGTGGCTTTCTGTAAGCCAAACTGCAGTGATTGTTGTCTCTTCTGGGCCTAGCCACCCAGTGACTCTACTTGGCTCTGGGTTGGTACTGGGGGTTGTCTGCACTGAGTGCTGTGATGTGAACCATCTATGGGTCTCTCAGCTGCGGATTCCAGTGCCTGTTCCAGTGGAGGTGGCAGGGAATACAATGAACTACATGAGGGTTCTTAGCTTTGGTGGTTTAATGTTTTATTTTTGTGCTAGTTGTCCTACCGCCAGGAGGTGGCACTTTCCAGAGGGCATTAGCTGTGGTATAATGGGGAGGAACCAGCAGTGGGCAGGGCCCTAGAACTCCCAAGATTATATGCCCTTTGTCTTCTGCTACCAGGGTGGGTAGGAAAGGACCATCAGGTAGGGGCAGGGCTAGGCATATGTGATCTCAGACTCTCCTTCGGCGGGTCTTGCTGCAGATTCTGTGGCAGATGAGGGTGAGATTCCCAGGTCACTGGAGTTGTGTACCTAAAAGGATTATGTCTGCCTCTGCTGAGTCATGCAGGTTGTCAGGGAAGTAGGGGAAAGCTGGCAGTCATAGGCCTCATCCGGCTCCCACACAAACCAAAGGGCCGGTCTCACTCCCACTGTTCCCCACCAACAGCCCCCAGATGGTTTCCAGGTGGAGAGGTATACTAAGGGGCTTGAAAACCTGCCCCAGGCTATCCGCCTCCCAGTGGTTAAAGAAAAGGGCTTGGTTCTTCCACCACCTGTGGAGTCTGCACACTGGACTTGTGCCCTACCCTGAGTTCTGGCCAGCAGGCTTCTCACCCTATTCAAGTTGTTACAAAGTTCAGCTAGAGATTTGCTCCTCCCTGTGTAATTTTACCCCTTGCTCCTCTCCTGTTTTCCTGTGGTGCCAGGCAGAGATGGCCTGCTAGGGGGCCCAGTGACCTCCCAGGGCCTTTCTGTTGCTTCCTCTACCCCTATATTTCGCTGGCTCTCCAAATTGACTCAGCTCCAGGTAAAGTCAGAAACATCTCCCGCAAACAGACCTTCATCTTCTCCAGTGGGTGGTGTGTTCGGGAGAGGAGGAAGGTCTCCCTTTCCCACTTCCCGAGTTGGGGCACTCACAGTTTTGGGGGGGTTCTCCTGGGTTCTGCAAGAGCAGTCCACTTCCATCAGAGGGTCTGTGGGTCCTCTCAGGATTGCTGGTTTGTTCTTGCAGTTGATCTGGAGCTAAAATTCACAATGTGAGCCTCCACCCACTGCTCCGTATGGAGCTGCAATCTAGTCCTGTCCCCTGTCCACCACGACCTCTGTTCAATCCATCTCAAAATTACCCAATTTGAAGAACAAAGGGGTAAAACTTATGGAAAAGTAATCATAGACCAAGGGACCTGTGAGAAATCATCTAACTTATTAGTAATAAGGGTCCAAAAGTAGATGAGAGTAAAAAATGGGGCAGAAAAAAATATTTTTAAAAGTAATAACTGAAATATTCCCAAATGTGATTTTTAAAGTAAACTTACAGATCTGAGAAGTTTAACCAACCCCAAGAGGTATAAACACAAAAACAAATCACATCTAAGTACATTATGTAGAAATACTAGAAACAAAAAATAGGAGAAAGTGTTGAAAACAGCCAGAGAGAGGGAATAAAAACAGGCATAAAGGAAAAAATCAAAATGTGAATGATCACTAACTTCTCAGAAACAGTGGAGACCAGGAGTCAAAGAACAATATCATTAAAGTAATTTTTTTTTAAATGGCAACTCAGAATTCTATATCCAGTTAAAATAGCCTGTCAAACAAGAGTAAAATAAAGATTTCTCAGGGAAACGGACATTTATCATTCAGCACCAGCAAAGCTGTACTATGGGAAACACTAAAGGATGTTCTTCAGGCTATAAGGAAAGGATACTAGATGGGAACTTGAAATTGCAGGAAAGAAAGAACATCACAAGTTGTCAATAAGTGTGTAAATATAAAAGCTATGACTGCTTTTCCTCTAAAAACTTTTCCACAAAAGAACTAAGTGTCTAAAGCAAAAATAATAAAAAACGAAACACTGTAAAAGGAGGTTTATAACCTATATAGAAGTAAACAATGTGAGAATAGTAGCAAAAAGGACAGTGGCATTAGTAAATGGAATTACACTGTTGTAAGGTTATTACACTTATGAAGCAGGAAGTGGGAAATCAGAAGTGTCTGGTCAAGTAGGAAGTACAAAGTATAAAGAAAAAAATGTTAGACATCAGGTTTAAGTTGTGAAGTAGTTCTATGGTGATTTGAAATTAGTAATATATTAAGCATCTATATTATAATCCTAAAATCAACTACTAAAAGCTGAAAGTAAAAATAAAAAGAGATGCAATTAATCAAATAGAAAAAAATACAATGGAATTTAAAGAATATTCAAAAGAAAGGAATAAAGGAGAAACAGAAGAACAAAAAACAGAAGAAACAAGTGAGGAAAAATGGCATGATGCTAAACTTAAACCAGCTATACCAGTAACAATATTTACACAGAAGATAAGCAAACTAAACTCTTTAAATTAAAGGTAGAAAATGTCAGACTGGCTCAAAAATTATGGCCCCATGCATTATAAATTAAAAAATACATATAGATTGAACATGAAAGGATGGGAAAAGATATGGGATGCAAATAGTAATCACAAGAAAACTGGAGCACCTATAAAGACAAAAATTTCAATATCAAGAGTATATTGCAAAAGCTATGATACAGTTATGCAAAATAGATTATCAATCACAACAGATATCAAAACAATAAAAGGGGACAATTTATCAGAAAGAAAAACAATCCTAAACATATATATATTATTAGATAATAATAGAGCATCAAAGCTTGTGAAACACAAATGAATGGAGCTAAAGGGGGAAAAAGATAAATTGACAATTATAGAGATTTTAGCACCCTGCCAATAATTGATAACAATAGGTATACAAAAATATCAGTAAAGATATAAAAGACATGAAAAACATTATTAAGCAATTTGACTTAATATAGAAGACTTCTCCCAACCACTTGAAAATACAAATTTTTCAGGTGCACACATGGAATATTCACCAAGATAGACTATCACCTGGACCAAAAAGAAATATTAATGAATTTCAAAAGACAGTACACAATATGGCCTCAAACCACAATAGTACTAAATTAAAAATTAGGAACCTTAATCTGATAAAGAGCATCTACTAAAATCTCATGGCTAACTTCATACTTAATGGTGAAACACTGAAAGCTTTTCCCATAGAATTAGGAAAAGGACAAGGCTGTAGTCTCTTGTCTTTTGTATTCAACATTGTAATTAATGGGAGTTATGGCCAGGACATTTAGGCAAGAAAAATAAATTAAAGACACCCAGATCATAAGGAAAAAGTAAAATAATTTTATGTAGGGGGAAACCCTAAAAAAATCACCAAAAAAAGCAAAACTATTAGAGCTAGTAAATGAGTTCAGCAAAGTTATAGGATATAAGATTAATATACAAAATCAGTTGTACTTTTACACACTAACATTAAACAATGCAAAAAGTAAAATGAGAAAATTTAATTTACCATAGCATCAAAAAGAATAAAATGCTTAGAAATAAACTTAACCAAGACAGTGCAAGACATGTCCACAGAAAACTACAAAGCACTGCTGAAATTAAAGACCTAAATAAGTGAAAAGATAACCTGTATTTATGGGTTGGAAGACTTAATATTTTTAAGATGGTAATATTTCCCAAAATGGTCTACCAATTCAGCGTAATCTCTATTAAAATTCCAACTGCCCTTTTTGCAGAAATAGAAAAACTGATTCTCAAATTCATATGGAATTACATGGGGCCCTGAATATTGAAAAAGAAGAACAAAGTTGGAAGATTCACATTTCCAAATTTAAAACTTACTACCAAAAACCATAATCAAAGCAGTGTGGTATTGGCATTGGCATAATGATAAACATATAAATCAGCGGAATAAAATTGAGAGTGTAGAAATAAACCCATACCCTCATATTTATGGCCAATTCATTTTACATAAGAGTGTCAAGACCATGCAATGGGGAAAGAATAGTACCTTCAACAAATAGTGTTGGGACAACTGGATATCCATATCAAAATAATAAAATTAAACCTCTACTTTACATGATATACAAAAATTAAGTAAAAATGAATTATAGACCTAAATGTAAAACTTTTAGGAGAAAATATAGAGGTAAATTGTTATGACTTAGATTTGTCAATGGTGTCTTATGATATCATTGTAAGAACAGAATCATATAGAACAAAAGAAAAAAATAGATAAGTCCAACTTTATCAAAATTAAAAACTTTGCTCATCAGAAAGCAAAACAATATCAAGCAAGTTAAAAGAAAATATTTGAAAATTATATATCTGATAAGGGTCTAGTATTTAGCAAGATTTCTAAAATCTTGAACTCTACAACAAAAGACAGATAATTCAATTCTTTTAAAAATAAACAAAAGCCTTAAATAGACATTTCTCCAAGGAAGATGTACAAATGGCCAAAAAGTATATTATAAAAATGTCTAACATCATTAGTCATTAGGGAAATGCAAATCAAAAACCACAATTGAAACAGTGTGGTATTGGCAAAAGAATAAACACAAAGACCAAGCAATCAGAATAGAGAGCCTAGAAATAGACCTGCACGAATATAGTCAACTGATCTTTGATAAAGGAACAGAGGTAAGTCAGTGGAGAAAATATAATCTTTTCAGTAAATGGTGGGGGAACAACTGGATATCCATATGTAAACAAATGAACCTAGACACAGAGTTTATATTTTCCACAAAAATTAACTCAAAATAAATCATAGACCTAAATTGCAAAACTATAAAATATCTACCAGAAAACAGGAGAAAATCTAGATAACCTTGAGCTTAGTCATGAGTTTTTAGAGATAACACCAAAAGCATGATTCCTTAAAGAAAAAAAGTCAGTAAGTTGGACTTTATTAGAATGAAATTTTTTGTTTGCTGTGAAAGTCACTATCAAGAGAATAAAGGCCATGTCCAGTGGCTCAAGCCTATAATCCCAGCTACTCGGGAGGCTAAGGTGAGATGATTGCTTGAGGTCAGGAGTTTGATGTTGCAGTGAGCTATGATTATGTCAGTGCACTCCATCCTGAGCAACAGAGTGAAACCTCATCAAAAGAGAGAGAGACAAAGAGAGAGAGAGAGAGAGAGAATTAAAAGACAAAGCAAAAATTGGGGGAAAATTTTTCAAATACAAAATTTGATAAAGTATTTTTATCCAAAGTATACAAAAGACTCTTAAAACAATAAGAAAATAAACAACCAAATTAAAAAGTGGGCAAAAGATCTGAACAAACACCTCACCAAAAGAGATATACAGATGGCAAATAACCATAAAAAAGATGTTTGACATCATATATCATTAAGGAATTGAAAATTAAAACACCAATGGGATACCACTACACACTTATTAGAGTGGCAAGAATCCAAGAAACAAAACAAAACAAAACAAAAAACAACAACAAAAACCCTGACTATACCAATGCCTGCCAAGAATGTGGAATAAAAAGAATTCTCATCTAATGTACAGCATGGTAACTATGTTAAATAATGATGTATTATATACTTGAAATTTGCTAACAGTGTAGATACTAAATGTTCCCACAATAACAACCAAAAAATAACTATGTGAGATATGGATATGTTAGTTAGCTTGATTGGGATTATCGTTTCATAATGTATACTTATATCAAAACATCACATTGTACACTATAAAGATATACAATGTTTATTGTCAGTTATACATCAATGAAGCTGGGAGGAAAATGGACCATAATGTAGCTCTGAAAGTGATCTTATTTTGTTATTGAATTAAAATTTGGAAGTTCTGGTTTAAAGAAAAAGGAACCCTCATTCATTATCAGTGAGAAATCTAAATGACACAGCACTTTAGAAGACAGTTTGGCAGTTTCTTACACAACTAAACATAGGTTTACGTACAACCTAGCAATTGTAGTTTTAAGAGTTTACCAAACTAATTTGGAAACTTATATCCACACAAAAGTTGTGCACAAATGTTTATAGTAACTTTATTTGTAATCAGACAAAATTGAAAGTAACCAAAATGTCCTTCAATATGTGAATATACCCCCATACAATGCAATGTTATTCAACAATAAAAACAAATGAGTTATCAAGTTATAAGAAGACATAAATGAATCTTAAGTGGGTATTGATAAGTGAAAGGAGCCAGTCTGAAAAGGCACATACACAGTGATTTCAATTACAGTGTATGACATTCTGAATAAGACAAAACTACAGAGATAATAACCCTATCAGTGGTTGTGGGGGTTCAAGAGTAGGGGTTAGGGCTAAACAGGTGAAGCACAGGGGACATTTTTGAGGTAGTGAAATGTTCTATATAACACTGTTATGGTGAATATATGACACTATACATTTGTCAAAACAAATGTTACAGCCCAAAGAGTGAATCTTAATGTATGCAAATTGTTTAATTATCTAGGAAATTGGGAGATCCCAAGATAAAATGTAGAATATAAAAAATAATTAACTGTATTAAAAATGTATGAAACAACTTTGCTGAAGGAGTTGGGGGTAAAAAGTGCTGACCTAAGTAACTTTGAAATGAGTTAAATCTATGAGACTAAAGGCAAAAAAAATTGTACATAAGAACTGTGCTGTAGTTGATAAAGTCATTTCTAATGGGAGTATAGGCCAGTTGTGATAGGGTTATACAAGCATACTGGAATTTAATAATTAAGTAAATGGTTTGGTGGATGGTGGGATACAGGTTTCTTATTGCTGGAGTGAGAAGTTACAGATGAGCAAGGGGAAGAGGCTAGAAGGATTCGTGTGGTAAAGACTTAGAGTTGGAGACATCAGCGTAAACTCATGTTTGCTTCATATAATTACAGATGGCTACACACAAAAAATAATAATAGATAGGTTACACAAGTTAGTCAGTTAGTATAAACACATAATATTTCTTTGTTCTGCCTGCTGAGATATAGGAACAGCATCTTGTAGTACCAACAAGCACACCTAGCATTCAGTTCTTAGTTTTTAACATTATTCTCCATTAAAAGGAGCCAGTGTTCTTTGGAGAAATGACTGATTCTATGTCTTAGTCAGAAAATACACAAGATGAACTTTGAGCATCTTGTAGTGCCAGAATGTAAGAACATGCTTTTTAAAAAAAAAAAACAACAAAAAAGTACACAATGATGGAGATATTTCAAAAGGTCAAAGAAACCAAATGAAAGAGCTCCCAATGCCCAAGGCTGGAAATTTTGAGCAGCGAGATAAATGAAGAAGTATTGGATTACAACCCAAAGTATAAAATAAATATCTATGAGTCCTTACTGGAATAAAATAAAAACATAAGCAACTAAATCAATGGGACAAGAGACAAATCTCCTGTGCAATCGAATTCCGCATAACGCATACAAATACTTCACTTTCAAGGAGGGGCAGCATACATTCCCACCTCTTAAGTGTGGGCTGCACATAGTGACTTAATTTCAGAAAATACAGCTTGGAAATAGGAAAAAAAAAAAATAGTTTTATAGTAAAGAAACCCGACACACTCTGCCTCAGCCAGGTGATCAAGATGAACAACAACAGTGATAAATCATGTCGCTGGTATATACCCTTGAAAAGATGTGATTCGTGGCCGGGCGCGGTGGCTCAAGCCTGTAATCCCAGCACTTTGGGAGGCCGAGACGGGCGGATCACGAGGTCAGGAGATCAAGACCATCCTGGCTAACACGGTGAAACCCCGTCTCTACTAAAAAAAAAAAAAAAAAATACAAAAATCTAGCCGGGCGAGGTGGCGGCGCCTGTAGTCCCAGCTACTCAGGAGGCTGAGGCAGGAGAATGGCGGGAACCCGGGAGGCGGAGCTTGCAGTGAGCTGAGATCCGGCCGCTACACTCCAGCCTGGGTGATAGAGTGAGACTCCGTCTCAACAAAAAAAAAAAAAAAAAAAAAAAAAAGAAAAGATGTGATTCATATGGCAGTTTACCTCTGTGATCTTCCTTCCAAGAACACATAATCCCAGTTTAATCTTTAGTAAAACAGCAGACAAATCCGAATTGGAGGACATTCCACAAACTATTTGACCAATACTCATGAACACTGTCAAACGTGCTAAAAATGAGATAAGTCTGAGAAACTGTGACAGACATGAGGAGTTAAGGAGACATGACTACTAAATGTAATATGGCTTCCTGTATTGGATCTTGGACAAAGGACATTAGATAAAACAAAGGAAATCTGAATAATGCTAAAACTCATTTCTGACAGAAATTGACCTGTACAATCGATATCATCCCAATCAAAATCTTAGCAGGATTTTTAAGAATAGAAACGGTCTATCTCATTTGTCTAAAGTTTATATGCAAATTTAAAGAACACAGGATTCTGTAACTATTTTGAAAAGGAAGAACAAAATTAGAGGACTTTTACAATCAGATTTTAAGACTTATTATAAAGCCACAATAATTATGAGAATGCGGCATTGGTGTAAATACAGACACGTAGATCAGTGGAGCTGAGTACAAAGTTCAGAAATAGACCTACATAGATGATAAGTTACTTTTTAACGCAAATGCCAAGGTAATTCAATAGGTAAGTGATAGGCTTTTTGTAAAACGGTGCTGGAGTATTTATACATTCATATGGAAAAAATGAATTTCAATTCTTACTTTATGCCATACACAAAAACTAATTTAAAATGAATTGTATACCTAAACATACAAGCCAAATCTATAAAACTTCTGGAAGAAAACAAGAGACAAAGTATTCATGACTTTGACATAGCCAAAAATATTGTATACAGGACACAAAAAAATAAGAAGACAAACAATCTAATATGGGTAAATGGTTTGAAGAAGACACATCAAAAAAGAAGATATACAAATGGACAATAAATACATAAAAAGATTTTCAACGACATGGGCAAAAGCAAACTACAATCACAAAGAGATACCATGACACATCCACTTGAATGACTACAATTAAGACCGAGGCCTGATGGAGTGGCTTACTCCTGCAACCTCAGTGCTTTCAGAGGCCAAGGTGGGAGGATCACTGGAGGCCAGGAGTTCAAGACTGCAGCGAGTTATGAATGCACCACTGCACTTCAGCCTGGGTGACAGAATAAGACTCTGCCTCGATAAAAAAGAAGAAGACTGATAATTGCAAGTGTCAGCAAAATTATGGAGCAAATGGACCTCTCATGTATTTCTGGTGGACATGTAAAATAAAACCATCACTTTAGGGAACAATTTAATTGCTTCTTAGAAAGTTGAACATACATTTACCCTATGACCCAGCCATTCTTCTCCAAGGTATTTTGTCTAAGAAACACAAAAATATGTTCGCCAAAAGACTTTCGCAATATTATAACAGCTTCATTTGTCATAGTTCCAAACAAGAAGTCACCCAAATGTCTATCAACAGGTGGATGAATAAACAAACTGCAAAATACAGGCTGAAAATCTGAAATCCAAAATGCTCCAACATCTGAAACCCTTTGAGCACCAGTATGACACCACAAGTAGAAAATGACACATCTGACCTCATGTTGTGCACATGAGGTCAAAATGCATATGCACAACACAGTTCATTCAGCGTCCCCAAGGCAGGAAGAACCCTCCAAGCCACGTTAAAAAGCCATCCGCAGAAGGCCTCCTCATTCCTAGGAGACCCACTTCCTGGTCCTTCAATTGCTTCTGATGTTTCTTGTCACCAAAAGATAAAATAAAATGCACTATACAGTAACCTTTTAATTAAAACGCAGCATCGGAGACAGAGATTGAAAGCCTGGCATTGTTTGTTTTTGCTAACAGCTGATACAGGCATTCCAATGATGCTTCTGTGCTGCTTAGTTGCACTGAACACATTGTTTTTCGCTCTATGAATGGTATGTCATATTTCTACTGTTAAATACTTATGTGGGAATAAGTGTAAAAAAATAACTGCTTATTGATAGCATATAAATTCAGAGCCAGGTAGCATATAAATTCATAAATGATAGTGATGCCAAACACCACCAATTGTCCACATAAGTGGCTGAGATAGTGATACCTTTGCTTTCTGATGATTCAACATACGTGAACTTTGTTTCATGCACAAAATTATTAAAAATATTTTACAAAATTACCTTCAGGCTATGTGTGTAAGATGCATCTGAAACATAAATGAATTCCATGTGTAGACATGGGTCCCATCTCCAAGATATCACATGTGTTTGCAAATATTCCAGAATCTGAAATCTGAAACACTTATGGAACCAAGCATTTCAGCTAAGGGATACTCAACCTATATTTATGCAATGGAATACTACTCAGCAAAAAAATAAAAATAAAAATAAAAAACTATTGACATACGCAGCATAGATGACCTCACAAATATTCTGAACATAAGAAGACAGACACAAACAGTATATACTGTGCCATTTCATTTCTACCAAGTTCCAGAACTGGCAAAACTAACTCTTTATGCTAAATAACAGATCTATGTTTGTCTGAAAAGGGGAACAACCTGTTGGCTGGAAAGGATCTGAGGAAACTTTCCGGAATTATTATAATGTCCTATGTCTTAATCAGAGTGATGGTTACATTGGTGTGTGCATTTTTCAAAACTTGTACACTTACAATACTACACTTTATTGTATGTCAGTTATACCTACAACACTGACACATAAATGTTTAGAAGTTCCACATGGTGTTAGGAGAGGGATGTCAGTGGCACACCAGCAGGTGAAGGGAAATGCATGGAGACAGCAGTCTTTATCTCTCTTTATGTCCCATATCCTCTGGCAGGAAAGGAGAATCCTGTGTCAGGCAATCAAATCCGGGTCTGCCCTCATGGGCACACTAGGCAGCGCAGGGTGCAAATAATTAAATACAATGAAGAAAATACTCTGATAGGGCTTATGTAAGTGTTAGGGGAAGACAAGAGGGGCGACCAACTCTGCCAATAGGAGGACTTCCATGGGAAGGTGCCAACCAGAGCTGTGGAGGGAAAACCAGATATGCTAGAGGAAGGAATCCTAAGTGGTGGTAATGAAGAAAAGATAGGCAGAGGCAAAGGAGCAGAGATGAGCAGAGCTAGGTTCGGGAATAAGTTCAGAATGGATGAAGGATGCGGCACCACGGAAGGAAAATGTGGATGAGGGTGTGTGACGTCAGGCCCCATACATCAGGGAATTCCGATGTTTCTTCTGGAGGTGCTTGGAAGGCATTAACCTGAGAAGACCATGGCCAGATTTTGATCTCAGAAAGCTCACTGTGGGAACCATGGGGCATAGAATAGAGGAGAAACAGGAAGAGATGCTAGAGATCATAGGAGTCTAAGACACAGAGGAGGTGTCACTCTAGCTGGGGAGGATTCTGGAGGCATTGTGGGCATAAAATATATATACAGGGGCCAGTCACAGCATGATGTCTTGAAAGGGTGAATGCAGTCAGTCACTTATTCACTCACTCACTCATTCATTCTGTGTATATTGTTGAATTCTGACAAGGTGCCAGGTCAGTGCTCAGTGGTGAGAATCCAACTGGTACTCTGGTAGACCTGGGCCAGGCCTGCACAGAGAGGTAGGTTAGTGAGCAAGTGTTAAGTGTTGGTCTCTCTCTCATGTGAACACACACACTTGCTTTCAAAAACTGATCTGCTGCACTGACAACTGCAGCCTCTGTGTTGTCCTGACCTGCTGGTTGGTCTCAGGGAGAGTTGGGAGTTTATAGAAGATTAATAGCAAAATGCTACAGAGATTTGCATATGGAAGAGAGAACCACAATCTTCATTCAATTTTTAAATACGAATAAGGCTTTTTCTTTTTCTATTCTTGCTATAACCTGGGCAAGAATCTTCTTAGAAAGTGTATATCTCTGAGGCTAATAGCAGAATGTATTTTTCTGGATTTTTTCCATTTATTTCCCAACAGAAAGAAATATATGTTTCTAAATGTACAGAAGATCTTCTGATCAGTTATGTATCCTCTGGAAATAAAAATGAACTAGATTATTCTAAGTTGAATGCCATAGTATTTACCACAGTGGAAGAAAAAAATGGTATATAATTTCTCTTTGAGAACCAGTCAGAAAACTCAAAGGGATTTTCATATACTCATACCAATTCTTGGGGCTATATTCCCTCAAATTTGGGTGGTTTTGATCTCAGCCTGATTTTTGTTATAATTATGTTCAACCTCCTGTTCAATGAGTTACAAATGAGTTAAATGGTTTATTACTCTTCAAATAAGTGAGCTAAATGAAGTTTTATTTGGAAGGAATGTATGATACGTTTTGAAATAACAGGTGGTTCACCAGAGGGTCAGAGATGGTCAGAGGGTCAGGGGATGTGGGTTTATGGGCCCAGAAGCCCAACCTTGCACCACTGTTAAGGATAGAATTCAGCAACCACTGCCAGTCACCAGGTCAGGCTCAGGTTGCAGAGGAACCAGCAAGAGACTCTCAGCCTTCATTCATCCAACAAACCCATTCTGAGAGGTCCAGGTAGCTTTAGTCCAAACGGGGAACAAAAAAGTACCCGGCAGGAAAGAACCTGGAGAAACTCCAATGGGCAAGAAGCCATGAGAGAAATGATCATGGAGGACAGAGGAGAAGAGCACCTCCCCCAGCCCCAGGGAGGAGGGAGAGGTGTGATGAAAGGAAGAAGGAAAAGGTGATACATAAAGAAAACTTGAAGGGCAACTAGAAGTAAGCCAGGTGAACAGGGTTCATGACATGCCAGAGAGAAGCAGCAGCATGTGCAAAAATATGGGTGTGAAGTGTGACCAGACATGTTGCAAACTGCAGGTCACTTCATTTGGCTGGAGTAGAAAGGGCATGAAAAATATGGGGAGGAAAGGGGCCTGACTGTATTGTGGACACCTGTTAAATACTATGTTTAATCGTTACTAGGACCCAACCAACAACCAACTCTAGAGTCTTTCTGGGGGAGCCTAAGCAAGTTACTTCAACTCCCTGAGCCTCGATTTTCTCATCTGTAAAATGGGGATAGTAGCAGCACTTCCATATAGAGCTGTAAATGAAATAGTAATCAACACAGTGTACATTGTTTTGCTTTCATGGACTTCACATTCTGGTAAGTAACACATGTAATATGCTTGGCCCAATAAAAAGCATAGTATAAGTCCTTAAAATATTCTAACTGACCCGTCTTTTACTTTTGGTCACTAACCTCATTATTATTACTCTTTGGCTTATCTCAAGAGAGAATGTTCTTCCTACCAATCTGCATTCCCTAGAGATCTCACCCCCAAAAACTCCATGTAAAAGCCAATCAGATGATTCTCGCTTTCTTAATTTTCACACTTCATGCCCCAATGTGAAATATTGCCTTATGTGACTATTTCAGTGATAATTAGAAAACACATTTATCTATCTTTTTTATTACTTTGTTCAAGAGAATAAATCATTACACATGACAATGGATGATACACATACTTCATTCTCACCTATAATTTTATTTGGTGCCATTAATCAATTTAGATCTATTCCTTAGGATGTGCCAACAATCATCTTTATAACCAATAATTCCATGATTTCCCTTTTAATGGCAAACTTCAGGTCACAACAGTAACCATCAGTTCAATTACACCAAGACTTCTGAAGACAATGGCTTTTCTACCCAGAGGATTGTAAATAAATTCCAAATAGAATCTGGCATCATCCTGAAGGAATCTAACTTCATGCTGTTGGGGAAGTTTACCGGGATGGCTTCAGAGTAGACTAACTTTACACAGAACATTTTTTTAAAAGACACATTTATTCAGCGTCATGTCAGACTATCATTTAGCAATCAATAGCGTGGGTACAAAAACAAAAAATCTACATTAAAACCCTTTGTTGGAATGCTTTATGCTTTTCACAGAACAGAAACTAAAATCACTGGTTATCTGATTAGTCACAAATGCAGTCCTTGAGATTTTTGCCCATACACATGAGTATTTGTCTAAAACATGTCTTATTTGTAGCAACTAAGCCCTGCCACCACTGTGCTTGGCTGAGTTCACAAGTCTGTTGTAACATGTAGCTTCCCTGTAGCTTCTCTGACTCTCCTCTCCTGCTAAGCTGTTTCCCGGCAGTAATGAAAATCTTCAGACACTGCCACAGGTACTGCTGCTATTGGAACTGGCACAGCCACCTTGGTTTTGTAGTTTGGCAAAGTATTGGCATCTACCACCATAGAGGCCAGACCTTCTTCCTCTAAAGTTTCCTCTCTTTATGGGTCTAAAATTTGAAGACTGATTGTTGTAATTGCCAAAATCATTGTAGCTTCTACCACCTCCAAAATTGCTTCCATCATTACCAAATCCATTATAGCCATCCCCACTGCCACCATATCCACCACTACCATGGCTGCCACCAAAGCCACCACAACCACTGTCCCCTCCATGACCAAAGTTGTCATTCCTGCCAAAACCACCTCCACGACCACCACCAAAGTTTCCATATACACTTTGACCTCTTTGGCTGGATAAAGCACTAGCCATTTCTTGTTTTGACAGGGCTTTTCTTACTTCAAAGTTGCAGCCATTCACACAAGATGGTATTTCTGAATGACAATCTTATCCAGAGTCATGGTCATCAGAGGTTACAAAGGCAAAACCCCTTTTCTTGCCTCTGCTTCTGTCAGTCATGATTTTAATCACTTCAATTTTCTCATACTGTTCAAAATAATCTCTTAGGTGATGTTCTTCAGTGTCGTCTTTAAAGCCACCAGCAAGTATCTTTTTTACAGTTAAGAGGGCACCTGGTCTTTGAGAACCTTCCCTTGAGACACTCTCTTTGGCTCCGTGTTTCTTCCATCCACCTTGTGTGGCCTCGCATTCATGGCTGCATCCACTCCTCCTCCACAGTGGCATATATGACAAACCCAAAGCCCCTGGAGCACTTGGTGTTTGGATCCCTCATTACCACACAGTCCGTGAGCATTCCCCATTGCTCAGAATGGCTCCTCATATGTTCATCAGTTGTTTCAAAGCTCAACTCTTTGATGGAGAGCTTTTGCAGCTGTTCAGCCTCTTTAGGAGACAATGACAGTGGGAAGAAGGACTTTAACAGTATTTCCTCAGTGGCATCCACAGGCACAAAGCTGTTTCCCTTTTAAATGGTAAATGGTAGACATCCCATGGGGAGAGACATGAGCTATATACAGAGTAAAACCATTTGTACAAGGAAACTAACCCCTATAAATTAACAAGGAAGCTATATGAACCAGAAAGAACTTCCTATGTTTCCCCTGAGTTTCAAAAAGGAGTCTGTCCATCTGATATTAATCAGTAAAAAATAAAATATTAGCAAATGGAATCCAGCACTTAGTTTAAATAATGAAAACCGATGTTAATGGCAGAATGGTTCCATATTAGGAAATGCATTAATATAATTAATCACATCAATATATGGAGAGATAAAAGGAAATGACAGTTTTGATCATGGCAGAGTAGCTTCCATTGAGTGACTGAGATACAAGCTCTGACTACAGTGAGCCCAAGGGTGAATTAGAGGAGGAAATGAGACAGCAGTTATAGAAAAGTCTTTCCAGGCTTGTAGGAAATAGCATAGGAAAGAGAGAGATGGGGTAGGAGCTTAAGACAGGGCACAGGGACAAAGGATAAGTTAGGGTATGCGCCTTTTCAAGGTTTAAATATTAGAACACATTTATAGCCTGAAAGATAGGTGTCAATGTTGGGGAAATGTGTCAATATTAAAAAAGGGGAAGAGAGGGGAGGGGAAGGGAGGAGAGGGGAGGGGAAGGGAGGAGAGGGGAGGGGAGGGGAAGGGAGGGGAGGGGAAGGGAGGGGAGGGAAAGGAAGGGAAGGGAAGGGAAGGGAAGGGAAGGAAAGGAAAGGGAAGGGGGTGAACTTTCCAACTCTCAGTGAGTCTGATAAGAGGTTAAGAGCACAGACTCCAGAGCCAGACTGATGGGTTTGCATCCTGTCTCCATCATTTACTAGCTGTGTGACCTTGGGCAAAATACTTAACCTCTCTGTGCCTCATATCCTCCCCTGTAAGGTAAAAATACTAATGATGCCTTCCTCATAGAGTTGCTACAGGATTAAATGAATTAATATTTTATAAAGTACTTAGAACAGTGTCTGGCCATATCTGTCAAATAAAACAAATAAAATATCTGTCTTCTACTAAGTAATTCTTTGTACTACTTGTTATTAGTACCACCAGGTATAAAAAAATGTATTATTATATCAATTGTAGAACAGAAATTATTTCTTTCTGACTGGGCACAGAGAAAAGGATGGCAACAGGAATTGAAAAGATGCCAGCCAGATCATTAAAGGAAAAGTTGAGATCAAGGGTTGCCCATGCCACCTATGCTCATCATGGAAGAGAGGCTGGGTTCCCCGGAGTGCTGAAGGCCATGAGTCAGCCAGAAATCCCCAGATCCCACTCTGCCCCAGGATCATGTTGGCCATTGTAACAAGACAAGGAAGGAGCGTGAAGGAAGAAGGAGGCAGAGCAGAATAAAGTAGTATCCGGGGTGAAGAGAGAGCCCAGGAGAAGAGCCAGGTGGTTAAAGAAGGACCTCCATGTTTGCTCCTTTATGCTTCCGTATTATTTGAATCTTTGATAATGAAAATGTGTCAATGTAATGTTTAGTCAGCTAAAAGAATTAATAAAGTACAAGATGTAACTATCCAGGGAAAGCGAGAAAGGGCACACAGGAAGATCTCCCTGTATTGTTTGGTACAACTGCATGTGAATCTATAAGTGCCTCAATAGAAATTTCAATTTAAAAAAATGATAAAGAAGAGTGTGCTTGGGGGGAAAAAAAAATCCCCACACTGTCTTCCTCACTGTGATCCCAGCCACCACATCAGAGGGACAGATGAGTATATATTTTATATGTAGAAATTAAAATTATGACAAAAGGCACATTTCTGTCTGTGCGCAATACATCATGGACCAGGCAAAGAGACCAAAGCAAAGGATATTCTGATAGGCCCTTGACAGGGAAGGGCAGCCAATCAGCCCCTCAAGGGCCTGTGAGAATATCTTTTGCTTTGGCCTCTTTGCCTGATCCATGTTTTTGTTTGTTTGTTTGTTTCTTTTGTTTTGTTTTTTAGTTCAAAATGTTGGTGTTGTCAGTGTGCTAAGAACTGAGCAGCCTGCAAAGGTGGACAAACAAGAGCCCAGTTGACAGTATCAACAGATGAACACATTTGTCATGTGTTCATGACAGCGCAACCTAGTCACAAAGAACAGGGGTTTTATTAAAAGGCAACCTTTAGATTAAAATCTCTCGACTGCCACTTACTACCTGTGTGGCTTTGGCAATTTTCTAAACCTCTCTGGGCCTCTGTTTCCTCATCTGTAATAATTAGACTATTACTGTATCACCTTATTTGGAAGAAGAAATATCAGGAGACTTCATGATAAGCTTGGCGATTAACATGTATGTCAATACTGACTACTCTCAAAACTTTTTGAAGGCAATAGTTAAGGAACAAAGGATGTATTACATGCAAGCCCAAAGAAAACAGAGTAAGCAAAAGGGGAGAGTGGCATCAACAGTATTTTTAGAATATAGAAAATTGCTGAAGGAAAGTAGCAGAACAGACTGAATAGAGGAAGTTGAAACCTAAAAGTGAAACCTAAAAACCTAAAAGAGTTGAAAACTCAGCCTTTCTTGTAAAATCCAAGTATAAAAGAATTAAAAGGCATTTTGGTAATCAAGTTTCTCCCTTTAAAATGGGACCTAAGACTCAAAGAACAGCCACTTGCTCAGGGAGACGTGGTAGCAAGAAGCAGAGCTGGAACTAGACCAGATTAGATCATGGCACGTCAGAGAGAAGCAGCAGTATGTGCAGAAACGTGGGAGCAAAGTGTAACCAGTTATATTGCAAACTGCAAATCGCTTCATCTGGCTGGAGTAGCAAGGGCATGAAAAATACGAAGAACAAAGGGGCCTGACTGTACTGTGGACACCTGTTAAACACTGTGTTTAACCATTACTAGAACCCAACCAACAACCAACTCTGGAGTCTTTCTGGGGGAGCCTGAGCAAGATATTGCAACTCCCTGAGCCTTCTTACTGGTCTGGCTGCTGATGACCTAAATCAAATCCTAATGCTTTACCTTTAGGCATTTCTTCTTCCTTGACTTGGTATCTAAGCAGGAATGTGCAGTGCACTGACCAAAGTCAGGATCTTCTGTTTTTCCTAGTCTGGGGCTGTAGAAGTCTGCAAGAAGTTTACTGAGATGGGAAGAAATGAAGAGGGAAGAAAGGAACCAGCAGGAGCACTTCAGCATCTCCACAGCCAAACAACCTTGGCAGACTGTTTGATTTTTCCAGAAAGTATCTGCAAGGGCAGAGATGCACTACAGAAGACAGCCACATGAAGGAGGCCACTTTTTATATCTTGAAACTAGTGGAGGTTCAGAATGAATTTGCTGCTTCTCTGGTCCCAGGTGACAGCGCTGTTGGAAGCCTGAATGGAGTTCAGCAAATCAATCTTGCATATTTTATGGGTCCTGAATGCTGCATTCCTGATGTTGATTACTGACTCCACCAGTGCAGGGGGGATTTGTTTTATGGTGATTTCAATTACAGATAACGGTTACACCCAGAATCACACAGCAGCTGCTTGTAAACCAGAACTTGATATGAACGCAGGCTGTTGAAGGCCAAAGGCTGCCCAGAACATGCTTTTAATTTAAAGCTGATGAGAAATAGCTGTTTCTAGAGAAAGAAGTTCTGTTCTTTTCATGTTTTGTGTGCTTTGAATTCAGCATAACACAGAAATGAAATATGACAGTATTCATGCTTAATGCGCCTTTCTGGTTTTCTATTGGAGATGACTGGGATTTTAATATTGTTATCTGGTGGGCAGAGAGAAATGACCTGGCAATCCTAACACCCCCAGCGTGGATTCTCTGCGTTGTAGAATAGTTTCCTGACTTGCTGCAAGGGACTCGGGAAGATGCCTATGCGTGACACCCAGAAACACTAGGGGGCGCTGCAGGGTGGCAAAGGGCCGTCAGGCATGCAGGCTGTCTAGGTAACGAAGGCCTTTTTCCTAATCATGCTTGGCAACTGAAAGACAGCCGTCCTCTGCTTAAGCCACCAATGTGTGCATAGCCAAGGGCAGCAGGCTGAGCATCTCCATTTGAGAGACCAAATCTCAGGCAAGTAGTAGTAGCCCCATCGCGGAGGCCTAGAGCCTCACAACTGCAAAGGAGCAGGCGCTTAGTATAACCTGGCATTTCACTGAGGGAAAACTGAGGTCGTGGGGGCAGGTCAAGGTAATAGGAAATTGGAATCTCACCTTGTACTAAAATCAGACTTTAGTGCTACGTTCAGAAACCCATTATTTTCATTTTCTTACTGATTCGTCATATACCAGCGTCTGAAAAGGCAAAATGTTTGAACCTTCCATCTCTTACATTTTCCATCAAGTCCCATCTTGAAGAATGCCACACTGTTAGGTTCTCTTTTCTGTTTTAAAAACCTGGTGGTCAGCCCTTTAGCTATCCTGCCCCAGAAACAATGGTTTACAGTAAAGGAGAGTGACAGAGACTCAGCCCTGTCACCCTCCAGTGTGTGTAAGTATACAGAACAAATTTGTTTCGCTGTGTCTACACTTGCATAGGTTTGACCCTGTGCACATAAGTCCTAACCCCTCCCAGCCTTTTTCTTTCTGGTACAAAGAGTACTCCCTGCATTTTCCATTCCACAGGCCTGGCATGAATCCCACACACTAATGTAATTAATTTTAATTTTTATAAAGAAAAACAATGTATTGTTGAGATTTGTGGGGATCCCCATGGAAACCAGGAATCCATATCCTCACAATCCCATGACACAAATCAAAGTAACTATTTTTTTATACCTAAATGATTAGCACATAAGCCCCATTTATAGAAATCTCTCTAGCAAATTCCCAGTAATTGCTCCAGGCTCTTCCTCTCAGACTTCCTTGTCTGGCCAGACACAGCTGCGTCGTCTTCCTGGTCTGGCTCCTGATGACCACATCATCCCAACTTTGGGATGAGGGCATTTTGCTTTTCAATTCCTCATTGCACAGCTATGATGTTAACAAGATGGCACAGATTTAGGGAAGCGTAAGTCTTCCCAAAAGGCAACCCCATTCTCCTGGAACTGGCCATTCCAAAGGCCCATGGGCTCTGCCTCAGGCAGAGTGTGTAGAGAGGCTGGTCCTTGTGCACCTCTCAGCCTGCTCCCGATGGCAAGACCTGACTCATCGCTTCCACCAGGATGCTCCAGACATCTTCATGTGCATCATCTCCCAAGCCCCGCTGCACTCTTGGCCCCAGATTAGGAACATAGTCCTTCTATACCCTCTATCCAATGCCAGCAACTCTCCTGCTCTAGAATTAACTTCTTCCCAGGTTGACAGTGGAAACCGCTACTTTCTCAGAAAGCCACCCACAAGTGCACCCTGGAAAAGAAAATCATAAAACTCAACAGGATCTGGCTTTTTACTATAGCAAATAACAGTCCAAAGCTGGGCATGGTGGCTCATACCTATAATCCCAGCAATTTGGGAGGCCAAGGAAGTCTGATGGCCTGAGCTCAGGAGTTCGAGACCAGCTGAGCAACATGGTGAAACCCTGTTTCTACAAAAAATTAACCGGGCATGGTGGTGCACACCTGTAGTCCAGCTACTTAGGAGGTTGAGGTGGGAGGATGGTTTGAGCTTGGATGGCAGAGGTTGCAGTGAGCAGAGATCGTGCCACTGCACTTCAGCCTAGGTGACAGAGCCAGATCCTGTCTCAAAAAATTAAATAAAATAACAGCCCAAGAACTATACCAATGGTCCAATCTACCCTGTCTAAGCTTGACCCTGATCCTGTTCATACTCTTTCCTCACCAGAAAGAGATGAGTTCAGGCAGGTGCCCCTCTCGCCCTTATCTGGTTCTAGGTCCCTTCTTCTGTCTGCAGATGCCAGAGTGAGAACATGCATGTGTATCCTAACACTGGGTATGGGCAGGTCAAACACAGAGGTAAGAGCAAAACAGAATGAAACTGAACCAGCTCCAGCTCAGAGAGGACACACTGCCAGCATTACCAGCTTTCTTTTCAGAACAGAACACTCAGAATCTCGGTTTGTAGGACTTCCATTTTGTTGTTTGGTAAATGTGGGAGCTTCCCCAAGAAAAATGAGGTGGTTTTTATTTACCAAACATCTGCATGACTGAAAGGCCTCCCAACCCCCCCACAGAGAGTGCTTGCGGAAATGTAGGAGGATCTACCCCCAAAGACAAATTGCAGTGTTCATTCAAAAATGTGGAAATTGCCTTCAACTCCCCAAATGGCAGCATCTCCAACTTCTAAATAATATATAGTACCTGCCAGACTTCCTGATGGATTCAGAGGATCCCCTCAGTGTAGATACCAACAGGGATGTTTCTAGGCTTCTTAATGCACAAGGGGCTCTCTGCAAATGCAGCTATGTAAAAAAAAAAAAAAAAAAAAAAAAGACAGGGACACAGCATGATCACGTGTTAAAGTACAGTTTTTGGTAAATTGAAGAGAAATAGACTTCTGCACCCAAATTAGTAAGAGATAAAAACCTAATATTCTATTATGAACAGCCAAAAAAAGGGTGAGTTCTGCATTCAACAATGCTCGAAATATTAAGAGGGCGCTTACTTAGTTTCTGGCATAGGAGAGTAGAATCTCACCACTGAGACCACACTACCCTGTGATTTGAGCCAAGGCTGCCCTGTGAGCTCCACCTCTACTTCCCCTGGTGCCACCATTTCTGTGGGCAGCACCGTACTACAGGACATATCAGTGGCTCTGAAGGCCCCAATGCCAAGCCCAGATCCTGCTGCTCTCTGAGAGGTCCCTGGGTGTTCAAAATGACAAAAGATCATGAAGCGGTGTGTGGGGAGTGACATGGTTTATATGCTCTTGGAGGCGGGGTTCGTATGCTCTCAGAGGAGCCCAGAAACAATGCTCCTTGGTCACCTCCCTTAGAGCCCCCTCCAGCAGCCTGCTCACCACAGACCTCAGGCGTCCATCAAACAGAGCCCAAGATCAGAGATAAACAAGGAAAAAGGTCTTTTCATTGGATAACACTTGACGATTCTCAAGTTTGCCCTGCCTGGTTCCTCTGCCATTAGGATAAGCTCTCCAGGAGGCTCCTTAGCCCCTGGTGCAATGAGAATTTTGGCTGGCTCACCTCTTGATCTAATAGATACACCAACTTGTGCCTGATGCCCAGTGGGCATTAAGCTCCATGCCCCCCAGACATAGATGACACACCAGCCTGGAGGGTAGAGTTACTAGTCTGCCCTGTGCAGTCATCCAAAATGTGCTCACACTCACTGGCATCCTGCTTCTCATTTTGGTACCCATTTCTATCTCAAGGCAAGACATCTGTTGGTGGAATTGACTATTTTTTAATGATAAGGTTCAGAACTCAGCAACCAGGATGGTGAAGAAGATGTCTGGCTACTGGGACATCAGCCAGCTGTTGGGACTGCATGCCTTAGGATCCTCTTCAAAGGGAGGATGAGAGCTGCTCATTCTCTTACTTCTCTCTACTGATTCTCTGTGAGCCACAACTTAAATTGGTGGCTGCCTTGGGAAGAGCTGAGATCCTACATGGATCACACATCCTATATGGATCCTCACCTCTATGGTGAACTGAGCACAGTGCCTGGCACACAACAAGCCCTGGCCCAAGCATGTCCACTCTCCGACGTGTCCATTCATCCAGAGAGCTCTTGAATTTCTTAAGCCCTCACAGGTAACATATACGTGCAGTCCCAGGCTCAAGGAACTTAGAATATAACAGATACACAGACAAAGCTGCAGAAACCCTTATTGAGATAAATATCAAGAAGACATCTTCAAGGAAAGCAACTTCCAGTGCAGTCAGAATATTCTCCTTAGTGCAAGCATAGCCGAGATCCTGGGCATGTGCTTTCAGACCCTGCTTCATCCATTTCTTTGATGAATTTAATTTTGCCCCTTTTATTGATGGGGTCTGGGTGCGCTTTAGTTTCTGCCTGGGCTGACAAGGAAATGAGTCAATGAGGTATAATCTTCCAATTAAAAAAGTACATATGGCAGCATATGTTAGCTCCATAAACCAACAATCTCCATTGTAACCATTGAATGATTATTTCCTATCTTTCCTCAAATGCTCCATGGGGAAGCTCCCAGCAGGAGGGACAGAGTGAGAGGATGGAAATCAGCCCTGAGTCAAAGCAAACACTCTCTTTCTTTGCTTCTCTTGCCAATGTCACTAAATTTATAGATGGCATAATTGGAAACTTTGGCTTTTAGCCAAGTGTTGTTTTCTGAAGGGGCCAGGGGTGGGAGAGCCATAAAAATGTTAATTGCTCTACATGTAAGCTCAAGGCCAGATGCCCTCTGCTCCTATGCCACGTCAATCATTGCAGTCCCTAGTTCTACCCAGAGATGAGGCTTCCATAGTAGAACTCCCAGTAAGAGGAATAATCCACACTGACCTTCTCAGGGGCCTGCAGCTCCTGACTGCATGATTAACATTTACCATGTGGGCCTTATATTATTTCCAAGGCTCTGGAAACTCCGTTCCCCAACTCTGAAACTCAGGGTCACTCTGTTTCTGAGAGTGCAAAATGAAACAGTGTTGGACCTACTAAAGCAACAGTCCCACAAAGACAGAGACTCCCACATGTCACTACTGGATCCCGAGCCCCAGGCACTGAGCAGAAGCACAGTAAATATTCATGGTCTCTCCCCTCTGGCTACTGCCTTCACTTCTTCCCTCATCCCTCTACCCTCAGACAAATACAGAGAAACACAGATACACACAAAGACTCAGCAAGACACCTAACAGCACACATGCACACAACATAATACAGGCACACACACGCATACACATTCACATATACCCCCTTCCCCCACTTCCTCATGCACACACACACAGAGGCAACTTAACCTTAATAAGAAAATGTAGGGCTAGAATCACCATTACTTATTTCATCAGTTTGACGCTCCACTTTGCTAGTGAAAATACAGCAATTTATACCGTGTAAGAGGTTGAGTATTTTGTTTCATTTATCTCCCAGCTGCATTGGCCTTAGAGTTTTTCTAAGGCCAATCTCTTCATTTTAAAAATGGGAAATCAGAGGCCCAGATGGGAAGGGGGCTCCTTAAGTGAATTAGAGATGGTCAGGAATGAATATGGTTCTTTGTTTCTTAAGCTAAGTGGTCCCGAGTTCCTTCTCGTGATGTCTCAGCCATTGTGTCCACCTTGGTCAACCTGATAACAAAAGGGACTACCATTTATTGTGTCTCCCAATTGCCAGACATGAGACTGGCCCTTGGCACATGTTATCTCTAATCTCAATGTCAACACTTCAGGTTACATGTTATCATCTCCATCTCAGCACTGAAGAAACCAAGGTTCTGGCCGGGCGCGGTGGCTCAAGCCTGTAATCCCAGCACTTTGGGAGGCCGAGACGGGCGGATCACAAGGTCAGGAGATCGAGACCATCCTGGCTAAAACGGTGGAACCCCGTCTCTACTAAAGAACACAAAAAACTAGCCGGGCGACGAGGCGGGCGCCTGTAATCCCAGCTACTTGGGAGGCTGAGGCAGGAGAATGGCGTAAACATGGGAGGCGGAGCTTGCAGTGAGCTGAGATCCGGCCACCGCACTCCAGCTTGGGCGACAGAGCCAGACTCCGTGTCTAAAAAAAAAAAAAAAAAAAAAAAAAGAAATGGCAAGTTAGTAATTTCCCACAAGCCTCAGAGCAGGTAAGTGGCTGAGCCACATTGTGCCTCCAGAACCCTTTCCCCTCTCTTGCAGCCTCCCTGGTATACAGACCAGGCTCCAGCTCCTCTGACCCCAACGCTGGCCTGTGAGCCAGGCCTGCACACTCTACCTCCTCACCTTGGCAGACCCTGCTCATGGACCACTCCATCACAGCTGTCTCCTGTCTTTCCTGTTTTGTTTTGTTTTGTTTCTTTTTTGGAGACAGAGTCTTGCTCTGTCACCCAGGCTGCTGTACAATGGTGCAATCTCCGCTCACTGCAGCCTTGACCTCCTGGTCTCAGATGATTCTGCCACCTCAGCCTCCTGAGTAGCTGGGACCTACAGGCATGAGCCACCATGCCTGGTTAACTTTTTAAAATTTTTTATAGAGATTAAGTTTCACTATGTTGCCTATGCTAGTCTCAAACTCCTGGCCTTTAGTGATCCTCCCTCTTTGGCCTCCCAAAGTGCTGGGATCACAGGCATGAACCACCGTGCCTGGACTTCCCTGCCTTTTCTGATCTCAGCTTCCTCTGCTTTGGAACTTTTCCTCTCTCATCAGGACTCTGACTGTTGCTTTGACTCTTCTTTTATCCGTGAGGACAGCTTGTGCCCACACTGACCCTCCCCTGTCTACGCAGGTCCAGACAGTTTCTCTCCTTTCCTGGACTGTCTCTCCTGGACTGTCAGAGCCTCTTAAACACTAATGCTTCACATTTTTGAAGTTTACTTTAAGCATGGACGCTGTCATGGCTTTAAAATTATGTCCAAGTGATTTGATATTCCAGCTTTCAAGAGGTGAAGTTTAACTCCCCTCCTTCTGACTGTAAGCTAAACTGAGTGACTCGCAGGCCCACATGGTGAGAAACCGAAGGTTCTTGCAAAGTCACGTGAATGTGCTTGGAAAAGGAGCCTCCAGCCTAGTCAAGCCTCAGAGACTGCAGCCCCGGTCAACAGCTTGACTTGAGAGATTCCAAGTCAGAACCACCCAGCTAAGTTGCTCTTGGATTCTTGACCCACAAAAACTGTGAATATTAAATGTGTGTTGTCATATATTACAAGTGCACTCCTTCACCAATTTTCCCTAATTACTCTCCACACAGCCTCCTGAATTAAAATGTGACATTTATGTGCTCCCTTCCTGGTGTCCTTTCTTGCCAGGTGCCCATTACTTCCAAGACATAAGCTAATGGGTATTTTCAGACTAACTTGCTTTTAGTTCCACTTAGCCAAAAAGCAAACAAACTAACGAAAAGTGAACTACAACAACAAAATTTCCAAAGATATGATATCCCTGTCTGAGGTGAGTATAAGAGCGCCTTCAAAATTATTTACATAGCTACAGCCTCACTCAAATAAATCACTGCATTGTTCTTGATCTCTGATGTTGAGCTATAAAATGAGAGTTTTCCAGTCCACTGAAATACATGCTGACATTAAAAACATGTCAGAGTGGAGACAAAGACAAAAGACTTCAATGTCTGAAAATTAAGTGCAATTCTCAGGAGTGTACAACTTACCCTGTGTGGACAAATTATTTAGAACATTTATGATGGGATGAAATCCCACAATTGTGCATACTTAAGGTTCTCATGGGTTATTTGGTGGGCATGGAATTATACTGAATAGAAGTTGATTTAATGGAATTGAACTTTAAAATCCTGTTGGGAATTCAGAGGCTTTTTACCAGAAGAGTGCTACTGTGATAAGGCAGCTTGTGTTTTCTTTAGACCACTTAGTGGATGGACATGGCATTTTCTCTCTCATTCCCTCTGCTCCTTCATCTCATTCCTGGCTCGCACTCTCTCTTCTGAGTGTTAAGCCACTCCAGTCTTTTCAGAACAGTTAGGGACAAGCGCTATTACTTGTGTCTGGTCTACCACTCTGGGACCCAAGGCATTATCCTTTCCGTGTTTGTAGTATGCTTGCCACATCTTTAAATTGACTTGGAACAATATCATTTCTAACCTTTAGAACATGGACAAAGAAATCAAGTGGAACTTTCCAGCTATTTTGCAAATATCTCGTAGCAAAGGGCTTTGGTTGCGAATTCCATCGCCCCTCATTCTTGCTTGATTGTATGCCCCAGCTCTGCCTGCTCCCAAGTGAGCACCTTATAGTTGTATGCATCTTCAGGAGTCCAGGATGCTGAGTGGGAGTATGTGTTAAAGATCTGCTCATCCTTGGAGCTGTTAGGCCTAAACATTTTCTTACAATAGGAGCACACTGAGTACACTGCCTGGCCCCAGACTTTGGCCTCTATAGTTTGACAGACCCAAGATCCATGGCTACCAAGATGGAAGATTGTCCTATAAAAGAGGTGACATCATCTAAGGTGAGACAGAGCTAAAGGAAGTCATGTGAAGTAGATAAAAGCAGACCTTAATTAGAGACAAAAATAAGCCTGTGAGATTTGCTTTTGGAATTACAGATAAGGGATTTCAAAATACAGCCTGTATGGGCTTCCTCTACTCGTCAATTCCACTGACTAAATGGATTTCTGAAGCAGCCAACTGGAAATGTAATCTGTATTTCAAGAAAGTAAAATCTGCTTTCATCACTCAAATTTGGCGATTTAGTGTCAGCACACATGCTAAAGCATGAAAAAGAGTAAAACAATTTGGGATCAAAGCCTTAAAGCCCATGGATGAGAGAAAATGCAACTAGGCCCATGTCAGGGGCTCCCTACAGTGTCCCAATTGTTAATAAACTCTGGAATCCAGCTGCGGGGTTTCAGTTTTGTTACATAACCTTTCTGGGCCTCAGTTTCATCACCTGTAAAATGGAGCTGTTAATAGAATCTTCCTTGTAGAGTTATTATGAGGATTAAATAAGACCATATGTTAGAACAGTTCCTGGCACATAGAAAGCACTCAACAAATATCAGCTATTGTTGTTGACATTCCTTTTATGATCATCCCTTACTACCTCTGTAGGCAGAACCACCTGGGAGAGCTACATCATCAGAGTAGTGTTGCTGGGTGAGCATGGGGTCTGCACATGGGAATGAGTCCAATGTTTAAAGACACAGCCAAGAAAGCCTGTTGCCCCATTTCTATGGTATGGGGAAGGTTTTACCATGGGGCCAGGATAGCCTGAGTCTGGTGAGGAAAGCTTCTTTCATTCTAATCAGATGAACACTGTTTGTGCATCTTTCTGCCTCTCTACTCTGCTTTTCTTTCCTTTTTAATAAATCAAACATTCAAGACAGTCTTTCTGAATGGAAAATCATTGTTTCTCCTTCAGGTCTCAATCTTTCTCTGTTATGACCAGGCTGCATTAATTGTAACATTTTCCTCTGGAGGGACTCTCTTACCTCCTTCACTCCCTAGTTCATGGTGGGCACTATTGCCCCCCGACATTCACTGTCTTTCATACTGACAAATCTTTTGCCTGCAAAAAAAATTTTGAAAATCTATAGAATTATCCAAAGAATTAAACTGAGATATTTCACAGGTTCTTCATAGTCTGATTTGATAGTCTGTCTTCAGAATTTGGTGAAGGCAGTTTGCCCTGAGGTTTAGTATTACCGTTAATTCCTACTTAAAATGGAATGAGGGAGAAATCATCTATAATGACTTATTTCTAAGGAGACTTGGAAATATGTGGTCATTATTATGTACAACTCTGCTAGAGCTCAGGCTGATCATGGGGCATTACAGCATAATTGCTCAAGGAATCATAGTTGAGATTAGCAAAAGCAATGGAGCAGCACCAATCATAAGAGCTTTAATTATTTTTCTAATGGCATTTTTCATCATTTTTTAAAACTGTCCTTATAAATAAATAGAATGACCCAGTTAATTGTATCCAAAGGACACTTCAAGTCATTTCAGATTTCCATACCAATTGCAGACAATGAATCCGCTTTCTCTGAAATGCCGTCCCAACATAAATATAGTTGATCAGGCCAAAGATTCCTGGCTAATACCAGAAGAAACCTTTCTATGTGCCAAATACTTTATATGTACTGCATCATTAAGTTTGTACAACAAACCTTTGAGCTAGGTATTATGTGAATGAGGCAAAGGTCCATTAACTTACTCAAGTACCAGAACTAGGAAGAGATAGATTTGGTGTTTAGGGATTTTCTTGAGCCCATAATTTAATCTTAAAGGCAGAAACCACTCTAGACACTTCAAGTAGAGAGAGATTTAGTACACAGAATTAAGTTACAAAATTGTCAAGAGGGCTGGAGAAGCAAAGGAGAGGTCACGATATGATCCATAGATGAGGACTACAGGAAATCACTGCCCACCCCACAGCCTGCACTTTTCTGATCCATGCCCCTTAGCCCCTGTGCTGCCCAGGTGGCTGCTGCAGGAGACCATAAGCCTCCACTGCTGCCTTCACGGGTGTGTGGCCATCTGCTGGTGCCACTGCTGTCAGGGCTGAATGAAGAAGTTCATTCCTCCTTGTCTGCCCCTAAGTGCCCAAGCATTGTCCCATGGGAACAGCCCAAACCAGATCTCTGCTGACAAAGTCTGGAAAATGTAGTTTACACACTTTCAACCCTGTGGTACAGGGGACTATGGGGATGATGGATAGAGTTCAGGGGACTCATGATCTGAGATAAGGAAAATAATAACATCATCATTTTCACTAACATCTTGCTGAAATTTAGCATATATTTCAATTACAGTATAGGTCACTATTCACAGAAGAATTAACAATATTGTGACTTTTTTTACCCATAGAAGTTACAGGTAGGCATTAATAAACATATACATTACTATATCACAAATTTATTACTTTGTACATTTTCATAGCCAAGATCATTGGTTTCCTAAGAAATCTATTTTATTTTAGACTTTTAAAAACATTACTCTCAAAGGGGTCCGTGGGCTTTGCCAGATGCCAAAAGGTCTGTGGCACGGAAACATGAATTACCCTGGGTCTAGTAGGACAGGGCTGATTCTGAGAGCCAGTACACAGAATCTGAGATCTGAACCCCTTGCTGTCAGACTTCAGAATCTGTGCTTTAATCATCCCACTCTACTGGGCTTAGAGAGTTAGAGTTATCCTTTTAGGTTTTCTGGATGCGATACAAGAAAACAAACAAACAAACAAACAAAAAAAAACAAAGACAGAATATTCCCAGCTTGCTTAGCATTGACTCAGCCTTGGGAATTCTCAGTGAACACCGGAGAAGTAGTGTTTTCCACCCAGAAGATCAGTCTTTTTGCAAGGGGTGGGGTGATTGTTATCTTTCATCATCTTTGAAGATTTTCACTCTACGTTCCCACACGTTGCCTTTTCCTTTGCAAGGTACCTATTGCGGTGACTTCATTAAGCCATCTCAGAACAACATAACTGACTCCTTTTTTCATCAGACACAATAATGGCATGCATAAAGATTAAATATTAGATGTGCTTGGAAGAAGAAATAAAGGTGTTTTTCCAAGACTTTTTACATTAAATATCCAACTCAAAATGTGTGTGTGTTGTATTTTATTTTCTGACAGGGCTCCCATCATCTGTGACTATGGCTAAAAATTTGGATAATCATTTTGTCCTCGTGCATCTGAGAATGACAGTGCTGGAAGAAACCTCATTTAACAGACAAAGAAACCAAGAGAAATATTGTGTAGTCATTAAGAGTTCAACTGTAGATGCAAATGGACTTGAGTTTGAACCCTTATCTTTTTATACTATTTGTGTGACAATGGGCTCAAACCCTGGTTGGAGAGTCACTTAACCATGGGTTCCTCATCTATGAAGTAGGGGGATGTTACTTGTAAGATATTTTATTTTTAAATAATAAATATGATAAAATATGCGAGATGACCAGCACACACAATAAATATTATTAGCACAAACAGAGACAAGACTACTCAAGGTCATGCGATGCTACAGAGCCAGGTCTAAAACCCATGGATTCTGGCTCTTTCTTAAGGTTCTTTTCTGCCCAAAGACCATCTACATGACTGCTTTTTTTTTTTTTCTTCTTCTTCTAGGACATAGGTGAATAGCTGGTAAACTCCTTGGACCCTTTTCATCTTGTGCCTAAAGAAGGAAATAAAAATAGCATGTTTATATGATAAGCAGAGGCCCCATAAGCAACACCTGCTTTTTCCATCACCAGAAAATGAAAGAATAATACTGGACCAGCCAAAGACAGATGTCAACAGAGCTTTTAATCTTGTACCTGCTAGTAATCTGAATTTTGGACTCTAAGCTCCCTCTGACAAATTGGTTGTTCTCTTTTCACATCTCTGTCATTCATTTGCAGCACATGCTCAGCCAAGTCTTCTGTTCAAATCGTAATCATCTTTGGGAAACTCATTTCCAGGAGATTCAATAGACTTCTGAGAGATAGCATGTTCCAAAGTTGTCCTGTCATTCACACAGGGCACCCTACTCCTCCCACTTTGCTACACTGACTCAGAGGAAAGCATCTCAGACAAGGTCCATGTCCACAAGAATTTCACAGTACAGAGAAGAGTACATGCAGTGTGCAAGCAAACAGGTTGCCACAGGATAAACACAGGATTCTAGTGGAATATATTGCAGCAGGTCTAATGTTAATGGAAGAGGCAGTCAGGGAAGGCTACCTGAAGGAAGCCACTTACACTGAGGAGTAGTCTAACAGGTAAAGAAAACGAAGAGGACACTTAAACTCCGGAGGTGGAGGTTGCAGTTAGCCAAGATTGCGCCACTGCACTCCAGCCTGAAGAAAGAAGGAGAGAAAGAAAGAAAGAAAGAGAGAAAGAAAGAAAGAAAGAAAGAAAGAAAGAAAGAAAGAAAGAAAGAAAGAAAGAAAGAAAGAAAGAAAGAAAGAGAGAAA
>NW_012114511.1:1566389-1601243 GCF_000951035.1 Colobus angolensis palliatus | reverse complement strand
GAAAGAAAGAAAGAAAGAAAGAAAGAAAGAAAGAAAGAAAGAAAGAGAGAAAGAGAGAAAGAAAGAGAGAGAGAAAGAAAGGAGGGAGGGAGGGAGGGAAAGAAGGAGAAATTCCAGGAAGGAAGGAAGGAAGGAAGGAAGGAAGGAAGGGGAAATTCCAGACCAGGAAACATTATATTCCAAGGCCCAGAGGTTAAAGAAGCAGAGGGTTTGAGAAACTAAAACATAATGTTTCAAAAAATCAACAATGGCAAAAGCATAGAGACTGATAAGAAATTGCCAGAAATGAGGTACAGAAGTAGGTAGAAGTGAGATCCAAAGGATGTTAGCTAAGGAGTGTGGATTTTTTCCTGAGGGAATAGGAGTGCTGTCATCAGGCTTCATGCAAATAAAAATGTCAACCTTAAGAAGAATAGAGTGCTGGGGAGAAGAGGAGCTTCAAACTTGGGCCAATTTGGATTAGAAGGCCAACCCAACAGAGCATTTGGATATTCATGGAGTCAGTCTCCCCTCCCTCTTAACTTTTAATTCTCTTCTTCTATGTACTAAGCACTAATGGTTTCAAATAGTTAACTAAGGTCCTCAGCACATCAGTTCCCTCCTTCCCTAGCATCTTCAATGATTCCCTGTTACATGCCAAATGCCTTGGCATGCTTGGCAGATGAGACCTTCATCTACCTGGTCCCACCTCTTTTTGAGCCTCATTTTGGCTCATGAATCCTATGCTCTTACTGAACTGGTCCCCTGTTATTTTTTTGCCTCCATGACTTTATTCCTGTACTAGCTTGTCTAGAATAAATTCCAATGCTCCCAACTCTACTTGGGCCATTCTTATCCATCCTTCAAGACTAGCTCAGTGTCCATCTTCCATGAAAACTGTATCTATCTTTCTCTGAACCTTCATAAGCATACATCTGAACCTCTCCTGTAGCATGTATCTCATCTTATCTTGTATATTTATTTACATCCTGATTTTCTGCCCCCTGGTAAATAGTTAATTCTTTTATACAAAGGTCATGTCCTTTGGCTCAGGGCCATTTGGGATTCTCCCCAAGACTTTGGACAGACAAGCTACCCCACCAATTTGAAGTTTGAGTTCTGTGAGGTTCTGCGACTGGTGGACATTCAATAAAATCATTCATCTTGGATTTTAAGTTTTTTTCTTTTTCCTTTAATGTCCTGATACCCCCAAAAAAGTTGTTTCATGTTACACTGAGATGGAGCCAGTTTTCTCCAGAATGAAAGGGCCATCCTTGTGGGCCTCTGCCATAGTTGAGAAAGCAGTGATGAGCGCCCACTAGCTGCTGGGGTCTATGTGAAATATAGTGAGGGCCTTTCAAGAAATTGCTGGGCTGGGCCTGGAGCTGGAATGGCCTCACTACAAATTTATTACCCAGTGAGATTGAGCCATACAGGAAAACAACAGCATTCCCACTGATGGTGCTTCCAGTAGACTCCCTGCTGGAGGTTTTGACCAGAAGTGGGGCTAGATTTCGACTGAGCCATCCACTTAGTCTTGCAAAAGCTCTTGCTCACTAAAGGCAAGAAAGCAAGTCAGGATTTATTGATTCATCCTGGGGTGTCAACTATTCCAGTTTGCCTGGGCCTTAGGACTTTGGGGAACATGGAACTTTCAGTGTTAAATCCAGTAAAATGACAGACAAACCAAGATGAATTGGTCACCCTAGCTCCACCTAATACAAATGCACCACTCTGTGCTGGGCCTTAGTCTAGGCATCAAAGATACGAAGATGGAAAGGACAAAGTTACTGCCCTTGAGAATTTTACAACACAGTGGAAAAGAGAAACATGTAACCAAAATAAATCCTGGGACCCCCATGCAGCCCTGTCTTGATTAAGTGGTGAGTTCAAAGAAATAAGTCCAATGACTAAAAGTAATTAAAACAGTATTCTAATCTCCATTTATGTCTTTCAGAAAATATCAAATGTTCTGAAAATTTGAATGTGGAATTCAGTTCATTACCCACATTCTTTTATTTTTTTAAATCTCCTTTTCTTATATCTCTCTCTCCCAACTTGTGCCCAAGGCTCTAGGGCTGTCCTTGTACTCAACTCTGTCCCCAAGGTTTCTCTGCCACCCTACCTATAAAAGATCTTCTTCCTTCTCTCGTCCTTGAACATGCAACATTATTTTCCTACCACAAGTGCCTGCTAGAACCAAGCCTACTCCTGGACCATTCTGGGAAGGCTGGGGAGCCCAGCAACTCCATGGCCCAGTCGTCCCTCTCTGCCCAGAGAGGAGCCCCTGGGAAGCATAGTCCTTTTCTCACTGTGACTGAGTTTCTTGCAAGAGATTTTCATTGCAAGAAACACCTCATTTCACCACACAAGCAGATCATTTCAAACTGCTCTGCTAAGTGCCGTGACGAGGATAATGTCCCGCGCCCAGGGAGGTATACAGCCACAGAGGTGGGCACTTAGCTCAGGAACAAGCAGACACTTGATTGCAGGAGTCGAAGTTGTCTCTGTTGTATAGACTTGGGCTTTCTCACTGTCCCAGGCCCACAGGAGCTCTAACTGTGGAGGAGGGGACTTTTAATGCTCCATCCATGCAACCCACAAGCAAATGAGTTTGAAAACAAAGTGAAATGCATAAACCAAGCCCACGGTGTTCTCTTTTCTGAATCACCATTCAAGAAAAATAGTTTCTTAAAAAGAAATCAGGGGCAGGGGTAGTTAGGTCTGCAGGGGATCATGTATTTGATCACAGAAATGTGGATTAATTCTGTCCCTAAAGGAACACAAGACCTTGCCATAGGGGAGGAAACCACCCTCATATTGTCTTATGCCCAATTTCTGCTGCCAAAGAAAGAAGAAATAAAAACTAAAAGGCAGAAATGGAATCCACAGGCAGAGTGCCCAGCACCACTCCTGGGCCTAGTAGTTAAAAATCAACCCCTGACCTAACTGCTTGTGTTTTCTACAGATTTCAGACATTGTATCGAAAAGCATCGTGAAAATCCCTGTCCTGTTCTGTTCCGTTCTGATTACTGATGCATGCAGCCCCCAGTCACGTACCCCCTGCTTGCTCCATTGATCACGACCCTTTCACGCGGACCCCCTTAGAGTTGTGAGCCCTTGAAAGGGGCAGGAATTGCTCACTCAGGGAGCTCAGTTTTTGGAGATGTGAGTCTGCCCATGCTCTCGTAAATAAACCCCTTCCTTCTACAACTCAGTGTCTGAGGGGTTCTTGTCTGCGGCTCGTCCTGCTACAGCCACAGTAAATGCTAGCAATATTTTTGGCTAGGGGTGTGGAACCTTCTGCATTATATTTATACCTCCTCATGACCCTTGCCATTGTCATTTATGGAACATCATTATGATCATGAGGCTGCACAGACTAATACAGAGCCAGACTGCCTGGGTTTGAATCCACTTGCTAGCTGTGGGGATCTTGAACAAATTATTTCACCTCTCTGTGCCTCAGTTTATACCTACAGAAAACAAAGACAATCCAATTACCTACCTCATAAGGCTGCTTTGAAGATTAAATAAGGTAATATCTGCAAAGTGCTTAGAAAAGTGCCTGATACATAGTAAGCATCACATAAGTGTTTGTTAGATGACTGTATCATGTTAGGTACTGTTTAATTTGCACTTACTTTATACTAAGCATTAGTCTCACCAAAGTTTCAAAAAGCAGGCAGTTTAAAATCATTTCTGGCCTCTAGCCAGGGAAACTGAGACTCAGGAAAGTAACTCACCAGATCACATGGTTGATAAATGGCAGAGTCAAGAGCTAAATCCAGGTCTGTCTGGCATCAAAGCCCATACCCTTGGCTCTTTTGCCATCCTGGCCTGCCAACCCAAGTTTTGGAGAACTGTATCTTGGAAAGTTTGTCTAAGACCTTACTTAGTACCTCCCTTTCCATAAAGTCCCTCAGACATCTGGGACTGTGTCTTGTAAGAACTTCTGGTGCCACAGATGGTCTGAATTGGCCCCAGACATGGGGCTGACTAACCTCCACCTGGTTCCTTGCAGGCAGGGTCTCAGGCCAGATCCTTATAAACCAAAAATAAAATTCAAAGTGTCCCTACAGTCATCTGAATGGCCACCCTCCTTGGCCAGGGCACTCTAAAATTTAACCTGAAAGACTGGTTCAAGCCACGACAGGAAGTGGGGGTCAGACAGGAAGTGGGGGTCAGACATGCCTCCTTATACCCCTCCAACTCAAACATCAACACAAACTGACAGAAACATTTACAGTCTATTCTCTCTGAATCCTACTACCTAGAGGCTTCATCTGCATGATAAAACTTTGGTCTCCACAACCTCTTTTCACAACCCAGATTTTCTTTCTATTGATAATTCTTTCAACCAGTTGCCAATTAGAAAAATTTTAAATCTACCTATAACCTGGATACCTTTTCCCCCTTGCACCCCCACGCAACTACTTCAAGTTATCCCACCTTTCTGGACTGAACCAATGTATACTTAAATGTACTTGATTGATGTATCATGTCTCCCTAAAATGTATAAAACCAAGCTACACCCTGACCACTGTGGGCACATGTTCTCAGGGTCTCCTGAGGGCTGTGTCAGGGGCCATGGTCACTGACATTTGGCTCAGAATAAGTCTCTTCAAATGTTTTACAGAGTTTGACTCTTTTCTATGACACCTTGTTGCCTAATAATCAGCCTAAGCCCTCAGTGGAGTATCCACACGGAGCCAGCAGTGTCATTTCCACTGAGGCAGTCTGCTGCCTTCCAGACACACTTCCAATTGCTCACAAGAGGCCTCCCTGGTAAAGTGCTCTCTGTCCTTATTGCAAAGTGACCAGGAAAGTCTTAGGTCCCCAGAGCCTGTCCTCTATCTGGCCAGCCCTCCTCCCAAGAGGAGGGATGCCACCTTTGACTCTAAGGGCCACTCCAAGGAGAGGCTCAGGCCCAAATAGAGGACAAGATGATGCCCCAACCTAATCCCACAGCTGTGTCTGATCCCCAAATAGAATAGTAAATATAATAATGAATGTAATGTCATTATAATGGAAATAGGAAGTCACATAAATTGTAGGAATAACGGAGTGTAGGGCGCTATTCTAAGCAACTTACACACATATATACTTCAGTCCAGATACCCGTTGCCACTCCCCCTATGTGTCCGGATAAACAAAGGAATCGTCGTCTTCTCAGGCTCCACCCAGAAAGTTAAGTGCAGATACCCTCTGCTCCAGGTGGCTCCCAAATCTACATGGATATGCCATTCATTGCCTCAGACATCCTTCCTAGAACTCAGCCTTGAGAGCCATGGGACCATTTCTAAGGTGATCATTTCTACTGCTTTCCTCCAACTCTTTTCCACCAGCCCAGGAAGCATTTTATGGAGCATAAAAATTTGGAAAATAAAATACTTAAATGTAAAATAAAATATTTTTTATAGCTCCAAATTTTCCAAAGTTTTATGGGGGTGGAAAAAAAATCTCTGACTGATCTTATATTCTCTAGACCCTTATTCCCTCAAGGCAAAGACTTTTGGAGTCCCAAAGTCCTAACCTCTTAGAATCCTGAAGTCTTTTCTTTAAAACTATTGTCTACAAGTTGAGTTTTCAAACATATTTTGAAACTCAAAAGCCAAGACCTGACTCTTTCGTCTTTCTGTGTTCTGCTGTAGCAACACATCCCTGAGGCAAAGAATGCCTAAAGGTCTGGTTTGAACAGGAAATGTGCCACAGGACAAAAAATAAAAATAAAAAAGGAGGAACTCAGAGTAGTAAACACATGGAAAGCCTATCCCACTTCCTCTGTTAACTTGTCTGATTTTCCAACAGACCCAGCTCTCTGAAAGCAATTATTTTGTTTCAGTAATGCTTACTATGTGTACAATGAATGTAAGCTGGAAATGTAAACTGAAAAAAGTTACAAAATCTATACATTTAGAAAGGAGAGCTTTATTTCTGACGGAGGATACCACAACCTGCAGGTGGGAAATGGACCCTCTGGTTGAAGCACAAAAGAAAGAGCCGCGAGGGAGGGAAGGAAGAGGCAGGAATTTATGCTTAATGTGTTGGCTAAGTATATATATTTCAGCAGGTTATAGGGGGAGCTATGAATATTCATGATGGGGAGGCACACAAATGCATAATAAGCTAACATGTATGTTACATGCATCCCATGTTTGCTTTGGGGTGGAGACTGAACATTTCAATGTATTACAATTAGACCGTATACATTAAAAGGTGAAGCCGAAGATGCGAAGACCCTCAGTGCACAGCCTCCATAGACTGGCCAGAACTACTCTGCCAACGGTGGCCTTCTATCAGGAAGAAATGTGGTCAGTTGCTGTTTTGAAACTGCAAAAGGGAGAGGCATTGTCAGGCAACTGGTTGAAATCAGTGGTGGAGCAAGTCTTTCAAAAAGGCTAGTTTCTGTTTAACCTTAGGAAAGAAAGTTTGATGGCAGTTAGCTTAATGACAGTTAACGAGGCCTGTCTGACCTCCCAATCAGTCATGGCCAAGAACTCAGTTTTTTAAGGTTTCTCTGGAATGCCCTAGGCGGAGAGGAGGGGCATTCAGTTGGTTGACGGGCTTGGGATTTTATTTTTATTTCTTGGAAATAAATGAAATGATTGACTTCTGCTCACAGTGTTTTGAATTTCAAGGAATAAACAATACAATGGATGATTAAATGGAGTTTTAGTCAATATTATGAAGGGTGCAAAGCTCCCTGGAAAAGCTGTCAGAATGGTGGAGCCAATAGAATGACTATCCTGGATTCTTCTGCATAACGTTTTTTTAAAAAGCATTTATTAAGCAGTTACTATGGGTCAGGCACTGTCCAATGATTTCCATACATTATCTCATTTAACTCCCGCCTTAGAAAGGAAAAAAATGGAATGGTTCAGCTATAATAGCGCTAGTATTTGGGGCTCACTTTTCTCATTATGAGATTGGAGGACTCTCCTCCTCCATAGACTGGCCGCCACACTCAAAGACTTGTCAGGTCAGGTAGCACAAGACATAGGACATGGGAAGTCAGAGTAGCTGGGCATCTTTCCTGGCATCTGTGGCACTGACCCCATTAAATCTGCAAGCGAAAAAATCTGGGAACATATTTATCATTTTATTTCATGTTTCATATGATCAACTCTTGCACTGAGATAAATTCATGGAAGTTAATTTGGGGAAACTGGTAATAATTTCAGGAAGGCTCTTGGAAACTTCATATTACATTTGCCCTGAGGCTCATAATTTGACTTTCAATCAACACAGCTGAAATACGTGGCATGAAAATTTTATAGCAAAAGAAAAGTGTGTGTACCAGGAGATAACCTTCTTTATGAGTTAACTATTTACTTTCAGATAGAAATATTGCAACATAAATCACAGGTCCATCATTCCTAGATTCTGGCTGGAGTATGGAGATGACTATGCTCTCTAAAGCCAAATGTAGTCATTTATTCAGATTCATACTGAAGTGATTGCTGTCCAGCTATCATGACAAATTGAAAACTAAGGAAGAGGCAATTTGGTGCAAGGAAGTAACTACTAGATTTAGTCAAACACCTCAAGCTCAAGCCAGGACTCTCTCCCTCCTTACTTGCAAGGTCAAACCTGTCTTCTCAATTCTCCCCTCGACCCTACCTTGGTCCTCACATAGTTGCTGTGAGGATCAAATCCACTGATGCATGTGAAAGAGTGTTGTGAGCTATAAAACACCATGTCCATGTGAAAGGAGAGAAGGTACTCCGACTCCCAGGCATATGCTTCCTGCCCCTCCTGCAGAAATGATGAGATTAACAGCCAGCACTTCCATGGTGCCTTCCATATACCAGCACTGCTCTGAGTGGTTACAAGTGGTAACTCTCTGAAGCCTCAAACAACCCATTGTAGAAGGTACTATCATTATTACCATCTTAAAGATAAGGAAACTGAATCATAGAGACACTAAGTAATTTGCCCAAAATACTAAACTGTAAAGCTGGGATTCTAACCCAAGCCCTCTGCTACGGAATGTTGGCTCTTCATGTCGTTGGCAAGGATGTCTTCCATCCACCTCCAGCCTCCCCTCAGACGTCTGTAACCTCTGATCTGTTGTAAAGCCATACTGCTTTGAGTCATTAAACAGCTGAAAGAAGTACATCACTCCAGAACCGGTCTGCCTTGGGATTTGGCGCCACTACCCCACTTAGAACTTTATTTCCAGGTCCTATAGAGATATAACTTCTGCTACTGGTCCACTCTGTGCTCTCTGGGGTCATGCAGAGCAAGATGAGTCCCATCCACATGGGGACAGTTCAAATGCTGAAGATAATCCTCAAATCCTCTGTGAGCCTTTGAGCCTTTCAAAGACTCAACTTTTTACCTCATGGGATGTTCCTAGAATTTTTCCAGATGTTCACTAACCACCTCTGTGTTTCCCTGATTTTGTCACCTGGGAATGGGCTGTCTATGATTAGACGTACAACCACAAAGGCAGTCTATCTAGGTCAGAGTCCGGGACTGCCATTTTCTATAGCCAGGACTGTACACCATGCACCACCAGCACAGCTAACAATCATGCTTAATTTCACATACTGCTGTATCCATTTGAGTTTAACTTTCTTCAGACCTGGTGTTTGAAGGCTGTAAGATATGGATGCCCAATTAGGAAAGTAGAGAGCAACCTTCCTAATAGAGAAAGGCTCAGCTAACTTCCATCACTGAGAGGTTGATGATTATTTTTTAAATTACTCTCCCTCCTCATCCCCTATAACCTCCTTGATTCTTCTCTTCTCCTTCCTTTAGACCCCGTTTCATCAGCGTCTCTAGTCGTTTAATCAATTCATTTATTCAACAAATATTTATGGAGACTTCGCTAAATAACTGAACACCCAGCTGGTCCACTCCAGAAATGGAGGTCAGAAGAGGTTAGAAATGTTTAAGAGTTCTGAAGAAGGTGAAAATTCACTATATGTTATTGAATGCTTTGGAGAATTTGCATAGATCTAATTTATCCAGGCATATCCTGTGCTTATCACAGGTGTGATACTACTTTCACCTATAGTAAGAGCTCAATAAGTACTTGCTAAATTTAAATAAAAGTACACATATGTATGATGTATATATATGTAATGATTTGTAATGTTTCCAAACTCTTGTTTCAAAGACAGTAATGGAGACATTTATCCACCTTACTTTGTGGATCCTGTATTTATGTTTTCATCTTGAACTGTTCTAAGAGAGAAACAAATAATTTATTTTCAAAGAAATGTTTAAGTAATTAAAGTTGTTTGCCAATTTTCTCAAGAATATCTTTTATTCTGGCTTAGTTATTGACTTTAGGAAAATGTTGGGTACAAATGGATTTGTTTTAGTAATAATTTCTTTAGATTAAGGGGTTTCTTCAATTTCCTTTGCATTCATAACACATTTTCCTTTGTTAACAAATTATTTAACCCTCAGCCAAGAAAAAAAGTGGAGTTGTTAAGTCAATCTATACTCTTAAAAAGTTATTAAAAAGTAAATCATTCTTTCAGGTTTTAACACAGCTTTCCTCTCCTTTGATGTACTGTATCGCTTATCTATCACTCCATCACACACCATCTTAAAACTAATGACTTAAAACAACAGCCATTGCTCCCAATTACATAAGTTGTCTGGGCTCAATGTGGATGGCTTGTTTTTGCTCCACATGGGGTCGGTTGAGACAAACAAAGTTAGCAATAGAAGATCCAAAGGAACCTCATTCACAGGTCTAGAAGCTTGCTGCTGACAGCGGGCTGGAGTGCTTCAGTTCTCCTCCAAATGGTCTCCCTCTCCAAGTGGTCTCTCTGAAGCAGGATTGCCTAGATTTCTTTACATAGTGGATGAGTTTTGAGAGCAAGGGCCGAACCTGCAAGGCCTCCTAAGGCCTGGTCTGACAGTTTCAGAACATCACTTCTACTCCATTCTCTTGGTCAAAGCAAGTCCCAGGATCAGTCCAGATTCAGGCGGTAGGGAAATAGACTTCACCCTTCAATGGGTGAACAGCAAAGTCACACTGGAAAGGGTTATAGACAAAAGAAGGCATAATTCATTCGGTGCTATCCCCAGTGGATGTAATTACTCGGATGAGGAAAAGAGGCATTCTCCCCTCCAAATCCGGGTGAAAGGTGATCTGGAGAACTTCGCAAGCCAGAGTCTGCCTATCAGAACTCAAGGATCCAGTCAATTACATCAACGGATGTAATTACTTAGATGAGAATAAGAGGCACCCCACCCCTCCAATTCCTGGTGAAAGGCGATCTACAGAGCTTCACAAGCCAGAGTCTGCCTATCAGAACTCAAGAATCCAGGCAAGGAGGACTGGAGAAGGCACTCCTTGAGGGACACCCTGAGTCTAGTGAGCAATGCTGGTGAAAGCAAGGACTTTCATTCAAAGCCCAGTGCATGGGCTTGGCAGCCTGACACACCTGGATACAAATCCCAGTTTTTCTACTTCTAGTATTGGGCAAGTTCTCAACCTCTATGAGCCTTTTGTTCTCAAGCCCAAAATGGGTGAAATACTATTAACACTATTAGTGAAATACTATTAGCCTCAGCAAGGCTTTGGTGAGAATTAACAAAGCATTTCAGGTAAAGTGCTCAGCACCATACCTGATCAGGAGTGAGTGCTCCCTGTTTCATCTGGAGTGGAGGTTTCTTCCTCTGATGAAAATCCTCCTCGTATCTTGAAGAAACCTGGTGTTAGAAGACAGGCTGGGCACTTCTTGGTCTAGAGAAGCAAGAGTGAGATTCCAAATATGTAATAGCCTTTGTAGCTCTGGACCAGCCAATCAGAACTGAAGGCAGTAGTAGGGCTGGTGGCAAGGGGGGAGCCTGAGCCCTCCTGCCATGCTAAGCATTAACCCTTGAGTTGCTGATTTTGGGGAAGCCCAGGAGATCCCAGGGGACAGGTCAGGGCAGGCTGGGTGGCAGAGAGCCTGTGAAAGGCTTGGAGCAATATCTATTTACCCATAGAGATATTTCAGTTTTATAATCCCAGATATGGCCATACATGTGTGGACCAGCGAGAATAATAACCCTATCTGCGAGCAAGAAGTAACAAGGCCTTGTGCAGGTAATTTAATTAGTGCAGCCAACATGGAAGGGAGGAGCCAAAATCTCAACCCTCCTGTCTGAAAGAGTGGTGTTTAAAGAGCAATTGATAAACAATGATTATTCAAACCAGGGAAAAAGAATACAATCCTGCAATTTTGTAAGCTCCCCACACCCTACATATGAGAGCCTAAAAACTAGCATTTATGCCACTAGAATGGCATAAAACTAGCAGTCAAGAAACAAGTGAAAACAGGTATCAAAGGGAGCTTGTGAGGAGTATCCAAAGGCTCTGATGTGGATAAAACTTAGGAGGTGCAAACACAAAGTACCAGAAGCCAGGTCAAGCTGAGGAGGTAGAGTTCTTCAAACTGCATAAATGAACAGGGAAGGAAGATTCCTTGGGAAACATTCACACAATCACTTCCTAGTCCAAAGGTCTGCGCTTACATATGTGGGGGCCCAGACAAGCGAAACCTAAAACCACCCCTGCCTTTGAGGAGCTCTGGTGCATGGTGAGCAGAAAACTGGCTGCTCCCAGCCTTAAGTTGGGGTGTCCAGGAAGGCTGAAGGGTGGCCTCCAGTTAGGAAGGGCAGGATGGAGGACATGAAGGTGCTCTTGGCAAGAATATAGGAAGTGCAGGAGGAGTCTGCCCTGGCTAGATCTTGACATCCTGGGTAATCAGGGCAGCTTGTCCAGGAATTAATTCACTGAGTGGCAGGGGTGAAAATCTCCTAAGCCTACCCCATAAAGTTTATTCCCCAAGCCTACCAGTGAAGGCCTTCCATAATTTGGCTTCCATTTATTTTTACCAGCAACATCCCCCCAAAGTGGAAATTCATGGAATAGAGAAAGGAATAGTACATAATCTAGGGAGTACTTATGAAAAGTAAGAAAGTTAGTATCTGTGTGAAGCACTAACACAGCCTGGTCCATAGTCTGCACTTGATAAATGTGACTGTTTCTACTGTCACGTGCAGTTGGGCAGTTGTACACTGCTCAAAGTTGCTCAGTCCCTCCAAGCCATGTTCCTATGAGGTGTGTCTGCCCCTGGAGGTACCATTTTCTGATTTCCCAAAACCACTGTATAGGCTAGCAGAGCTCTAATTACATCATAAAGTTTTGTAAGAATTAACCGAGATTATGATTATTATGTACTAAGTACAGTGTTTGACAAGGATGGTGTTCAATAAACGTCCATCATCATTACTTTACTGTTGTTATTGTTAATGATGTTTGATCTCTAACCTTCCCCCACTAAAAAATAACCCTTCTTGTCAAACCAGTTTGCCCATTGCCTACTAAACGTGGAGTGCACATTGCCCCTCTGAGTTTTTGCTCAGCCTGTCTAGTGCATCCTCTGACTTCCTTCTGGAGTAGCTAAAGCTTTCCCATGCTACAGATCTCTCCTCAGTTCCTGCATGCTCTGTAAATCCTTCTCTGACAACACTTGCCTTCCTCTTTTGAACCCGAGAGTATTGACTGTCAGCATAATTCACCTGGAAATTAATCAGGCTGTGCCTCATCACAGTTCCCTTATTGTAGTTGAACTGATTATGTCCACCTGTGTGTGCACCTGCCTTGCTGTTTTTGTATGACCCTCCCCCCAGCACCTAGCTCAGTATCTGGCACCTGGGAGCGGTGAGGTGGATTCATCTGGAGAATCACGAGATGTGGTAGTGACTTCCAATTAAGAGCAAAGTGCCTATGGAAAGTTCTGGGGTGATTATGAAGAAACCTGAAGTAAAAAGAGAATTTGCACATTAATTGATTAAAATATCCCCTTCGGGGTGCTTGCATGGGCAGAGTCTGAGTGGCTCATGCCTGTGTGTTGCTCACTTTCCAGGCTGCTGCAAAATGAAATGCAGCGTCCCATTGAGCCCCTGTGAACTTCACAGTGCAGCTCTGAGGAGCTGTTTGTGAGCCAAGGGACCACAGGAGCCTGAGGCCTGACTTAGTGATCCTTTTGAAATTGGAGAGAGATGAACTCTTGCTTCGCGCTTTGTGTCCCCTCCCTCCCATGGAATAAGCCTCTGCTGACTTCTGACAAAGTACAGAAGAGAACATAGGGCCAAGATAAATGAGTTCCAGACCCGGACCTGCAGGGAAGATGTGTGCAGGTGAGTAGATTTTTGCTCAGCCAGCACAAAGCGCCAGAGCCCCGCCTCCATCAGCTGCCAAATGTCAATGAGGGCAATGAGGAGAAAGATGGTCCAGGTGGACCCCCTTCTCCACACCTATCCCTTTCACCAAGAAATCATTCCCCACCTCCAAACTCAATTGCAACTCCTTCTGAAGCTTTTTCTGGATTTTCCAACCTCAGGAACCACTCCCTTGTTCAGATCATTCAGCCCTTCCTGTCAATTCCAAACTGTCTCACAACATATTTTGCAAGGAGGCGGCAAAAGTCCCACCAAGGTTTGCTTCTAACTTCATAAGATGCTGGAGTGAATGTGAGCATGAGCGTGCCACCAGACCTTCCAATTTCAAATATTTATGTTCATGGAAGTAGCCACATGGATCAACTCTATCATTATAAGTGAATAGTATAAATAGAAACATAAGATCCAGCTGTATCAACACATGGTCACTTTTGTAATTGTTTTAAAATGTGTGAGCTCTGGTTTGGAAATGAGTCCCACTGCTAAAAGCAAAACAAAACAAAATACAAGTTTGAAAAAGACTACTTTCTATCACGCATCTGATAATTAACTCTAATGTCCTCAAGAACTGCTGGCATTCTTGTCTAGTATTTTCAATATATGATGACAATAGTATTAATTATTAATTGTGGTAGGTTTTTTTTAATATTTTAAAACTTTAACTTTTTGATTGTTTTAATATAGGGGAATTGAGTTCAGTTGTAGAAGCAGCAAGGAACTGAAGCTGTAGGCTCTGTTGTTTTGAGAGAGGAGTTCTGTCTTTTCTAGCTTCTCTAATTTGAGAAATTGAGCCTGTTAACTTCAGAGGAGTGTATACAGAAGGTGGGAAAAGTGTTGACATCATTGTCTAAGCTTTTACACAGATGATGCCCATCTGCTCTGTTCCCCTAATCCATCCTGACACTGATAGAATCAGTAATCCTAGAGAGGTCACTGATGTTTCACCTTCGCAGCTGAGATAGTGCTTTTGAATCAAGCTGGTGTTACAGATCTCCTCCTCCTAGGGAGCCTGCAGTATTTTACCCAGTTTGTGGAGTTCCATTTGAGGATTGCTGGGGGTTGTGGACCATCCAGAGTTCTTTCTATGGGAGAGATCAAGCATCATGGGTTGTCATGATCTATTGTCAGGTACGTTTCAAATCATTAAGAAGTTGTTTTAATAAGAGTTAAATTCCTGAAAGGTAATTTAGCATAGAGGATAGGCACATTCTGGAATTATACTGATTTTTATTCCTGGTTTCTACACTGACTGCTGCATGACCTTAGGAAAGTGACTTCACCTCTTTGAGCTTCAGTTTCATTTGTTAAAAAAAAAAAGATAATATTAATCCCTGCCTGTTAGGAATTATGAAGATTAAACAGGACAATAGACACAAAGCACTCAGAGAGAGTATCTCGCAGTCAATAAATGTTATCTATTTTTCTAATTAGTAATGTTTATAAATTGCTTACTTTTATAAAGTCAAATTAACAAGGCTTTACTTTCATTAACCCACATTCTAAAATGCTTTCTAGAATGCTAGGGAAAGGTTGGGGTTGTAGTTAGGCAAGGAAAATTGTTCACAATCTTGAAATACCAGATAGAATCTGTGCACACATGCACATCATTCATCATGTGCTGGTGGTGGATGGGGAGAGTCAGACATGCTTCTCTGGGTGAACCCAGAGGCATTGCTCCAGAAGGAATTCTCAAGTTACAGCGGTGATTTTCTTTCTTCCTGCCTGCCTGCCTCTTTTCCATTCTTCCTTCTTTCCTTCCATCTTTTTTTTTAAAGTATAAGGACTCAGAGATCATGTCTAGGGTTCAAACACGCCAAGATGCTCAGTAGTAAGAAGGTATAAACCTTGGAATCAGATTAGATATAGGTCAGAACCTAGTTGAACCACAAATTATGTGATGGTAGGCAAGTTACTTAAATTTCATCAGTCTCATTTTTCTCTTCTGTAAATGGGGCAAATAATAGATACCATTGTGAACTGTTATCAGGATTAAGTTAAAATATGCAGCACATAAGCTGGGTTTTTTTTTTTTTTCCTTTATGACACTAAGCAAAACAACCTCTGAACATTGATTTCCTCATGAACATGAGGATTAAAATCATCTCTTGGGGTTTTAAAGTACTTTTATTGAGTCTAGTTGATATATGATAAACTGCATCTGCCTACAGTGTACAATTTCATAAGTTTTGACATGTATACACTCATGAGCCATCTTTACAATCAAGACAATGAACCTGCGTACATCTGTTCCCCCAAAGCTACCTTCTGCATCTTTGTAATCCTTCTCTCTTACCTATGAATGCAGGCAACCATTGCTTTAGTTTCTGTCACTCTATATTAGTTGAATTTCCTAGAGTTTTAGATAAATGCATTTTTTCTAAAATTTTAGATAAATTTAGATAAATGCAATCATACAGTATGTATGTTTGTCTGATTTTTTTCACTCAGCATAATTATTATATTTTTAGACATCTTAATGGATATCCATAGTTTATCATTTGTATTGCTGAGTAGTATTCTATTGTATGGATATAGCACAGTACATTTCTCTTTTTGCCTGTTGATAGATATTTGGGTTGTTTCCACTTTGAGACTATTCCAATAAAGCTGCTTTACACATTTGAATTCAAGCTTCTATATGTATATACATTTATTCTTGTCATGTAAATTCTACTGCTGAGGGCAGAATGGCTGAGTCACATAGTGTAGGTGATGTTTAACATTTGAAGATGCTACCAAACAGTTTTCCCAAGTGGTTGTACCATTTTACATTCCTTCCAGCAGTGTATGAGAGTTTCAGACCCTCCCCATCCTCACCAATATTTGATATGGTCGGTCTTTTTAATTTTAGCCAATTATAATCAGTGTACAGTAGTACCTCATCTTGGTCTTTATTTTCACTTCCCTAACAATTCATTATGTTGATCATCTTTTGAAGAGCTTATTTTGCCATCCATATAGCTGCTTCATCAGAGCGTATGATCAAGTCTTTTGCTGTATTTTCTTATTTTTGAGTTTTCAGAATTCTTTATATAGTCTGGATGTAAGCTCTTTATCAGATACAGGCGTTGTAAATATTTTTTTCTCAAATGCTTGTATAACCTTTCATTCTCTTACAGTGTTTTTCAAAGAGCAGGAGTTTTAATTTTGATGAAGTCCAGTTTATCAATATTTTTCTTTTATGGATTATGCTTTTGGTGTTGTATCTAAGTCATGTTTGCTTAATCCAAGGTCATAAAGATTTTCATCTATATTTTATTCTACAAGTTTCATAGATTTAGATTTAGGTCTGTAATGCATTTTGAGTTAATTTGAGCACATGTAGTGTGAGTTAGGATCAAAGTCGTTTTACTTGTTTGTTTTTGTTTTGTTTTGTTTTGTTGCATATGGACATCCGATTGTTCCAACACTACTTTTTGAAAAGGCTGCTGTTTCTCTACAGAATTATCTTTGCATCTTTGTCAGAAATCAGTTCTCCATCTACGTGTAGGTCTATTTCTGGAGTCTCTATTCTGCTCCATTTTTCTATTTGTCTGTCTTTGCGTTGATACCATAGTAGTTCTATAGTAAGTCTTGAAATCTGTAGTATATATTCCACTGGATTTTCTACAAAGATAATAATGTTATCTCTAAATAAAGACAGCTGTATTTTTTCTCCAGTATAGATACTTTCATTTCTTTTTCTTGCCTGTTTGCACTGGCTAGAATATCTAGTATATCTAGTACAATGTTGAAAAGATATTATAAAAGCATACATCCTTGTCTTGTTCCTGACATTAGAGAGAAAGCTTTCAGTCTTTCATCATCAAGTATTTTCTGGTTGAAGGGATTTTTTTGTTTTTTTGTTTTTTCCAAACAGAGCCTCACTCTTGTCACCTAGGCTGGAGTGCAGTGGTGTGATCTTGGCTCACTGCAGCCTCCACCCCCCAGGTTCAAGCAGTTCTCCTGCCTCAGCCTCCCGAGTAGCTGGGATTACAGGCACACACCACCATGCCTGGCAAATTTTAAGGTTGGAGGGCTTTTTGCAGACACCTTTTCAATTGAGAAGGTTATGTTCTATTTCTACTTTGAGGAAAGCTTTTATCAGAACAGATTTTGGATTTTGTCAAATACTTTTTCTCATATATTAGATTGTTCATGCTTTTTCAGTTTTAGTTTGTGAATATAATGAATGACATTAATTTTTTAACATTAAGCCAACTTTGAATTCCTGGGATAAAACCAACAAAATCATGACATATTACTCTTTTTATATATTATGGGGTAACAATTTGCTAAAATTTTGTTTGAACTAGTTACATGTATATTCATAAGCAGTTTTTCTTTCTTATAATGACCTTCTTTGGTTTTGCAATCCGATTAATGCTGGCCTCATGAAACTTCTTTGAAAGTGTTCCCTTTTGTTTTCTGAAAAAAATTTGTGTAAAACTGGTAATGTTTTTTCTAAAATTTTTGGTAGAATTCATCAGAAAGACATTGAACTTTGACTTTTATTTATATTAAAGTTTTAACCTAAAAATTCAGTATCCTAGGTAGTGGTATTCAAGTTATCTATTTCCTCTTGAATGAATGTTGGTAATTTCAGCACTCAACTTTCTTGTTGAATGAATGTTGGTAATTTAAACATTCAACTTTCAAAGATATTGTCCACTTCATCTAAGTTGTGAAGTTTATAGGCACAAAGTTATTAACACTATTCCTGTACTCGACTTTCAATAGCTGTAGATTTTGTAGTGATGTCACTTCTCTTATTCCTGATACTGACAATTTATGTTTTCTTCTCCTTCCCACTACCATAAGTCTGGCTACAAATACAATATTATTATTATTCTCAAAAAACAAGCTTTTTATTTCAATTTAATTTTTCTCTATTACTTTTTTCAGTTGCAGTGATTTCTGCTTTGAAATTTATTATTTTCTTTTTTCCTCATACATTAATTTGATCTTCTTCTTCTGTTTTTTTTCAAAGTGGCAGCTGAGGTCATTGATTTGTAACTTTTCTTTTTTTCTAATATAGTGTTTTACTGATACAAACAGCACTAAATTTATTTAGCAGCATCTCACAAATTCTAACATATTGTGTTTTCATTTAATTCATTTCAAATGCTTTCTAATTTCTCTTTTGGTCTTTGCCTGATTCATGTGTTATTTAGAAGTATGTTAGTTTCCAACCATTTGAGTATCTTCAAGTGATTTTTCTGTAATTAATTTCTAATTTAATTCCATTGTGATCCTTGGAATACTTTTTTTTTTTTTGAGACGGAGTCTTGCTCTGTCGCCCCGGCTAGAGTGCGATCTCGGCTCACTGCGAGCTCCGCCTCCCGGGTTCACGCCATTCTCCCGCCTCATTCTCCCGAGTAGCTGGGACTACAGGCACCCGCCACCACGCCTGGCTAAATTTTTGTATTTTTAATAGAGACGGGGTTTCACCGTATTTTGCCAGGAAGATTACAGGCTTGTGAGCGACTGCGCCTGGCCTGGAATACTTTCAAATTTATTGAGACTTATTTTATGGCCTAGGTATATAGTTTATCTTGGTAAATGTTTCTGTGTGCACTTGAAAAAGAATGTGTATTCCATTGATGTCGAGAGACTAGCTGTATAAATATCAATTAAGTCATGTCGGTTGAGTGTTGAACAAGGCTACTATATCCTTGATGATTTGTTGCCTCTTTGTTCTACTGATTATTGAGTGAGGCTATTAAAATTCTGACTATACTTATGATTTTGTCTATTCCCCCTTGCAGTTCTATCAGTTTTTGCTTCACCTATTTTGAAGCTGTGTTATTAGGTAAATAAACATTTAGGATTGTTATGTCTTCTGGATATGTTGACCTCTTTATCATTATAAAACTACCTTCTTTATTCCAGTTAATATTTCCTACTCTGAAATATATTTTGTCTGAAATGCTAATTTCAGAGTGAAAAATATTAACTCTGTCAATTTGGAACACCAAATGGAATTTATCCTATCTAAGATGCCTCAAAAATGCTTCCTTAGTCTAGCTAAATGTACATAATTTTCAGATGGTTTTGTTCTATTGTTTAGCCTTTTCTAAGAGTTTTAGAGTACACTAAAGTAATATTAAAGCAAAAAGAAGAAAGAAAAAGGTAAGGAAAATAAGGGAGAAGATAAAGGAGAAAAAAGAGAAAAGGAGGAAGACAAGAAGCGGGAGGAGGAGGAAAAGAAAAGCCCAAATGTTCAGGCTTTATGACTTCATTCAAGATCTTAGCTTTACACATATAGCTTCAGAATACCCCTGCAATCATTCTTGGTCTCTTTTCACAAGTCTGCATTCAGTCCTTTAGAACTGCTGAGAATGAGTCTTCAGATGCACCAAGATAGCTAACATAAGAAAAGACTTTTAAAAATGCCTTTATTGTGGTAAGTCATCATATAGACTGGTATGGAAATAACAGAGCTAGATCTAAAAGAGAGCAGAAATAATTATGTTTCTAAATTGTATAATTTTTCCGTGTCCTTTCTGAGCAAGAGGAACAAAGTTATAAATAAAAGAGTCCTCTAAAAAGGTTTCATGAAGAACCCATTCCTGTCTGCTGGTAGAGACAACAGCTAAACTTGGGCAAAGCAACAGGATTTTGGCAAAGCACTGAATCCTGCAACGGGCAGAATAGATACAGATGGCAGACAGTGGCTTCTTGTGACACTGTTGATGCAGATAGGCCTCCTCCTGCCACAAACTCACAGAAATGCTTGGTAAAACATTCTTCACAAAATGTAATCAAAGCTAAATGTAAAGGAAAGAAAAGGAAATTTCCAAATGCCAGAAACAAATAGGCAGAGCAGAAGGGGAAGCTACTGCCAGGGTCAGACAAGACACAGCCATTGTAGAGATACAGTATTGCATGGGACATAGTCTTCACAGGCACATGGGTTCACATGAGACACCTCCATCACAGGGATATAGAATCCCTGCGGTATAGTATTCCACAATATAATTAATTTATTTGACTGTTCTCCAGTTGACAGATATTTGGGATATTTCTGGTCCTTATTAACACAGACATTTCTGCTATAAAAAGTTTTAAACAAGCCTCCTGGTACATAAAATCAATCATTTGTTTGTTTAGATTATATGTCTAGGAGTGAAATTGCTAGGTCATAATATACTATAAGCTGTTTATGAAATATGATATTTTCATGCTATTAACAGATGGATGAAACATAGCATTTATTGCGCTTTTTAATTTGTAATTATTTGATTACTAATAGGGTTAGTCATCGGTTCATATGTGTATTGGCCATCTGAGGTCCCCGTTCTGTGAAATACCAATTTCTACCTTTTGTTAATTTTTATGTTGATTTTTTGAGAGAGTTATCTATTCTAGGTAATAATTCTTTGTTCTAGACAAGTATCACAAATATCTTCTCTCATTTTCTGGGTGTTTGTAACTTTAACAGTTTTAATTGTTTAATTTTACTGTAGTCAGATGGAACAACCTTTTCTTTGTAGTTTGGAGTTTTTGCTACCATTTTAACAAATACTTTTCTACTCCAAGATCATAATCTATTTTTCTGTTTTGTCTCCTAAAGTGTTATGGTTTGAACTTTTCACTTTAAGTTTTGGTTGGATTTTTGGAAGGAATCCAAGTATATATACTTAATATGTAAATAGTCCCAGTACCATTTATTGAAAAGCTCACCCTTTCCTCCACTGATCTGCAATTACAACTTTGTCTGAAATTCAGTTTCCATGTATGTAAATCCATTTCTGTTTAGATCCATTGGCCTATTTTTCATCCATCTATTAATATCTCACTACTTATTTCTTAGCTTTAAAATAAATCTTGATATCTGTTACACCAATCCCCTCCATCATATTTCTGTCTTTGAGATGTTTTGAGTTGATTTATTTCCTTGAGATCATCAGCCTTTTACTATTCTGCACAAATTTTAGAATTAACTGAATTCCCAAAGCCAAGCAAAACACACTTCTTACACACAAAGACACACACAGAAATATGTTTTTTATATTAAGTTTAGTAAGAAAGATAATGAAAGAAAATGTTAACAGAAAGGTAGTGTGATAATATTAAAGTATACTACAGCAAAATGTATTTTTAGGGATAAAATAGTCTTAATGTTGAAAGAAAAAAATTCACCAGAAAGAGATAACAGTCCTGATCCAATATAAATGCAACTACACAGTCTCAAAATATATAAGGGAAATTAGAACTGAGAGAATAAATTGATGAGATAGTCACTGTGGGATATTTTAACACTTTTCTCTAGGAAACTGATAGATCAAGCCAACAAAAAAAAGTAAGGCAATAAAATATTTGAACAACAAAATAAACAATATTGATCTAGCAGATATATTGAACAAATAGAGTAAACATTCTTTTCAAGCACACACGGATAATTCACAAAAATTGACAATGTTCTGGACCATAAAAGAAGCTTTAACCAAGCAATCGTTACCAAACACTGAACTCTCTAACTACAAGGCAATAAAATTAAAAATCAATGGCCAAATGACAGCTTTTAAAAATATATACATATCACTCTCAGAATTTTTCACAGCTTGCCAAGCTCTTGGAAAGAGACCCAGAAGATGACCCTTCCGCTAAGAATAAATAAAATACTTAACAATGTAGGCTGGGGAGCCAAGCAGACCCCAATGGGGATGCCAGTTCCATTACTTACTTACTGGCCATGGGACTGTGGACAAGTGACTGGTTTTCGGTGGCACTGTGTGCTCACATTTAGGATGGAAAGTGCCTTTCTCACAGAGCTGTGTGAGGGGTAAATGAGATAATACATAGCTCTTGGCATAAAGCATGGCCACACAGAAATATCTAATATTTGGGGATGTTTTCGGTTTTATTTTTATTTAGTTTTTAAATTTAGTTTTGTTTTATTATTATGATCATATTAACATTTGTTTCTCTACACCACAAAGTGAGTATCTCTAAGGTTTTCTCTCCTAGCACATGGCATCCTTTTCAAATCTGAATCGCTAATTCAGTTTCAAAGACAACACTGCAGTAGAAGTGGCTAAGGAAAGTAACTCTTTCTGAGTTACTTACACTTGGTTTCTTTAGATCTTCATGACCCCAAGGAGATTCTTTTTCAATTCCCCTGCTTAAAACATCCAAAGAGGTAGTTCAGATTTGGCCACCTTTTACCAAAGGGATGAACTAATGATTTTTTGGTTTCTTGCTTGAAATCTTTTTTTTTTCCCTGAAACAGAGTCTCGCTTTGTTGCCCAGGCTGGAGTGCAGTGGCACCATCTTGACTCACTGCAACCTCTGCCTCCAGGGTTCAAGCAATTCTCCTGCCTTAGCTCCCGAGTAGCGGGAACTACAGGTGTGTGCCACCATTGGCTAATTTTTGTATTTTTAATACAAACGGAGTTTCACCATGTTGGCCAGTCTGGTTTCTAACTCCTGAACTCAAGTGATCCACTTCCTTTGATCTCCCAAAGAGCTGGGAATACAGGCAAGAGCCACTATGCCCGGCCTGAAATCCTTTGAAGTCTCTTGTGGGTGGGTGCGGAGCTGTGGATACGTGGAGAACCCATGAACTAGCGACAAAGTGACTTGGGTTAGAAATCCAGCCATTCCTCATTGAGTCACCTGGTGACCCTAAAGAAGGCTAACAGGGCAAGCCTCTTTTTGCCAGAGAGATGCTGAATACCACTGGGGTGCAAAGGAATGTGAAATGGCTTTTCCCTGCACTGGCTGAGGCCTCAGCTCCTCCTCTCCTGCTCTGGCCCTCACACTGTTTTGTGCTCCCTTCATATCATGGCATAAAAATGTACGGGGAGAAAGGGAAAGAGGTGCTTTATGAAGCAAAGTTCAAAAAGATGGGAAGTGTTGCATACAATCAAATTAGGAGGAATTAAGGAGGAGGGAGAGCATCCAGGGAACTTGAAAAGGGCACAGATCATGAATGCACCATATGACTTATCTAGGCACCTCTGGCAATAATGCCAAAGACACGGGTGAAGCATCTAGACAAATGCCACATAGGAAAACAGTTAAAATATAACATGCATGATCACATAACAAAATACAGTTTTCCTGGTCAAAATCACATCCTCAGATTTAGAGGTGGGAGGAAAGTTTGTGATAAAATGATAACTTAAAAAAACACCGTAAGTTGACAGTGGGGTCTCATCACTGTTTCCTTCTTTATTTCATTCTGTATCTGTCTCATTTTATTCCATAATGGTGTGCTACTTCTAGCGTCGTAGGCTGAAGTCAAACTATGAAGGGTTGTGACTGTCAAGGTTAGACACTAGAATGGTCTGTGGTTCAGTCTCCTCTATAGGATCGTGAACTCACTAGGGAGAGAGGTTATGTCTCGTTTTGTCTTTGTATCCCAAGTGCCTATTACAGGATCTGGGCTTAGAGAGTGCTCAGAGAATGTCTGCCCAAGAGAACAAATGATTGTATGAGTGTATGAGTGAAGGAAAAACTGAAGAGGAGCTTGAATTTGCTGAGCGAAAAGGTTCATAAGCAAGAGAACAGTATAATGAGAAACGTGTTGTTATATATAAAGTTTCAGTGCCGCAAAAGAAATAGCACTCGAATATAAAATTTGCTTTTTAAGGCCGGACGCAGTGGCTCACGCCTGTAATCCCAGCACTTTGGTAGGCCGAGGCGGGTGGATCACGAGGTCAGGAGATTGAGACCATCCTGGCTAACACAGTGAAACCCCATCTCTACTAAAAATACAAAAAATTAGCGGGGTGTGGTGGCGGGCGCCTGTAGTCACAGCTACTCAGGAGGCTGAGGCAGAATGGCCTGAATCCAGGAGGCGGAGCTCGTAGTGAACTGAGATTGAGCCACTGTACTCCAGCCTGGGCGACATAGCAAGACTCTGTCTCAAAAAAAAAAAAAAAGAAAAAAAATCTTTTTAATTCTTAGCAAGGCAGAGTATTTCTATAGAAGGGTGAATCCTTTCAGATGGAGCAATGGTGAGCGCACGCTTGGACAAGGGAGGGGAAGGGGTTCTTATCCCTGATGCATCATGGCCCCTGCTGCTGTGTCATTCCCCTATTGGCTAGGGTTAGACGCACAGGGTAAACTAAGTCCGATTGGCTAATTTAAAGAGAGTGATGGGGGTGAGTGGTTGAGCGGGAAAAATGGTTATGACAGGGCAGGTAATGAGCCATGGTGGAACAGGTGATTAAAGTGAGTCAGGGTGGAGCAGGTAACCGAAAAAGATTGCTTTATGAGGAAGTTAAGTTTAAAAATAGAAGGTAAGAATTGAACATACTGACATATTCTTTGAAAAGAAATTTAGAACTCATATCTAACAATGTGAACAATATGTTAGACAAGCACTACTGGTCAGATGTGACCAAAAAGCACTTCACGTTTTCCTCCCACTGTTCCTCTGACTTTTTCCCTTTTACAGCCTTATTGAAGTATAATTGACCTAAACTGCACATAATTTAAATCAAACAATTTGACAAGTTTTGATATATATACACCCCCATTTAATCGTTGCCACAACCAACATAGTACACATACCCATCACCGCCCAAAAATTTTCTTGCCGTGGCCTCTAACAGGCTTTGTGATTGAGCTTCGTGTGGGGTTTATCCAGGAGTGCTCTCAGGAGCACCACCTGTGCAGGAGTGAGGGCAGCAGGCCTGGAGAGAGGGAAGAGTTGGTGTTGAATTGCGAAGCAGGTACAACAGAGGCTCTGAACAGGCCTCTGTTGTGAAACACTGTAGCTGGCATTGCACTTCAGAGTTGCCCCACATTGAGACAAGGGGGTATAGCCTTTGTATCCCCAAGTCCATTAGTCATGGGATAGGGACATTTCCCTGGGGGAACCTAAACTTGTCAGATCCCTTTGGCCCAAGGTAATTCCTGGGGAGGGACTCAGCTGTGAGCTTCCGCAGGTGCCACTGCAGCAGCTGTGGACATAAGAACCTGCATCCTGTAGAGAGCCTGGGTGGGCCACCACATCATCCTCCTCCAGTGTTCATGTAAAGGGGTCCAGCAGTAGATGGGCCTCATCTTGGCCCTCATGGAGTGGGGAAATCAACAGCTTCTTTTTATGAAAAAGCATCCAGTCCAATCAAACTGAAGTTTCTGCCTACATTGTGCCATGCACTACACTTTATGTTCCTCACCTCATTACCACAACCACCCAATAATGCCCCAGTGTGGCAGATGAGGCATTGAGACACAGAGAGGTCACATAATCACCCAAGGTCAAATCAGACCCAACAACCAAAACTCAAGGCAGCCTGATCCTACTCTACATTTTCAGCTACTACAATCTGCTGCCTCTCTGAGCTTGCATTTCCACTCACCTTCTTGTATTCTATTTTATATTGGGTATGTTATCTTTTAAAAGATACTATTTTTGCATGTTATATTTAAAATGTGAAGATTGGCAGTGTCGCACACACTGTTTCTATAAATGACTCAACGCCTGTATTAGAAATTACCGAAGTAACATTTGCAAAGTTATGTGTTATTTTGTCACTACATTAGGAAAAGCTATCATTATTTGCAATTGTTGATGGAATGAAAACACCATCCTACAATTAGTCTGACTCAAAGAAGTTAGAAATGGGAAACATATGTGTGTGCATGTGTGTGTGTTACATAAACATATATAATACGTGTGTGTGCGTGTGTGTGTGTTACATAAACATATATAATATGTGTGTGTGTGTGTGCATGCAAGCTCCACCAGAAGAACTTAAAAGCCAAGATACAGAATCCCATTTCTTATTAATCAGAAAAAGGTCATCTTTTACTGAATTAACCTAGGAACTGAGAGATGCCAAGCTTGAGCTATGCAGATACTCTGATCAAACTCATTATCTATTGTATCTGACAAAATTCACTCAGAGAAGCAAAACCACCAAAGCAGATTGGATATACTAAGAGATACATTATAGGGATTTGACTTTACACAATTGGTGTAGCTAATTAAATAGTCTATATGAAGCTATGCCACCTCTTTCTGGTACTGATGCCTGCAGTTCTCAGACAAGGCCATTAGGAAGAGAAGATAGATATGAAATGGGGGAAGGAAAAAAGGGAACCTGTGAGGATGAGCTGAAAAGGACTGGTACCCATTGCCTCCTAGCCTTCTATTTCAATGGAGGTGTCCTGCAGGGGAAGCTGGCACCCTGCATCACAGAACTAAGCACACACCTGGTCCAAGAGTGAGAGAAGCAGCAGGCAAAAAATGCAGCAGGAGCTGGAGGTGAGCCAGCAGATCAGTTGCTGTATGTGACAGCATGCCGTGGGGTGCAACAGCACTGCGTGACCTGCCCTGACCTTCTGGGCATCTGGAATCTGGCTGCTATTTCCCTTCCACTGCTACATCTCCTGCGAAATGCCTCTTGCAGCCCAACTGACTTAGAATTCCACAGGGAAAGGAAATCTGGGCAATGCAGTTTGAGCTAAGTTGACAAATACAAAGGTATCACATCTATTCCTGAGGGCAGATCTGGCACAAGAGGGAAGTGACCAGATGTCCTGCCTAAGAAAATGTCACCTCAGATCTGCTCAAAGTAGCCATTGATCTCATATAGGCAAAGACTTAGGATTTTTCCAATGAAATGGTGATCATTTACTAAGTACCTGACACTAGGTTCACTACTTTACATTCAGTACCCCAGTTAACTGCTAAGGGTGGTACTATGATTAGGACCCCTCTTTTGCAAGTAACTGCACAGAAGCTTAGAGACATTCATTGGCTTGCTCAAAGCCACACAGTAAGCTGCAAATCTGAGACTGATTCCATAGTTCCTGTCACCAGTTTTCTCTACTATTAGTGATAAAATGATAAATTTTAAAATAGTAAATAAATAAGAGGTATAATCTTTTCTTTTTCTTTTAATTCCAAAACCTAAGTGCTCCTGTGGCACTGGTCACAGAAAATCTTCTCAATCATCATCACCTTTTATGAGAATGTGAGATAAGCCAGACTCTTCATTGCATTAGTGCAGCCCTACCTTTTCCTGGGTAGACACTGAAAGAGAGTCCGAGACCCACAGAGAATTAGATCTAGAAGGGAATCAATAGATGTTCTCGCCTCACAAATGAGGAAGGAGCAGGGAAGAGAAAAATATTAAAAGCCCAGAAAGAAGTTGAGAGAAGAGAACGACTGGCTTGAAAAAAGGAAATGTTGTGGCCAGCAAACATATGAAAAAAAAAAAAAAAAGCCGGCATCACTGATCATTACAGAAATGCAAATCCAAACCACAGTGAGATGCCATCACACACCAGTCAGAATGGCGATTATTAAAAAGTCAAAAAACCACAGATGCTGGCATTGTTGCCGAGAAAAAAAGAACACTTTCACACTGTTGTTGGGAGTGTAAATTAATTCAACCATTGTGGAAGACAGTGTGGTGATTCCTCAGAGACCTAGAGGCAGAAATATCATTTGAGTCAGCAATCCCATTACTGGGTATACACCCAAAGAGATGTAAATCATTTTATATAAAGATACTTGCACATGTATGTTCATTGCAGCACTGTTCACAATAGCAAAGACATGGAATCAACCCAAATGTGCATCAGTGATAGACTGGATAAAGAAAATGTGGTACATATACACCATGGAATATTATGCAGCCATGAAAAGAACAAGATCATGTACTTTGCAGGGACATGGATGGAGCTGGAAGCTGTTATCCTCAGCAAACAAATGCAGTAACAGAAAACCAAACACCTGGCCAGGCACGATGGCTCACACCTGTAATCCCAGCACTGTGGGAGGCCAAGGTGGGTGGATCACGAGGTCAGGAGATCGAGATCATCCTGGCCAACATGGTGAAACCGCCTCTCTACTAAAATACAAAAAATTAGCTGGGAGTGGTGGCATGCACCTGTAGTCCCAGCTACTCAGGAGGCTGAGGCAGGGGATTTGCTTGAACCTGGGAGGCAGAGGTTGCAGTGAGCCAAGATCATGCCACTGCACTCCAGCCTGGTGACAGAGCAAGACTCTGTCTCAAAAAACAAACAAAAACAAAAACAAAAAGGAACCCAAACACCTCATATTTTTGTCATGCACGTCCATGTGAAGAGACCACCAAACAGGCTTTGTGTGAGCAATAAAGCTTTTTAATCAACTGCGTGCAGGCAGACTGAGTCAGAAAAAGGAGTCATTGAAGGGAAATGGGCGAGGGGGCAGGGGGTGGGCAGTTTTATAGGATTTGGGTAGATAGTGGAAAATTACAGTCAAAGGGGGTTTTTCTCTTGCAGGCAGGGGCAGGAGTTACAAGGTGTTCAGTGGGGAAGTTCTGAGACTCGTTGTCTAGGAGAAGGAATGTCACCAGGTTAATTGATCAGTTAAGGTGGGACAGAAACAAATCACAATGGAGGAATGTCATCAGTTAAGGCAGGAACTGGCCATTTTCACTTCTTTTGTGGTTCTTCAGTTGCCTCAGGCCATCTGGATGAATACGTGCAGGCTTGGGCTCTGGGGCCTGACAATTTTCACTTATAAGTAGTAACTGAACAATCGGAACACATGGACACAGGGAGAGAAACAACACACACTAAGGCCTGTTGAGGGAGGATTGTTGCAGGAGAAAGAGCATCAGGAAGAATAGCTAATGGATGCTGGGCTTAATACCTAGGTGATGTGATGATATGTGCAGCAAACCACCATGGTACACATTTATCTATATAACAAACCTACACATCCTGCACGTGTACCCTGGGCCTTAAAATAAAAGTTAAAGGGAAAAAATTTTTTTAAATAAAAATTATAGCCTGGAATTAAAAAAAAAAAAGAAAAGGAAAAGGAAATGTTCTTCAGAACAAAGGTGGGAAGAAAAAAGGTGTGTGAGCAGAAGAAAAGTACACATGAATTATCAAAAAAAAAAAAAATTGTCTGGAATCATGAGCACATAAAATGAAAGTTAGAAATTTTACTGAAGGCCAGACACAAGTTTCACATCACTCAGTCAAACCTCTGTAAATGTGTACTGTCATTACCAAGAGGGCTTTAACATTCCCCCATTTCCTAAACCTTAGACAGGCTTCTTCCTGATTCTATTGCCCTCCTTTCCTTCTAAAGGAAATGCTTCCCTTAGAGCATTTACTTTAGAAAACTTGTATTTGTAGATCCTTTCTCTGCTCCTTTGAGATGTAAATCTTTTTGAAAGCTTCTTACCAGTTTTACAACCCTAGAATGTCTTTCTCAAGGAGCCGGAAGCCATCTCTTTGAAATGTAAATAATCCCCTACTTACTAGGTTTTCATTAGGATTTTTTGACTTCACTACAGTGGGAAAGCAATATGCATTCAGAAGAAACCATATTTCAAGTACCCATGCAACCACTCTGCTTTTCATTTTCGGCATAGTATGCAACAAATTACATCAAACAGTCAACATTTTATTATAAAATAGGCTTTGTGTTAAACGATTTTGCCCAGCTGTCAGCTAATGTAAGTGTTCTCAGCACATTTAAGGTAGGCTGGTCTAAGCTATGATGTTCTGTATGTTAGATGTATTACATGCGTAATAATATTGTCTGTTATATTTAAATTTCTTCAGCTGTCCCCAAAATATCTTTTGTTGCTTTCTACTTTCTAATCCAGTAGCCATTTAAGGTTCATATACTTTCTGGATTGTTCTGCCTCTTTTGTCACTTTAAACCTAGGCAAGTCTGCATGTTTTTGTATATTGTCTGCTTTTTATGACACTTTTATAAAGACTTCAGGCCTATAGAATAAGTCAGATTCTAGATACATGTTATTTTTCTCACTAGATTCAAGTTTCCCATTAACTACACAACGCATATTCTTTTCAAATACACTTGGAGCATGCAGCATGCTAGGCCATCTGTGGAACCATAAAACAACTATCAAAAATGTCAAAATCATGCAAAGTTCCTCAGAAGTTGGTTATGATGCTATGTTGAAGATTTTGTGAATATGGTGGAAAAAGGAATTAGTGACCCAACAAAGGTTGTAAGACCTGCTTTACTGGATGCTGCTGGGGTGGCCTCTCTGTTAACTGTAGCAGAAGTTGCAGTCACAGAAATTCCTAAAAAAGAGACAGGCCCTGGAATGTGTGCAATGGGTGCAATGGGAGGTGGCATGTTCTAATTCCTAGAACAGGGCTTTACCTTTATTAATGAACTGTAGGAAGCCCAAGGCAGTGTGCCTCACCAATAGCTTCAGAGAAGTCGGTTGGAGAAAATGAAGAAAAGGCTGGCTGATGTTTAAGAAATCACTGTACCCATCAGTTACTGGTTTCAGTTGACAAAATATATAATGGCTTACCACTGTCATTGTCCACGCCTACAGATAATTTATTTTGTATTTTTGAATAAAAAGACATTAGTACATCCCTGGAAAAAAAAAAGTCAAAAGATTAAAATCTTATGGAGGATGTTCTCTGACCATATCAGTATTAAATTAGAAATTAATAGTAATGGCTGGGTGTGATGGCTCACGGCTATAATCCCAGCACTTTGGGAGGCCGAGGTGGGCAGCTCAAGAGGTCAGGAGTTTGAGACCAGCCTGACCAACACGATGAAGCCCATCTCTACTAAAAATACAAAAATTAGCTGGGCATGGTGGCACGTGCCTGTAATCCCAGCTACTCAGGAGGCTGAGGCAGGAGAATCGCTTGAGCCTGGGAGGCGGAAGTTGCAGTGAGCCAAGATCAAGCCACTGCAAGCCAGCCTGGGCAACAGAGTGAGACTCCGTCTCTCTCGATAGATAGATAGATAGATAGATAGATAGATAGATAGATAGATAGATAGATAGATAGATAGACAGACAGACAGATAGGGATATATTTTTAAATATATTTTGTATATATATATAAAATAAGGTATCTAGAAAATATCCAGATATTTAGAAATTAAGCAACATATATAAATAATCCAGAGGAGGTCAAAGAAGTTACAATAAAAAAAGTAGAAAATAAACTGAATATATTGAAAACATTTCAAGATTTGTGACATGCAGTCACATACTGCTTAAAGGGAAATTTATAACTTTGATATAGTCAAAAAGAAGGAAATGCTGAAGTCAGTGAGCTAAGCTACAAGTTAAACTCAAAGTAAATGTAAAGAAGAAAATAACAAATATGAGTAGAAATTAGTTAAGGTGTGGAATATCAAATATGGCCATTGTAAAAGTACATTTTTCTTTTCCCCCCCACCTGAAATGAAAGAGAGAAAAACAGCAGTAAAAACTTACTTTAAAAATTAATCAAACTGATAAACATTCACTGAGACGAGTCAAAGAGAAAAAATAGACATAAATTACTAATATTATGAATAAAAAGGGTGCACAACTAAAAAAATCTACTTATGCTAAGAGGATGATAAGATAATATTATGACGATATGTCTATTGTAAAAGTACACTTTTCCTTTTACCCCCAAATAATCTCTGGGGATACTTTCAGACCACATAAATATCCTGTTCTGCAACAACCTTTCACCCAATGGTTTTGGCATTCACTGACCATTCTTGTCTGAATCAATTATTACATTAGTGTTGAAAATGCTAATTTTATAATTGTGTTATTCCATGTACATTTATCAGCTAGCATTATAAAATCAGCTAGATTTTATAAAAAGAGCCTTTCTCCTCTCTTTCATCTTATTGCTATGAATTCAGTTTTTACTCAATGTGTTGTCATCAATTATCATCATTCTTTTTGACATGTAACTTGTCCCAAGACAGTTTTTCTATTTTTCTTTTTAATGAACCCATTAGTCTTTGTGCACTTACTTGCCTTTTGACGTGAGATTTTTCAGTCTTACCTTGCAAATTCCCTGCTCTGGGTCTGGAAATAGTCATTTTTCTAAGGCATACTTTAGTAGTGAGTAGTATTTAGCAATCCAGATCTAAGTGCCAATTATGCTTGCTGCAATTAAAGTGGCATTGCTTAGATGTCCTTTCAGCAGACAGAGCTAGGAAGCGTGCAGTTATGTCTGTGTTGTCTATCTCTCCATCTGTGTATGGAAATCTCGTCCTTATCCCTCTGGTTGAAATACAACCCTTTGTAGTTTGTCCTCACCTGTGAAAGTAAAAACCTTTCTTCACCAAAACATCAGTATATTTACGCATTTATTTTATCCTATTAAACACACAGTTTTAGATGTATACCACCAATGCCACTACCAAGAACAAACCTGCTAAGTAGATGTCAGTAGTTATTTGTGTTTCTTTCTGACTTTATAATATATTCTACTGAGCCTGTACAGTCAAAGCCCTGTGCTCGAAAGTTACTTGACTCAATTCTTTTCTCTGTGTGGTTATTATCAACTGGATATGCAGTTGAGTTTGTTTTTTGTTTTTTTTGTTTTTTTTTTCTGTTGATGTCCAAGCTTAGTGGCTGTCTTTTCATCTTTGTATTGTATTTTTGAATATTTAAAATATTTACATGGTTCAAAATTAAGACTATATAAAAATAGTCTGCTAAGAGAAATCTCATGTATTCCTCTACCCTCTATATTGTCTTTACACACCCTGTAAGTAAATATTTTCATTAATTGCTGGTTTATATTTTCTGTTTCATTTTCTAAGAATAAGTAATTTCCCCTTGTTTCTCACATGATCAATAGCCTATTATGTCCACTCTATTGAGACCTGCTTTTCTTCATTAAACAATATATCCTGGATTCACAGAGAGCTTCCTCATCCTTCCTTCTGGGCTGCATTATACACCATAGTGTGGAGTATAATATTTAATTAAACCATTCTCCTTTGGGTGATCATTTAGACTGACTGCAATGTTTTGTTATCACAAAGGATTTCTTAATGAATAACCTTGCACATATGCTGTTTCATATTTGTGAAGGTGTATCTTCAGGGAGCATTTCTAGAAGTGGCTTCCTTGGTCAAAAGGTCAGTGTACATATAGTTTTGTTAGATACTGTCAAATCCCTTGCAGAGGGATTGTATTATTTTGAATTCCCAAGACAGTATGAAAGTGTCTGAATTTCCACAACCTTGACAAGTGTGTTATCTAAATTTTGAACTTTTTGCCAATCTAGTAGATGAGAAATGATCTCTTCCTAATGTTCTAATTTGTATTTTACTATGATTAAAGCTGAATATTTTTTCTGTATTTAAGAGCCATTCCATATCTTTTGTGAACTCTTTGGGCAGCATGTTATATCCTATTTCTCAGTTTTCTCTTGATTTTAAAAAAAGGTTTTATTTATTGGAAAAAATAGTCTTTTATCATAAGAGTAGTATCCTGCTGTATCATTGGTCTTTTGACTTTGCATGTGGTGCTTTGTCATGTAAAAATATTATTATTATTTTTACATAATTAATATTATCAATCTTTTCTTTTGCTATTTCCAGATTTTGGATTATAGTTTGAAGGTTTCTCCATGCCCAGTTCGAGAAAGAAATCTCTCCTGTTTTCTTCTATGACTTACATGGGTCATTTTTTTTACATTTAGCTGTCTGATTCATTTGCAGTTTGTTCTAGTGATTGGTACAAGACATGAAACTACCTTTTTTTCCAAATGAGTATCCAGTTGTCCCAACATCATTTACTTTTAAGCCATTTTTTCCAAAACAGATGGAATTTGAGGCCTGGAATTTGTTCTATGTGTGATGGATGAGCTGAGATGCCAAACAGGGAGCAATGGGCCAATCTACAGATTGGCAGTGACAAGAAACCACCATTACCTCTAGGCTAAAGTATCCAAGGGAGGAAAAAAATGTTCCTAAAGTCCTGGGTTTGGGACCAGCAAGCAAATGCTAAAATCATGGTAGTCTATCCAATGAGATCAGAAGCCATAGCAGAGCTACAGTGGCTTAGCTGCCTATGGAGAAAGGTGTACAGATGCTTCATTTCCTCCTGCTCACCAATCTCCCACTAATGATTCCCATTGGCTAAACCCAGATGGAAGCCAACTGATAAGGTAGCCTGAGAAATGTGTCCTACAGGGTTTAGCCTCCTTGCAAAATGTAACAGAGATGTAGGGAAAAGAGAGGGGATTTCTCTGAGGGCAAAGGACCAGCAGAGCACCCAACAAAAAATGTAAGAAGAGCCAGGCACCCTGACTCACGCCTGTAATCCCAGCACTTTGGGAGGCCAAGGCGGGTGGATCACCTGAGGTCAGGAGCTTGAGACCAGCTTGGCCAACATGGCAAAATCCCTTCTCTACTAAAAATATGAAAATTAGCCAAGCTTGGTGGCAGGTAACCATAATCCCAGCTACTCAGGAGGCTGAAGCAGGAGAATTGCTTGAACCCAGAAGGCAGAGTTTGCAGTGAGCTGAGATCACGCCACTGCACTCCAGTCTGGGAAACAGAGTGAAACTCCATCTCAAAAAAAAAAAAAAAAAAAAGAAGTGAGAAGAGTGTTCTTTATCTTTTCATTATAGGAAATTCCCAAAAGATATCATGTAACTCATTAACACTGTAGTAGAAACATTTCTCTAAGTAATTAAGAAAGGTATATATTGGTTTAAAGATAGACTAATACAGTCTTCCCATTAGTTCCAACCATCTCTCCTGGAGATAATCTGAATCTGTAAGACTTTTATTATGTGTATTTCTTTGATTAAGAAGGATTGAGGAGGCCGGGCGCGGTGGCTCAAGCCTGTAATCCCAGCACTTTGGGAGGCCGAGACGGGCGATCACGAGGTCAGGAGATCGAGACCATCCTGGCTAACATGGTGAAACCCCGTCTCTACTAAAAATACAAAAACTAGCCGGGCGAGGTGGCG
>NW_012114511.1:1527705-1566339 GCF_000951035.1 Colobus angolensis palliatus | reverse complement strand
GTGAAACCCCGTCTCTACTAAAAAAAAATACAAAAACTAGCCAGGCGAGGTGGCGGGCACCTGTAGTCCCAGCTACTCGGGAGGCTGAGGCAGGAGAATGGCGCGTAAACCCAACCCAGGAGGCGGAGCTTGCAGTGAGCTGAGATCCGGCCACTGCACTCCAGTCGGGGCGATAGAGCGAGACTCCGCCTCAAAAAAAAAAAAAAAAAAAGAAGGATTGAGGAAACCAAGAGTGTAGAGATAAACTAGGAAGATTAGAAAATAAATTGAATTAGTTCTGCAGAAACCAGAGCATCCAAAAGACTAAGACTCAGATCAAACTAAAAACAATTGTATGAAAAAATTTCAAATTTATTTAAAAACAATTAAAGAAAATAGAAACAAAAAAAATCATATACAGTGAAGGCAGGAGGGCAGGAGTTTAGATACTCAGAAAAAAGCAAAATTTTCTCTTTTAACCTTGATGATTTCTTTTTTCTTTTTTCTTTTTTTTTTTCAGATTGAGTCTCATTTTGTTTCCCGGAGTGCAGTGGCATTATCTTGGCTCACTGCAACTTCCAGGGTTCAAGGGAACCTGTAAAGAAAACCAGTAGCATATCTGTACCAGTAGCATATCTGTATAATCTCTTAGAAAATCAAGGGTTCAAAATCAAACACCTTGCTAGTTTGCGATTCAGTGATTCAAGAACGAATTCTGCAGTTGGAGGATTCTCTAGGCCCTTCAGTGTTCCACTTACTTCTTCTGCTCTTATTCCCTCTCTTCTTCTACATACCAGTGTCCTCTTCTGAACTGGATGGTATCATGATTTTCAGGAAAGAGAGTCAAAAAGGGAAACAAGTCAGCTCAAGCCAAAACATCCTGGCGCACAGGAGAACGAAATAAATAATGATAGTATGTGGGACACCATTAGTCATCATCATTCTGCATGCCCCATCCAATAAAACCATCTTAACCAAACACCCTTGGATAATTAGTTCCCATGACTAATACATAGCCACTGATCCAGAACCTCAGGAGTGTGAGTGACAAACAATAAACCTGCTTGGGATAATGTGATTGATTGTAATTCAATTTGAAATAAATGTAACAAACAGCAATGAACCATCTAGTTAACCATGCAGCACAACTTAATTGTTAAGGTTTTTCATTTCATTATACAGTGTCATTTCCCCGAAAAAGAAAAATAAAATCTGCTCCTTGGATGAGGCATCACTGAATCATTGTTCTTTATCTGGTCAGAGGGTTTCCACTTATCACTTGGCTTGTTTTGTTTTACTCTGGCTTCTAGAAAACATGGAGACTGTCTATAGCTAGTAGATAGGACTAAGAAAAATATATGTTGGCTTAAATCAAGCAATTTTATGTCCCTCTCCCTATTATTGATCTATTCTTTTTCACCCATTTCCAATTTGTTTTGTATTTTCTACGTTCCTATAAGGCCATCTGCTGCAGGTTGAGTAATCTGGAAACAGATGCAGAGTTGGACTTTGTAGTACAAGTTGTTTGTTTGCAATTATCATTGAGGAAGAGAAAAAGGAGGAAGAGGGATTGGGCAGAGGAAGAATGCAGGCCAGATCAAAACTTTGTCAACCTAACAGAGTACTCTAAAGTAACCATTGACCATTAAGAGAGCCTATGTCAAGCCAAAATGCCCAGCATACACACCCTTCACTCAGTCACCGACAGAGACTGCCCCAGCAAGAATGTGACCTCAGACAAGGTGAGTCTCTGAGCTGAGGTAGGATCTAAAGGAGCTGAACTATGGAGATGATCTGTGATACGATTACCTCCACTAGACAGCAAATCTTTCCTTGAGGGGGAAGCTGGGAGGTACATCAGAGTCTACCACAGTCCCCTTCCTTTTGGGCTTAGATCCACATTTGTGTATGTGATGGAAGATCAGATCCTCTAGATGTCTGGTGTGCCTCTCATTCTGACGGGAGACTTAGAAGAGAGATGTTGGTGAGATAAACAGTAGTGCCTAAAGCTGGAGTGGGTCTCAGGGTTCTACCTAATACTCATTATCTCCTTTCTTCCCTAGGCATTTTAAGTTCCATTAACTTTCAGTTACCACTTCTACTGGCCTGGCTGCCTTCTTGTTATTCTGACTCAGACCTTTAGTCCAAAGGACATGAGTCACTGGCCACCATGCTTCTTGGCTGCACTCACTGGGCCAGTCAATTTACAGTCAAAATTGGGAAAGTGGGTACTAAGTTAGGAGCAAGTAGATGGGTTAAGTTCTACACAAATTTCTCTCTGCCTCTCTTGTGCAATAACACCACCTCCTCCACCTTAATGACTGGAGTCAATTACCCTGCCAAGATAGTGACTTCTTCTTGCTTTTGGTCCCTGTACACAAGGAGATCAAAGTACCCAAGTGAAAACTAAAGCTTGTAATTCAATGGGACTTTTGCTATGTCCTCTTGGGAAAGTGTTATCCCCTTTGAAGACCAGGACTGTTAATCTAGCAGAACCCAGAATTATAGGGAAAGAAAACACAATGACCCTCAGTGAGTCATTAAGAGTGATAGTAAATGGGACCACTGCTGTTTTCATGCCTTAAGTCCTGTGTTCATGTAGTCTTCCTTCGGGGACACAGCACCATATAAAGATCATTTATTTGATGCAAATGCTGAATTTTAGACAATGGCACTCTGTGTAGAGTATTACCTCTGAGCCTCCAATGCTCTATCAGGCTAGTAGTTTCTGAGCAGAGTATATGATATGACCAATGAATCCTCTGGTTATAGACTCACTCATGAACTTCCTTTGCTATAAAGTACATCCCTTGGTCTGGTGCAATGTTATGCAGGATCCCATGCCAGTGAATCAAATACTCAATAAGCTTTTGGATACGGGTGCTGGCTGAGGTCATTTGGGCAGGAAAGGGAAACTAATACTCAGAATGCATGTCCATTCCTGTGAGACACGTGAAATTAACCACTAACCTTTGCAAGACAAAATGAGCCCAGCATCGTAAACCTGCCATCTAGAGGCCAGTTGTTCTTCCTGAGTGAGTAATGGTGTCATATTAACCTTGATCTCTGTTGCTGACATATTGAATATTCAGCAGTGACCATATCTAGATAAGCCTTGGTAAATGGGAGTCCAGGTTATTTGAGCCATGCAAATCCTTCATCATTGCTGCTGTCATTTTTGTATCCATTTGGCCAGCACTGGTGTGGCTGATGACAGGCTGGCTGATGTTGGCTGTGCAGGTCACTTTGTCTACTCAGTTGTTTAGCATCACTTCCATGATATATGCTATCTGGTGGGCACTAATATGTGATACAAAGATCTTCACAATTTGTATCCATTCACATATGTCTATTCACATGCCTCTACCTCACTTTCTTGTCACCAGTGTTCCATTCTTTCTCCCGCCAGATTTGCAACAAGGTGCAGGCCATTCATCACTGTCCGTGAGTTTGTATGAATTTAACCTCAAGTTAGCTCTCTTTCTTTGAAAGGAAATAAGCAGGTCCATTTCTCTGCCTTGGGAGGATTTCCTTGTCTTTCAAAACCATCTCTGAATGAGATTGATTGAATGAGATTTGAATAGCTGCCATTCATTTTAATTTGTACCCAAATACTAAGCCAACCTATCTATACGCCAAACTCAGGGTTTTTGTACTCCTTTACCTGGTGTATTAAGTTCTCCATATAGTCATAGATATGAGCTGAGGGAGGTATGCTGGTGCCACAGTGGTGGGTGCCATGCGGACTGGAGCCCCCTGTTCATGCTCAAGCTTGCTTGGGTTTTCTGGTCTACCCAGCCCTCAGTCCTAGATATACCACTTTCATTTTATAAGTAATTGTGCCCGGACTCAGTTGACTTTATAACATAGTATATCTGACAGGACCGAGCTCATAATGGACAGTTCTAGACATATAGTCACTTGGTTTCTTATGGTCAGGTGACCCACCTCTACTTGGATCCAGTAGCATGCCAGAAATTGTTGCAAAAGGTGTATAATTCTCCACTTCAAATGGATGGCCATGCTCCAGAACCTCAAACCCACATTTGATTCTCTCACTAGTCCTTGACCCAAACTATAAATGACATATTTGCCAACCACTGACAATCCTTTGGGAAATGACTGAGGAAATCATTACCATGTAAACAATCTAGGGTTCTTTCTCCTAGGAATTGGTCTACCTCTTCAATCCTCTCCAGGTTTGAAAACAAGATCAGATCCACAAACTGGCAAGGAATTATGACTTTTCTAATAGACTATATTTTTAGAACAATTTTGGGGTCACGGTGAAATTTAACAGAAAATACAGAGAGCTCCCAAATACCCCCAATCCCCACACATATACAGTCTCCTCTCGTTATAAACACCACACACTGGAGTGGTACATTTGTTACAATCACTGAATCTACACTGACAAATCATTACCACCCAAAGTCCACAGTTTACATTAGAGTTTATATTAGGGTGTTGTACACTCTACAGGTTTTGACAAATGTGTAATGCTATGTATCCTTTTTTTTCTTTTTTTTCTTTTTCTTTGAGATGGAGTCTTGTTCTGTTGCCAGGCCGGAGTGCAGTGGCATGACCTGGGATCACTGCAACCTCCGTCTCCCGGGTTCAAGCGATTCTCCTGCCTTAGCCTCCAGAGTAGCTGGGATTACAGGCATGTGCCACCGTGTGTGGCTAATTTTTGTACTTTTAGTAGAGACGGGGTTTCGCCATGTTGGTCAGGATGGTCTCAATCTCCTGACCTTGTGATCCGCCCGCCTCAGCTTCCCAAAGTGCTGGGATTAAAGGCGTGAGTCACGGCGCCCAGCCTGTATCCACTCTTAATTATAGTATCATACAGAGCCGTTTTACTGCCTTAAAAATGCTCTGTGATGTGCTTATTAATTTCTCCCTTCCCCCAACTGCTAACAACTACTGATAATTTTACTATCTGTACAGCTCATCCCTTTCCAGAATGTCATATAGTTGGAATCATACAGTATACAGCTTTTTCAGATTGGCCTTTTCATTTAGTAATACATATTTATGGTGTGGAATTACAACTTTTCATCAGAGTGACATCCTCAGCCTGCCAGTCATTCTTTCTTGATTTTTCTACAGGCACAAACTGAATAGTATCCTAGTCAGTTGCCTGTTTTTTCCCCTAGGGGTGCTATGTTCTACTAACCATTTTCATAACTCTGTGAGTTGTTTCCTTACCCTCCAATCTTGCTCATCATTACAATAATTGCAACAGTCTGGTTTAGGATGTTGAAGTACCTCCACCTGACCTCTATTGTTTCAGGGTTCTCTCATGCCCATTGTTACCAGTGAGTAAGTTCTGTAACAGACTATCCCACCATCAACCTTGGCTTAAAGAGAAGAACCATGAATGAAAATTTTAGTGATCCTGGTGAACATTTAGTCAGTGCATTTCTGATGCCTTTGGTAAAAAGATGTGTCCTCTGGACCCCATGAATATGATCACCTCAGGGACCTCCTAGCCAAACAGGATATATTGATTCTGGCATCCTCACACCTATAAGTTTTTCATTTCTTTCCTTCATCTTTTGCCATGAAAATTATGGCACTTCAGGTTTGTGTGATATGAACTATTGCTTTTTTTTTTTTTTTTTTTGAGACGAGTCTCGCTCTGTCGCCCAGGCTGGAGTGCAGTGGCCGGATCTCAGCTCACTGCAAGCTCCGCCTCCTGGGTTTATGCCATTCTCCTGCCTCAGCCTCCCGAGTAGCTGGGACTACAGGTGCCCGCCACCTTGCCCGGCTAGTTTTTTGTATTTTTTAGTAGAGACGGGGTTTCACCGGTTAGCCAGGATGGTCTCGATCTCCTGACCTCGTGATCCGCCCGTCTCGGCCTCCCAAAGTGCTGGGATTACAGGCTTGAGCCACCGTGCCCGGCCTGAACTATTGCTTTTTTATGTTTCCAGAGACCATCCTAGGAGTAAGTTCACACCATCCCCCAGAACCTTGCCAAGATGTTAAACCCTACAATGGAAGAGAACATTACCAAGTCAATAAACTCTTCACCATCTAATTTTTATTACAGGACCCCTTAGTCAAGCATCCTCATAATCCCATTCCAAATATTCTCCCCTGGCTTTTAATAATGTATGTTGGCTAGTTCCTACAGCTTTTTGGGGAAATTGTCCCTTTCCTGACTTAATCAGGTTTAGAACATCCTCTGCTATATTATGGGTCTATGGATATTAATGTCAACTCAGACCCTGTGTACAAGTTAACCTTAGTTACAGGCCTTGTGGGCAGGAAGGAAAGTAGTATCGGCCCTAGGCATGCATGTGTACCTAATGGGGGTGAGACCTATACAATGTATTCCAGCATGAGGTGACAGCTGCTAGCTCTTAATATGGATGGATGGACCATGTCTTCAGGCTCAGAGGGTTCAGAGGTACAGTTGACCCTCGAACAACACAGATTCTAACTATTGGGGTCCACTTATATGTATTATAGATTTTCTTCAACAAAACATAGCTCAAAAATATGGTATTCAGAGGATGTGAAGCCCACATATATGAAGGGCTGATTTTCCTATATGCAGGTTCCATGGTGACGACTGCAGGATTTGAGTATGAGATTTTGTATATTTGGGGGTCTTATGACGAATCTCTCTAGTGATTGAGGATCAACTGGGAAACAAAATTTTCTGAGACATCATGTAGATATCTCAATCTCTTTAGAGTTCTGTACTTTCTTAAGGTGATAATCTGACATGACAGACTATCCTTAGTTGGCTATTTCATTACCTATGAAATTCAGTCACTCTGAATATGATTTCCCAGGCTGAGACTTTGACTTTCTATATTCTCCCAACAGAGTTTTTAAGAGCTTCTTTGGCACCAAGATGTCCTCCAGCTTTTACACCTGGAATTCTATTGCCTATTAGGCATCCTCAGCTACTTATCTTTCTGTCGAATATAGGTGGCATTTAATGATAGCTATCCAAAGCCATTGTGCTTGTCATTATTATTTCTCTGGTGAGTTTCAAATGCACATTTCCCACTTACCAATGCATTCTCTTCCACAAGCATAACATCCCAATTCACCACAGGTGAAAACTTGACCATCACCTTGTTTCATGGGCCATCTGAGCTCCATCTATGATCAGTGATACGGTCAGCGCCAACTACATGGTGGCAATCCAGCTCAAACATGCCATCGTATCACCTAGTTTCTCAATTCATTCCTGATATCAATGAATACAGGTTAGGTTTTTCAGCAGTAGACACTGATACAGAGTTTAAGGTGAAAAATATTTACTAGGGATCAACATTTTTAAAAGGAAAAGAGAGGAAGCAGTATTGGGGAGAGGAAGAAATCAAACTATGATAATGCAGGTAGTATAGCAGCAAGCCCTGGAAAGAGTATTGTGCATAAGCATGTTCCTGAAATGTTCTGTATTCTCTCACCTTGCTCAGTCATAAAATATAGTCTATCCTGCAAAGGGTGTGGCCCGGGTAAGATGGCTCTTTGTTCCTGAGGGAGACCCTGAAGGATATGGCAGCTGGAGGCTATCCGCTGACTGCCATTCCTACACACTTCTTTAATTGAAGGAGGGTTTCCATTCTGACCACACCATCTTAAATCTTTCTTATGCTTTTAAGACAGAACACAAATGTCTGAGTCTGTTTGCTGCTGCTGTAACAGAATACCACAGACTCAGTAATCTATAAAGGAAAGAGATTTATTCGTCTAATAATTCTGAAGGCTGTGAAGTCCAAAATCAAGGGCTACATCTGGTGAGGGATTTTTTTACTGTGTCATAACAGGGCAGAAGGCTCCACATGCAAAGGATCATCCCTTGGTGAAAGGCAAAAGGGTAAGCTCAAGAGACAGAGAAGGAGGCTGGACACCCACAATAACCCACTCCCAATATAAAGGTGTTAATCCATTTATGAAGGTGAAGCTCTCATAACCTAATCACCTCTGAAATGTCCCACCTCTTAATACCATTAAAATGATAATTAAATTTCAACATGAGTTTTGGAGGAGACATTCAAACAATAGCAATCAATAAATATTTCATATGGGTTTCAGTTTGCTTTTGTAAGAAAACTTTAATAGGTTACAAGCCAATTATAGCTTGCATAAGTCCTGCAAAAGCATAACCGTTGAAATCTGCAAAGTTATAGCCCAAACTGAAAGATGAATAATTTTTTCATAAAACACATAAATATGAATAGAATTAAATTAGCATCATTCTTATAATCACTTTGAGACATAGTACTATTTCCAGTCACTCCCTGTTTGTAAATAAAAACACAATTTTTCATCACTTGAGAACAGTCTAGAGCACAAAATTTTTCCCCAGATTTTGTGCTCACTCAAAAGAAGCTTTACAGTGATGCTGTCATTAATCAAAATGAGAGAGATCTACTTTATAAGTGGGTTCAGCATAGTGGCTTCTAGCAATTTCAGCCAGAATTTTTCTATGGAAACTGATTTACATTAATTCCTTAAATCTAATGCCTAAGAAGTCTGCTCAATATATTTCTATCTAGGAGAAAGAACCAGACCTGACTAGTAACCACACAAAGTTGCACAGACTTAAGGAACATTCTGAGAGAGGAAAAAAAGGGGAAATGGTCTCCCAAAAAATTCATTTATTTGAAATAAACCTACATATTCATGGCTTTGGTTTCTAAAACAACCTAGTCATTCAATGGACAATAAATAGCAGTGTTTCCCCAAAGTGTGATTTATGAATCATCTGCATCAGAATCACTTTAGGTTCTTAAGGAGATAAAGTACTTATTTTTCTAGGGAACCAGAAATTTGTATGTTTATATTTTTAACAGGTTAGTTAGATGATAATGGAGCACACAAAGTCTGAGAACCATGGATCAATAGTATGTTCACTGTTCAGTCACAGGGTGAGTTGTTAAGCAATAGCGAAAGCTGACATAGGCTGAGCTCTATGTGTCAGGCTCTGCTGTAAGCTCTTTGTGTGTGTTGTCTCATTTTATCTTCACTATAATTCTACAAGTAAGAAACTGTTGTTACTTTCCTCTCACAGGTGATAAAACTTAGGTACACACTTGGAGAATAGGAAATTTGGGATTAAAACACAGGACATTTGACTAGAAGCTGTACATACTCTTAACCACTAAATTCTACTGTGAGCCTATGTCTGGTTGAGACTGGGAGATGCAAAATTCAAGTCCTTATGCAGGAAATTAGACATCCTCTAGTCCAAAAGCTGAGCATCTTCTGAACTTTCACTGTTGATAGTGAAGTTCTGATTACTTCTGTGTTTTACATATTGAAAATGATAATTTGATATGGATTCAACATTTTTTCAGATTACAAGTATTTGCCCCGTTGAACCAAATATCTGTGTATGATATGCTCTGGAAATGATAAAGTACTCTAATTATAAGATCTTGAGGACTGGATCCTTGGCAAAATGTCATCTTATCACTGTTGAAGAGCTGTCTGGCCTGACTCTGACTTGTCTTCAATTAATGAATACATCTAGAAAATAATTAGCTCATTTCTTTTCTCTCTGTTATATATACATAAATATACACACACATATATATATGAGAGAGAGTATATACACACGCACACACACACACACACACACACACACACACTTGACTGTCATACCATCATTGGCACAACTTTCTAAAATATGGTTTAATTTTTTAAATAAGCTTATCAATATTGAAAACAAGGACATTATTCATGTCAGAGTTTTATGAAAATACACTCTTGGCTGTTTATTAAAAACAGAATATAATGAGACTTCAATTCCATCATCAACTAAAAGCCACAAACCAGTATTCTTTTAAAAGTATTGTATGATTAAGAGTTATCTCATTCTACACTACTTCACTAATCATGATGATGAGGATCCCAAAATCCTTTTGATAATATCAAAAGGATATTATCACTTGTCAGAGCCAATCTTCTAACTTTTTAGTTGTGTAAGACACTTTTATCAGCTTCACATTTGTATTTTGTTCCACACTTCATTGCAATACTAAACAGCTCTTAATTCATTAGCATTTTATTCAAATGCATTAAATCTACTTGTTTCTGATTCTAATAAAAAATAAAATTTCTGTATCCTTCAAGCCTGTAATTTTTTTAAAGAAAGTCTTAATTTTAGAAAATTTCTTTTTAGAATGGTATTTTATCCAACAAATCATAATTATTAATATTGTAAACTTGTGTGGAGGCTTATAAGAATAAAATTCATTTATTGCTAGTCTTTGGAGGGTTTTGTTGTTGTTGTTGGTTTCTTTGCTTTTCAAGACAGGATCTCACTCTGTCACACAGGCTGGAGTGCAGTGGCATGATCTTAGCTCACTGCAACCTCAGCCTCCTGGGTTCAAGTGATCCTCATGCCTCAGCCTCCCAAGTAGCTGGGACTACAGGTTCATGCCACATTTCCCAGAACTAGAGAACTACCTTAACTTCTCTTGAGCAAGCAGAAGAGAAAACTTTCAAACTGGGTCAAGCATTGTGGCTCATGCCTGTAATCCCACCCCTTTGTGAGGCTGAGGCAGGAGAATAGCTTGAGCCTAGGAGTTCGAGACCAGCCAAGGCAACATAGTAGGACCCTATCTCTACTAAAAAATTAAAAATCAGCTAGCTCTGGTGGTATGTGCCTGTATAGCTACTTTGGAGGGTGAGGGAAGAGGATCACTTGAGCTTGGGAGGTCAAGGCTACAGTAAGCCATGATTGTACCACTGTGAGACCCTGTCTCAAATTTTTAAAAACTTAAAAGGAACATTCAAACTTATCATGCACATCTTAAGTGTGAGTTCTTTGGGGTTATTTGTATATGATTTTTCAATTAACTATCACCACAACAATTGGTAAAAGATATTATAAACCCTATTATTACCCACCATTCACATATGAGAAGACTGAGATTCAATGGGTTTAGTGTCATGTCTAAAGTCACACAGTTAATAAGTGAATCAAAATCCCAAGGTCTTTTCCCACATATCACGTTATATCCAGAGAAAATAGTAGTAGCATATTAATCAACCAATGAAATCTCATTTGGATGTAAAACTAGAATGGTCATGTGTACATTATAAGCAACTCTTTATCCCTAAGTATTGTACGTGCACACAGCAGCAGTTTTACAGAGTGTCAGTTATTAAGCCATGCGTTGATTTCAGAGAATAACCACTCTGATTTATTGGTCAGTTACCCAGGTAGATTGTAGAAGCAATTGTGATTTTTCTTACACAGGCAATATTTCAATTAAGATGGTTTCTCTCCAATGATATCATTAAAGTATCTCAGTGTTTAAGAATCATAGACCATTTGGTAACATAGTAATTGGTGAGTGTGGGAACTGTTAGGGAAACGGTATTTTGGATTGAGAATTTCCTTTCAAAAAGTGGAAAGTTGCAAATGAAACCTAATCCTTTTAGTCTTGTTACTAATGTGAGACTTGCTCTACCCCACTGAACCAAAATAGTAAAGTTGGAAGATACATCACTCACAGAAGACAAAGTGTGGTGTGGTGATGAGACTTATGAAAGAAAACTACTTCTATCGCTCTTTAGACTTCTCTGGTTTTAGTTTTCTTTTTAAACCCCTCCCTCTGTAAACACACAGACACAACAGGTAGGAAACCAACTCATTCCTCATTTGTTTAAACCAATGAGTATTCTGCCTCAGAAACCAGAACATGCTGCCTTATATAACGAGGTGTGTGTGTGTGTGTGTGTGTGTGTGTGTGTGTGTGGGGTGCTATTCTGGGACAGAGGAAGGGGCAGGTAGAAATCCTGAGGAGCTATGGTAGGAAGAAAGAGTTGCTACCTCCCTTTCAAGCCACGTCGGGAAGAGGGGGTGGGGACTATACCAACACATCACCACGCCGCATGCCACTCTCACACACAGATGCTTCTCCGTCATGTTCTCTGGGAAATTTCCCCCCGATTAGGAAAAGGACAGTAACACGGTTCTGCCTCGGAAGGAGAGTTTTTACCATTGCAGCACAAAGAACAGCGGAGCGCGCTTTCACATCATTGCAACTCCACTCACTTGACCAGCTCTATACTTCAGCACCACGGAGAGCGGTACACCCTTGGCTGCCACCCATGGGGAGCCAGCTTCCCGCAACTCAGCACCGGATTCCGGTCATCTAGAGGAGGAACAAGCCTGCGTATTATACCCTCAATGTAAGCAGCTATGATGGTTCTTTCATATTGATCTTTTTTTCCAGTAGAGGTTGTGTTCTCGCTAAAATACGGAATTGAACTTTTATTTATCAGCCTTCTTCCTCTAGTGCACTGCTTAGATTTTTAGATAGAGCTGAGGTCTTTCTTATTTGTTGAGTTGGTAGAAGAAATTTTTTTCTTTCATTGAATGTCTAAGTTTTCAAAGCCATTTAGAAATAGACAACTCATCTCAGTAGCCTATTCCTTTTGTGCTAGAGTAATACAGTTTTATTCCTAGAAGAATGGGTATGTGTTGTCTCTTCTTTCCTTCACTACTGACAGCTTTCTAATGTATTTATGTGGTTGTATATATCATAATATAAATACGGGGTTGAGAGAAGGGAGAGGGTTATATTCTAATAAGCAGCCACCATTAAAGAACTACAGGTGGCAAAAAAGAAAATTGTCATTTTTCTTTTTTTCTTGCTGAAAATATGATCTGAGCTATATATCTCCTTCAGACATCCATTTCAAAATAACAAATATGCTCCTAATGAAAGAGTTGTAATCTAGGCAGAGCTTTGAAACTCTGAATCTCAGAATCTCCCCTTTAAGTTTGAAGTTGTAAATTCACTTACCTATGATTGAGTAGACACAACCAAAATGCTATTGCTATTAATTGTAATTTAAAGACATAATGGATTCAGGGTAGATTCAGAAAAGGCAATAATGATCGACCCTGCCTGGTGGCACTCAGTGAATTTTTGCCTCAGAATGCCACCTGCTGGTGAGTCCTATTTCTGAAGCACCAGGCACACATCAGATTTATGAATGAATTCACATTAAATCCAGAATATTCATTACGGATGTGGTGCAAATCCAATCTCCAAGATCTTTTTAACAATGATATTGATTCAATTATTTAAAAACTTACCAAAGTTCTATGTCACAATTGCCTTTTCATAAATATTTATTTCCAAAAACACTTGCTCCTAAACTTAGGGGCATGTAGACTAGATAACTCCTTTAGGCAGTAATTAACCCAGAAAAAAATCAGAACTATGTGGAGCCTTGTTGAGGCTAATTGCAGAATGTATGTGGTATCTTGGATGAGAGCTACCAGGAGCTCTTGCTTAGTAAAAGCAATCAGCATTTCCCTCCATATAAATATTCAGCATGTTACTTTTGTTTTTAGTATTGTCATTTCACAATGTAAGGACCTCTCTTTCTCGGTAGTAGATGTTTATTTCAGACTCTTATCACAGAGGTCGGTGAAATCATCAAAAGGTTACACATATCTATTTTATTTCAAGAAAAATCTTTCTAAAACATAAAACTATCAAAACTTGTTTCAGCTCCACCTGGAGCTATACACAATGAGATACAGACATCCAGTTTCATAACTTCCAACTTCCAAAATAGGAAAATAAGGATTTTAAAAGTAAAAAGAAAAATAGAAGCACATATAAAACACTAGTTATATTTGGATAGGTGGTACCTAGGGCAGTTTGAAAAAACTGAGGATAACTTCTTCTCTAAATGATGTTACTTGGTAGAAAATAAATTACTAATAGAAACATTTATTAACACTCAGGAACACTAGACAATATTTTTATTCCAAGATGCAATGGAAAAACCATCCCACATTAGTAGAATTATTTGGAAAGTATATCTTAATGTAACACATTTTAATGAGTAGAAGAAGGATACTTTGCTTGTTTCCTGTAGGATTAACTGGTAAAATGTATGAACTCGTGTATATCATGGAGGTAGTTAGGTGGGTATCTTTTTTTCTTTATTTAAAGTACATATGTTTTACAAGCAAATTATTATCAGTAGCTTAGGTGGGAACTTAAATGCCTTAAACTCACAATTAATATAGTTGTAATAAGCTAAAATAGAGCTAATAATATGCAATGTCATTAGAGCACTTACAAGGTGATGATAAATAGTTTACGCTCACTATCTCACCTCAACTTCAACAGAAAAAGGAAGGTGATACCTAGAAATAAGTTGGATGCTTTTGAAAATATGTAAAAGTTTTCATTAGTAGTATGAAGAAGTGAGAATGTCTCAATTTTCTGCCTCAGTCACCAAAGGATGTCATATGCCTTCTGATATTAGCTGCTTCATCTAGCAGCTTATGGGCCATAATTTATAGTGGAGCTAATTAGAAACTGATTTTACTTAGGAATTCATACCTTATTTTAAATGTTGTCAGTCATAAGTAGGAAATAACAGTTACAGAATTATATGGCTCCTATATTTTGTGAGAAGGAAGATGCTGGTAAACACCAACAGCTTCAATGTACTGATCTTCTTAAATGACCAACACAGATTCAAATATTTAGGAATGAATTAAGTTGGTTGACCAAGCACCATGTGCCAGGTGTCAGGAGTATAGGGCACCAAGTGCATATGCCATATACACAAGTATTCCCTACCCTCAAGGATCTTGAACTCTAATGGAAAAAGTTATAGTCTAAAGAAACTCAGAAAAAAACAAAAACAAAAACAGAAAGACAGAAAGAAGATGGCTGGCAGTGGCATACTAGCCAAAAGCACAGACTTTCAAAGCACACAGACTAGACCCCTAACAGTGAGTCTACCACTGGCATGTTGTGTAGCTTCAGAAAAGTGGTTAATTAATTTGACCATCACTTCATCGTCTGTTAAATGGGAATGACAATAGCACCTAAACCATGTAATAGTTTGTGAGAACTTAAAATGATAATGCATGTTCTCAAATGTGTCGTGTTCGCTATACATTTCTAATCATCTTTGCTTAATGATTTATGTACTTACCTCCTTTTTTATATGTTTATATTTACAATTCATTCATCATTACATTGCCGTTTTTCTTTACAGTCTGGCATTATTGTGTTGAGTACCTATAACATTAAATTTATCTTTATATCTTATTTGAAAAATAAATGAATAAATAAATATAAACGACAATGCACATAAATTACTCAGCATGTAGCTGGCATGTGGTTAATGTGAAACAAATGTTAATCACTATGATTAAATAGTCATTTAGGAAAATAGCTAAGCTTATCAGAAGATAATTTATTTAAAACAGTAATTTATGTAAAGCAGTTAGGACAGTGCCTACATGGTAAATGTGTAATGTATGTTAAATATAACTATTGTATAGTCATTTAGAAAAATAGCTAAGCTGAGTATATCAATGTACAGTAAAATGTGAGACAATTCTAATAATTGTGTACTTAAGTGCATTGATAGGTAAGATTTTGATCATTACTGTCATGGACATTTGTATAAAGTGTTACGGTATCCAGGGCATTTGGTAGACATTATTTAATCTTCACTGTGCTCCTGGGGAACATGAGGAATGGGCTTTATCACTCCCGTTATTTTGGCAAGAGAACTGTGGTTTAGAAGAAGACTCCAAATAACTTGACTATTTTATCACTGTTGCTCTAGACTAATACTCAGAAAACGTACTCTTGGGAGAAGATGCACAGAGCAAAGCTGGGTTTTCCTGGATGTTTGATCTGACTCCTAGATTCTGTTTGGTTCTATTTCCAGTAGGGGAATATTACAGGCTGAACTGATTTTAAGATTGGATAATTTCCAAAGAGACCTTTGATGCATGTAGCAATTTTAGAAAAGGACAACAAATATCTCTAAAAAGACATTTTGATTAAGTGGCCTTTTCTTCTTCAGTAATTAAGCAGTTTCTGTCTCCAAAAGGCTTTATGGCCATGCTCATGTGCAGCTGGACTTAGGGCACAAGATTCATACTTTTCGTGGATCAATGACATCTGGCTTCCTTCAGACTGGCTGATGCATCTGTAAGAGCAGCTTGATAAAAATAGCAACTGAAGGATCAAGAGGGAGTTTAATAATCAGTCCTCCTCTCATATATGGTTTTGTTTCCACTGGAATCCTTCTTCCGAATGACATCAAATGTCAATTGTATGCATTTCTGGAAAATGTAAAACATAGTATCTAACTGGGGTATTTAATCACTCATTATCTCAATAACACATGCAAACAAATATGCATTGTGTTCAAAGTTCACTTTTAAGAAAAATACTAAAATAAGGCAATCAAATTCCAAATGCATTTTAGGGAGATTCATTTTGCTTATCATTGGCCCTAAAACTGTGATAGAATCACCAGAGTTCAGCAGGGCAGCACATCTGATTCATGAGTGTGAGCTTTGGCCACCGACTATTGTGAGCTGTGTGACTTTATCTGACACATCATCTTTTGTGGATTCTTTCCAACCCAAGTGATATATATAGCTAAAACATGAATATCTGTGATATCAAGATTAAACAGCAAGGATATGGTGACTGAATATATTCACAAGTGCATAAATGTTTAAAAAGCATCATTAGTGGGATATTAGGGTAAGAGGTAGTCAGAGCTAATAAAAAGCCCACAGTGAGGTTAAAAGGCCTCCATCAATATCTGCATCAATTCTCATGGCTTCATAGTCTATTGTGAAGCCCCTCGCATTGGACGCAATTTCACTGAGTAGCACATGCCATTATCTGCTTATATGCATACATGACTCTAAGGCTCATAAGGTTTCATTTTTAATGCTAAATTCTGCTAGGAAAGGAGCAGAACCGACAATTTTGTAAGCATCCAAATGTGTTTCAAGGCTGAGGTTTTAAAGGCTGCAAAAGAGTCTTGTTTATTTCTTACTACATCCGGGTGTCTGCTTTCAAGGTCATTCAGAAGAATGCATGTCAAATGGTGAGGACATTTTAACATCTGCCAAGTACTAGCTATACACATATATTGTTTTCTTTGATAAAACATAGTTATTATAGAAACATCAAGATTTATATGATGCCCTACCCTTGTGCAGAAATTATTTGTCCAAAGTCTTAGGACCTAAGATTTAGTCTTTTCACTTGGCCTACCAGAGTTTCTTCACCTAAAAGATAAGAATGCTAATACTTTGCTTTTTATGTTTTGTTTTGTAATGAGTGGAATGAATAAACAATGCTTGAATATCCTTTAAGTTTGTAGGCTGCAGTGTCTGTGATATTCACATGGACTCTGAATTTAGATTGGGTACTTATGTGTTCCTTGTGAAATATTTCTCTGCTATGACTTGGTTCAGTAGTCATTAAATTTCCTTTGAGTTAATCTCTCCATGGCTTGTTGCTGTGTAATAGTCGGGTATCCTTGACCTTGTAGTCTGACCTATTCTCCCTCTTGAGCAGACCTCTAATGGAAAAGTGACGTGGAATCAAGCTGTAGTGCCGGCTTCTTCTTAGACAGCTGCTGTTTCGTATCTGACACACTGCTCAGATGCTCTTGAGTGTAAACTGCTTTTTCTCAGGTTGAGTTGTGACGGCTAAGTCTAAAAAAGTGTTTCTGAGAGAAGTAGAAGACTATTGTAGGACAGGCTGAGTACTTCCATGAAAAAGGTTATAATCAGTCTTCCTCGGGTTCAACTGCTACCTGTGTGCGTGTGTGCCCAGATGACAGGCCTTGAAACTGAGTCCATTACATCTCCTGAAACAAAGCCTCTTGGGAATACAAGTGGGGTAACTGCTTAGCTTTCAACTCAGTAACTTTCTCTTTCTGAAAACCCTATAATAATAAGTGCCTGCACACTATTTGTGAATCTTTCTCTCCTGTAAATGTTTCTCTGGGATTCCTAATCCACAGTCTGCCTTTGGTACCAATGAACAGACTGTCTCTGGAATGATGGCATTGTTGAAAAGAATGGGCTCAGAAGGATCTCATGAACTTGAATTCTGACAGTCTTTTCCCCAGCAATCTTTTATCAAAGTGCACATTTAAAAAGTGGACGGTGGTTCAGACGCTCTTCCTAAAGGTGTACAGAGCTCTCTATTAGGATTTATCACCCACGGTTGCCTTTTGAGGGAGTTGCCCATAATTATTCTTTTTATTTTGTGCAGATAAAGAAGTTGCTCCACTGTATAATTTAGCAGTTTTTCCCAAGGGAAGTGTGACTCAGCTCCAGGCAGGATTAGAGTACCAAGATCTGATCCCCATTCTTTGCTTTATACCAGACATACGGCCCCCAAGGAACTAAAACCAAAAATGTTTGAGCAGGTTGAGCAGGTCAACAGGTAAAATGAGCAGAAAACTAAATGAAGTCCTCAATTTAAACATTCACAAGGCTAATTGCATGACTTTTTAAAATCTCAAAACATTGGATTTAATTTTAAAGCCTTTCTCTGTAATCATTTTTGTTTGATTATTTTTTAAAAATGGCTAAAGTGAAATATTAAGTATTGTTTATGCATGAAGACATAACAAATTTTTAAAAAAGACAATTCTCTGGGACCATGGAAAATAGTTAAAAACCAATATCCAAGTACTTACTCTTTAAAAAAGATACACTTTTGTTAATATTTATGCCATTCTAATATTCTCTGAATAATGTGAGTGGAGGTAGAGTAGAAAAGAAAAGTAGAAAATACAGGTAGAACCAATTGGAGAATCAACAACATTTAAGATGTCAAAGTTGGTAGAGGCTTAGGAAACATCTGGTCCAGCTCCTCTATTCCATAGTTATCTGAGATCTAGAAGCTGGGACCTGCTCAAGGTCTCAAGCCTGGCTAGAGGTGGCATATCCCCAACTTGAGCTTAAATTACACAGTAGCTGTTATTGTCTCTAGTCTGCTGTTTCAACACCTTGGCAATGTAAGTTTGGGTAACTTACATTGTCCAAGACTGGCAAATGGTGGAGCCAGGATTCCTACTCTAAACCTCCTAACTCCAAAGTCTGCCTTTCAGCCTCTCTACTCTTAGTATCTTCATCTGAGGATGAGGATAATAATAGCACCTTCCTCATAGATTTGATGCAAGAATTATACAAGTTAATATATGTGAAGCTCTTAATATAATACCTGGCATATAGTAGGTGCTTAATAAATGTTAACTGCTATTATTAGTAGCATGAGTATTAAGCTCTACACTAGGCCACACTGGAAACAGCAATAAGTAAGGGGACCCAGCATGTAACTTGAGCTATTTCTTCCATCCATATAAAAATCCAGGCTCAATATTAAGAAGCTAAGGCTGAATTCTCTCAGAAGGGTTGCTTCAGTGGCCATCAGCAAGTGGTAATGGTTCTAGTCCTGCTTCCTGCCACATCTTGCCCTTTAATAGGTGCTTAGGTTGCGTGTGGACCAGAAAGCACTGTCCCCATAGAGAATAGCACAGAATGTAGAAACAGACACGTGTGGCATGCATGCATGTTGCTGCAGTTTTGCCATGGTGCAGGAGCTCATTCAAGGGGAGACATCTGAACCGAAGGCAGCCGTATTTGTGATGGCCAACTCTATGGCACAGCCCTTGGAGAGCTGGGCATAAAAAGAGGCAAGAGGGAACAGAATAAAACCTACGTTGACTTACACTTTCTACACACAAATTACCTCATTTAATCCTCCTACAGACTCTGCAGCACATGTAAATTATCTGCGTTGAGCAGATTGGAAAACTGAAGCACCAAGGGGATTAGTGGCTCTCTCAATTTTATACAAATGGAAATAAAACCAATAGCCTTCAGCCATACCACCATCCCACGCCCATCCTCCATCTCTTATTAGGGTCCTTCTAAATCCATTTTTCAGCTCTGCCACCCCGTCTCCACCCAAGGCATATAGAATCTTGATGATTCAGACAATGATTTGTAAGACTGCACAATTCCTCATAAGATTCCAAGCATGATATTCTTTGTGTATCTCAACCATTGTGTGCTCTACTGCTAGGGAACCCGCAGGAAAGTAACCAGGCATCTTTGCCTTGTCCCATAGGTTGAGGAGCAGCACCTTCAAAAACATGCAGCGCCGGCACACAACGCTGAGGGAGAAGGGCCGTCGCCAGGCCATCCGGGGTCCCGCCTACATGTTCAACGAGAAGGGCACCAGCCTGACGCCCGAGGAGGAGCGCTTCCTGGACTCAGCTGAGTATGGCAACATCCCGGTGGTCCGGAAAATGCTGGAGGAGTCCAAGACCCTCAACTTCAACTGCGTGGACTACATGGGGCAGAACGCGCTGCAGCTGGCCGTGGGCAACGAGCACCTAGAGGTCACGGAGCTGCTGCTAAAGAAGGAGAACCTGGCACGGGTGGGGGACGCGCTGCTGCTGGCCATCAGCAAGGGCTACGTGCGCATCGTGGAGGCCATCCTCAACCACCCGGCCTTTGCGCAGGGCCAGCGCCTGACGCTCAGCCCGCTGGAACAGGAGCTGCGTGACGACGACTTCTATGCCTACGACGAGGATGGCACGCGCTTCTCCCACGACATCACGCCCATCATCCTGGCGGCGCACTGCCAGGAGTATGAGATCGTGCACATCCTGCTGCTCAAGGGCGCCCGCATTGAGAGGCCCCACGACTACTTCTGCAAGTGCACTGAGTGCACCGAGAAACAGCGGAAAGACTCCTTCAGCCACTCGCGCTCGCGCATGAACGCCTACAAAGGACTGGCGAGTGCCGCCTACTTGTCCCTGTCCAGCGAAGACCCTGTCCTCACCGCCCTGGAGCTCAGCAACGAGTTAGCCAGACTAGCCAACATCGAGACTGAATTCAAGGTAACTCTCCCACTTAGTACCCTGCAGGCAGGTTGCCCAAGGGGCTCTTGCGCGTGTGTCCAGTGCGAAATGGGTTGTCTTCAAATCTAAGAAAGAGGGAAACCTCGGGATCTTACTAGGCAGGCCCAGGGGAGGAGGGGAACACATCTCACCTGTCAGAGGTAGGCCTGAGGAAAAGCAGCCCTCTGGGTGAAATGTTTTAAACTACATAAATGCGGTAAGAAGCGACTTGAGTACAAATCCATGCAGTAAAAGACCAGTGCAGGCAGGATTATGTTGTGGTTCTGATGTCAATGCCTTAGCTCTGCCTCAGGGAGCTCAGGAGTGTCTAGGATACCTAAGGACCTGTGGTTATTTCCTAGTGCAAGGCTTAGACTTCTTGATTGTTTCACCTATGTGGCTTTGATTTGTCTTGTTCACATCTCTGTCTCATCCTGGAATGTTTTGATCAGTCTCAGTCTAACAGGAAGACCTGGCTGCAGCTTTTCTTAAACCTGGGAAGCTCTTGCCATTTTCTTGTCAATGGGCTGAGGAGGAGGTTTAGGAAAATAAAAATGAAACCGTCTCTGTAGAGTTGAGTTTGTCAACCTAGTAGATGAGCCCAGGTGAAAGCGCTGTAATTCAATCACCCTGAGAACACCTTGACCTGCCAGGCCAGCCTAGAGGATGGAAACCCATCTCCAAAGTGCATTTTTCAATAGCAGGCCTGTGCTTTTTTTGTCAACTGACATTCCACCTGAAAGAGAAAACTTCCTAAAGTAGGAAATTCTTTTCACACAGTGTTTAATAAAAATAAGAGCAATTTTTTTTCTTTTTTGAGATGGAGTCTCGCACTGTCAACCAGGCTAGAGTCCAGTGGCATGAACTCAGCCCACTGCAAGCTCTGCCTCCTGGGTTCAAGCCATTCTCCTGCCTCAGCCTCCCAAGTAGCTGGGACTACAGGTGCCTGCCACCATGTCTGGCTAATTTTTTGTATTTTTAGTAGAGACGGGGTTTCACCGTGTTAGCCAGGATGGTCTCGATCTCCTGACCTCATGATCTGCCTACCTCAGCCTCCCAAAGTGCTGAGATTACAGGCATGAGCCACTGCGCCCAGCCAAGAGCAAATATTTAGTGGGCAGTTATTGTGTGCCTAGCACTAACCACCTTATCTATACGATCTTATTTAATCTTCTCAGCAACCAGATGACTTTCATACTGTTACTAGCCTCATTTTATATGAAGGCACAGAAGTAGACAGAGGATCATATAGCCAGTAAATAGCAAAACCATTGTTCTAATCTATGCACTCAGACCCCAGAGTCAACTCTTAGCCACTTCAGGAAACTGAGGGCCAGAGTCTTGCTTGTATATCAGGCTTTTCAGGTTTCACTTGTTTTTACATGAATGATAAAGGATCCTCCACTGCAGAAGGTATAGCTGGAAGAGTAGGAACCACAACTGGGCTCATTATTTCTCATCCTGCCATTCAACCACAGACTATCATGTGCTACATGCCATGCAGAGGTATTGCACACAGAGCTGTTACCGCAAGTGAAAACTTCATGATCCAAACTAGATGTCATTGGAGGAGCTGCCTGGTATGGCACACAATTATACGGCCAAGAATGGGTACCAGCTCATAGAAAGGAAGGTTCTCCTGGGCCGCATTTTTCAGGGAGGGCTCAAAGGAGATGTAATTGGGTTGGGCCTTAATGGGTAGGAGTGGTTGGGTCATTAGGAAGAGAGAGTAGGCATTTGGAGGAGGTAAGTGAAGATAAGGTCCAGAATGGGCCAGAGTAGGGAGGGTGAGTAGTTCCATGTGACTCAAATACAAGCTTCCTGTAGGCCATTCAGGAGGAATGCTGAAGAGATCAGTTGGGGAAGGATCTTAAAGGACCCAGCAGGTCAGGCTGAGCACTTTTAAGGTTGTCTTGTAGGAAAGGGAGAGCGGTGGAAAGTTTGTAATTAGGGAACTAAAGTGATGAGAACTAGAGTTTGGGAAATTAATTTGTCTGGTAAATAAGATGAATTGGAGAATTTGGAGTGTGAGGCACTGGGACTGAAGAGGGAGAAAATTTTGTTGTATGTAGGTGAGGTCATGGACGCCTCTCTGTAGGAAGACGCTCATGCCATAAGCCAGGGACAGAAAGGCCAGGCCAAGAGGAGGTTGCAGGGCCCCACAAATTGGGACTAGATAAGAATTCTTTAAGAAGTTTACTTTATGTCATCTGTCCTCCATCTGAGACCCAACCACTAAATTGAAGCCACTTCTCTAAATCCTACATTGTATGGTCTCATCTGAAAAACTTGGTGGATATAGAGGTAGAGATTACTGAAAGAAACTCTTAAGGAATATAGCCTCTTTTTTTCTTTTTTTCTGTACAATAAACCTTACTCACCAACATTAAGGTCAAGGATGTGCTGAGGAAAATTGGTTGAACTTTGCTTGTTGCACAGTCTTCGGACCTATTCTGCATTGGCCATGTGAAAGGAATGGCTAAACCAATTAATTCAGATATTTCAAGCCAAAAAGTTTTTTAAAAATTCAAGCCAAAAAAATATTTTTTTTGGATTAGATTATCTGGAAAATTGCACAATTCTCTACTGTACTGTATCTGGGAGCATGCCAGCCTTGCTAAATAAAATGATACTAAACTAACATTTGGAATTACATCTGAGCCAATTTTTTTTAGTAAAACTCAAATCTGGCATATTTCAGTATTTGCACTATCTGAAACTGGAAGTTCATTTGAAAGCATCTACTATGATATTTTTATTTTAAAAGTAAATATGAAAATTGCGAACAATTTTTGATTTTAAAAGTAAATATGAAAATTGTGGACAATTAAGAAGACCAGTAACGTAATGAAAAATCCTTTCTACAATGCAGTTACTTGGAACAAGAGTTTGCATCAGTACATTTGCTGGCTATTAACATCCACCTAGTCACCTTTGTTTGAAGTAATGTCTTTTGGATTGTCGACAAATGGCACATTATAAATTAACATAATTGTTCCTTTAGTACTTTATTACTTATTCAGCTTGCCTTATATGTGCATTCCTGACATTATAAATCTTCTCAGAGGAGAGCAGCTTAGCAGGAAAGAAGTCAAATTGTAATAAAAAAAAAATAAAGAGCAAGAGAGTGTCTTCTAAAATGCACTATTTCTGAATCCGTTCTGCTTTCAAGGGACCACATGTTGCTGCTTGTAGCCACATATTATGGAGATGATCTGATGCCATCAGTTGTGTAAAAAACTATCAGATTCTTATTGGAAATGTCATATGTCATCCTCCACATCCCCTAAAATACTCATTTGGGGAAAACCTCTTCCTGACTAGGAAGCATCATCCATGAAAAATAGTTTTCCCAGGCTATTGTTTTTGGAGTTACTTTAATTTATCACCAGAATAGACATTAGTCATTAACAAAAATTGCAGCCAATGTCAAGGTCTTCAGCAAATTGTGGCTGGAGTTAGATGCCTGCTAGCAAGTCATTATTTTTTGGTGTAGCAATCATGTAGCTGTTCAAGGATTTTCTTATGTCTCTCTAACCTTGGATCTAGAAAGATATTAAAACTCAGTGTGGTCACTGGGGCCTCCCTGGTGCCTTGTGTGGCGCCCAATAAGCTAGTGAGCATTCCAGAAATACTTGATGAAGGGAATAAAGGAAATCCTAAAAGGATAATCATTTCAACTAATGAAGCACTTGACTCCTTTTCTTTATGGTTTAAACTCTTCCTCCATGGGTGGATTTAATAGCGGCATTTGATGGACATAGTGAAACGAGGAAGCTGTAAAGAAAGTTACAGGCTGGTTGGGGGGACAAAGTCCATACACATTAAATAGCTGTTCCCAATCATTTGCTTCACTGTATGGTGATGGAGGGCAGTGTGTCTTCTTGATCTTCCCCACAGTACCTAAAATGGGTTTTGGGAGCACTGTCAACAAATGACATTTTGGTTGATTGGTTTTTCCATGCAGTAAGAGCCAGAGAAAAGGAATATTAGTGTGAACTGGACTTCTCAGAAGTGCTTCATCCTTGTGGAATATGTGCTCTCTGTGTAGAGGCACCTAGAGTAGCAAGGAAAAATTAAAAAATTGTCTACTTCAGTTGGGTAACAGCCACCAAGAACACAGTGTGATGTCTGCAGCTCTCTTGAATTAATCTGCTTGGTTTTCTTCACTGATCATCTTTGTGATAAAATTGCTTAGGGTCCATTTTATTTTGCTAGTCTCCTTTATTTGCTTCCCAGTCAAATTCCTGGGCATTTTGTCTATGCATTTTATTTTTCTGTGGAGCTTTTATTTCAAAATGATTAGAGGAATTAATATTTCTTCCAACTGAGCTATGAAAACAGCAATGCCTGATGGGGCAGGGTGGGGACATGGAAAGAAAGGATGACAAGGGAATATTGTAGAGTGAGGTTTAGGACTTTGGAAGGAAAGAGAAAGCAGTATGGGGTAGGGGTATCTCTCTTGCTTTCTCATCTTTTGTTTACATTTAAAAGCATCCAGTGTGCCCAAATCAGAGACTGCGGAAGCCTCACAAACACTGTATTGCAGTTATTTAACATCTAGTGGTTCTGAAGAATAACAAAGCTACAAGTGAGAAGGCTCTTCCTGTTGACAAAATAGCACGGAGGTTGTGGATGGTGCTTCAGTCACAAGCAATTTATCCTTTGAGACCTCAGAGAGGAAGAGTAGGGGGCAAGAACTAACTTTATCCTAGTTAAAGTGGTAATGATTTCTCTGTTTATCAATGGGTTAACCACATGTATTATGAAAAATAGATGACGAATTGTGTATTAATGTTTGCGCTGTCATCTTAAGACTCATGAAAATTCTCTGCGCCTAAAATACTACAAATTAAAAATGCAAATAATGATAAATAAGACCAATTTGCCACCTGCTATGATCTCTAGAGAGATCCCATTGTGGAAGGTAAAGATGTTTAGGTGATAGTTTGCAATCTGCTTACAAACTTATCAGAATAGAAAAGGGAAGAGTGAGGAGAAGGAGTGACTTTGTCTCATTGTGCCAGGGCTTAGAGCACACCTAACCTCTGGCTGTGTGCAGCCAGGGAGACAGGAAGCTTGGGGAAAGGCCCCCACCTGGGCTGCAGGCTGAATAAGCCTATTGCCCCAGCTTTCAGTGTTTGCACCAGTTTCTCAAATACTTTGAATCATTTTAGAATTTTTAAATGTTATAGTCCAACACTCTGGGAAAAATATTATACATTTCCTTGAAGTTTGAAAGCTTGGCTGGGAGTATAAATAAATGCCTGCTTAACATTCAGGAAATGGCTTGAAAATTGTTTCCTTTTCTATTGGGAAAATATTTTTTAAGTTGTGAAGGCTGCAGGCCTTAAAAGGATGTTTTATGTGTGTGATGTGTGCCTGTGTGTGTAAGACAGAATCTAGAAGAAAAGTCCTCAAAGTGTGAGCTTATACATTTGGCGGTACCTATCCACAGGTTCCACATCAATGGATTCAGCCAACTGTAGATGGAAAATATTCGGAAAAAAATAAACAAAAAATCGCAATACAATAAAAACAATACAAATAAATAAAACACAGTAGAACAACTATTCACATAGCATTTACATTGTATTGGGTATTATACATTCTCTGGAAATGATTTAAAGTGTATAGGATATGCATAGGTTATATGCAAATATGATGCCATTTTATATCAGGTACTTGAGCACCCTCAGATTTTGGTAGGGGGGAAGGTCATGGAACCAATCATTTGCAGATACTGAGGGACGACTGTATACTATTCCTAATCCCCTCAGGGATCTGTGTCCCTCTAGTCCTCTGTTTGAGCATCTGATGATGCAGAAATGTGAGTAGAGGAAAGAAAGCTGGTGGATGTCAGGTGATGAGTTGATGGAACTGCCACTCACTAAGCATACACAGGTGAAATGTAGTCAAAGTGTGAATGCCTTTCCTCAGGGCCACACTGGGGCCTGGTCACAGGACCCTATACCTGAAAGCAAGACCCAGGGACTGGCTTATCTGCAGAGAAGGGACAAAGTGACTTCTGCTTATATTAGCTTTGTTTTGTTTTTGTTTTTTTTTCTATTTTTCTGCCTACGTGTCTAGGGGAATGCTTTTGCCAGAGCATTCATTAATGAGTCATCACAGGAAAATGAGTCAATTAATGTGTCCTTTAATAACAACTTTTCATTGGGTCACAAATAATGCCTAAAATTAAGATGATGTTTCTCTTCTAGGGTCTATGTCATGAGTATCTGCCTCCAAGATACAGGGAGACAGTATGCTCTGGGTGACAGTTATTTGAGTGTGATAAAAGATACAAGCGCAGAGGGGCAGGTCCTGGAGGGCACCCGTTGCACCATGCTTCATCTCCTTGAGGCCGAGGAGTGGACAGTGAGGAGCTTGGCCCTGGAACCAGACTGACCTGGTTCTTCTCTCTCCTACCAACCATGTAATCTTGGGCATCTATTTGAAGTTAGTTTCCTCATTTGAAAAATGGAGGGTAGGATACAGTCATGTATTACTTAATGAAGATATGTCCTGAGAAATGCATTGTTAAGCAATTTCATCACTGTATGAATATCATAGAGTGTACCTACCCAAACCTAGATGATACAGTTCACTACACACCTGGGCTCTGTGGGATAGCCTATTGTTCCTAGGCTATACACCTGTGCGGCATGTTACTGTCCTGGACACTGTAGACAGTTGTAATATAGTGGTCAGAATTTGTGTATATAACATATCTAAATAGGAAAGGCACAGTAAAATATGGTATAAAAATTTTTAATGATATGCCTGGATAGGGCAGCTCCATTATAATTTCATGGGATCACTGTCATACATACAAGCCCATTCTGGAGTGAAATGCTATTGTGCCATGCATGACTGTGCCTCAGTTGTAACTTGACCAAAATGGAATGCTTGTTTACTCCACCCAAACATTTGCTGTTACCCTAATCTGTCCAACTCTGTAAGTGACATTACCATTCATCAAGTTGCTAAGAAATTTCTACACCATCCCATTTAACCTCCAGAAAATCCTGGCACATATAGTATTAAGTAAATATTAGCTCAGTAAATAGACAAATAAATCAGCGATTAAATTAATGAATAATGACCTCCCAGGGTGTTGGTGAGGATTAGATGAGATAAAAATTACGTAACCTCTTGCAGAGAAGCTGATATACATAATAAGCACTATTAAGTTTTCACCAGAGAGCTCCATGAGGATCTCTCTGTTTCTCAGCACCCACTGGATTTTCAGCACCACAACTTTTCCTCCCAGTAACATGGCTTAAATTTCGGCACCTCCTCTATTCAGAGGGTCTTGTTGATTTCTGCTAAGCTTCCCACTCCCATGGCAGATTTTTCCCGCACAAGAAAACAACTAGGCTGTACGTGTTAGCTCCATGGTTAAAAATAGGCCAAGGGAATGTTTTCCAATTGAAAAAAATGCAGAACACTAAAACTGAATAAGCTTAGAGTGCTGCTAACATATTACTGTGGAGAGAGGCGACGTGGGCTGGAAAGATAGAGAAGCAAAAGAGGAGGAGGGAGGAAATGGGCAGGCGGAGATCCTGCCAAATACAGAGATTATTTTTTGAAAAATATCTCCGTGGAAAAGATTCATCACTACACATAAAAAAATTGAGAAAAATAATTTCCTACACAAGTGCAACTATCAGTCTGAAATATCAGAGATATGGAGAAAATGGAAACAGTTCTTTGAGGATGTTAGCCAATGAGTAGTAGCACAAATTAAATCAAATGGAAATGCAGAGATTTTTCTCTGAAAAAATAATTACAATGCTATATACATTAATCACAGCAGAGTAACATTAATCAAGTATGCTGCACACACCATCTGCAGGGAGGTGCATGTTTTATTAGCAGTAAATTCACACTCAGATTAAATACAGAAAATATTTGTCAGGATAGGGACAAGATCTATAGACTCACAGAATATCAGAGCTAGGCAGGCCCTAGTAACAGAGCCATCTGAAAATTCCCTATTCATGCAATGAATACATATAAAGCTTCTAGTCTGGACAAGGCTCTGAGTTGGATGCTGACATAAAATTAACAATATAAAGTTCCTGCCCTCAAGGACCTTATTGTCAAGGGGAGGAGATAACTGTCCTTCATATTATCATACCAATAAATACAGCATTACAATTGTGATAGAAAATAAAAACGTAATTTTAATAGAGTTGTCTTAATGGGGCAGCTTATGGCAATGTCTAAAATGAAACCCAATGGAATAAAAGAGATAAATGGATGACAGAGAATAGGAAAGAGGGCTCTGCATGTGGAAACGACACATGAAATAGCCCAGTGAAGGGAAGGAGAAAAAGAAACCCATTCAGAGAATTCTGAGTAACATGGTCTGGATCTACTGGAGGGAGTAAACAGAAGTGGCAGGTGACATGGATGTTAAAGAGAACCTTAGCCATGGCTTTACCATTAGTGGCTGTGTAAGAAGTTGGACTTCATTGTATGGTGAACGGCGAGGCATTGGATGTTTTCAGCAAGTGAGTGAGTGACTCATATATGCAGTTTGGAAAGATCTGCTCTACCTGCTATAGAAAATGGATTGGAGAGCTCAAGAATGGAAAGAGTTGGAAGGCCTATGTAGGAAGATGAGACCCTCCCAGGACAGGGTGAGTGGCATATGAATGCAGAAGGACTAGCCCATCTCCACCAGCAGGTGCTTCATTGCAGATGAAGCCACAGTGCAGTTGGAGCAGGTGACTGTCTCCTCACTGCTTCCAGGACTACCGTCTTGTCTTCAAGTTCCCCAGGACCCTGCTTCTCCTATCTCTGGGACCTCTCAGTGCTTCACAGTGGTGCTCCAGGCAGTGGAGAGCCATAGGGACAGGAAGCAGAACAGAGCCAGCTCTTTAACTTATCCTCTAAGACAGGAGCCCAGTAAAATAGAAGGAGAACAGGAGAGTTATGTCAATTCCAATTTTCCACCTTGATCTTTGATGGAAAATTGACCTTGGCCTTAGAAGAGAGTGTGTCCCAGGCTCAGCCAAATTGTTCTTTGCAAAGCAGAGGTATTGGAAAGTGGGTTCAGAAGTGATAACCCCAGAATGGAAAGGATTCCAGTGGACTTTAATCTTCCCACTGCATTTTCAAGATTCTAAAAACATCTTTCTCTCTCTGTTGGTTGCATGAACCAAGTAAATTTTTCATTAAAGTAGAGGAAAATGGCTGAATCTTCTCTCTGATTTATGTTAAACTAAAGCTTATTTTAGCATAAATAAAGTTATAGAGTAGACCTCCCCTTCTCCTTCCTTCTTCTTTCCTTCAGGGGACTTTGGATATTGAAAATGCCATGCCAAGAAGAGACTGGGTGCAATCAAGGCTTTTCTGGGCACCCAAAATCTCCTTTGGCAAATACTCAATTGAGTGTGGGTGGTTGTTTTAGTTTCTGAGTGCTGCAATAACAAAGTAGCACAAACGTGGTGACTTAAAAGAATAGAACCTTATTCTCTCACAGTACTGAGGGCTAGAGGTCCAAAATCAAGGTGTTAGCTGGGTCATGCCCTCCTTGGAGGCTCTAGAAGAGGTTCTCTCCTCGCCTCTTTCCACTTTCTGGTGGTTTCTGCCAAGCCTTTATTTGTCAATGCACCGCTCCAGCCTCTGCCTCTGTTATAATGCAGTAGGGTTCCCGCTGTGTTTTTCCATGTTAATTCTCTTCTGATAAGGACACCAGTCATTTGGGAGTGAGGATCCACCCTATTCCAATAGGACTCCATGTTAACGAGTTACACCAGCAAATATCCTATTTCCAAATAAGGTCACATTCTGAGGTCCCAGGAAGGACATGCATTGGGGTGCGTGGTGCTATTCAACTCAGCACAGTAGGGTAAGCACCAGGTTGAGATAAACTGGTGAAGGTTGAGACCAGGAATCCAGGAAGACCCCCAGTAGGGTAAACTAGGCCAGAGGTCAGTGACCCACACAGTGGGTCATATATTCTAGGAAGCCAAAGATAATCCTAACTAAGAGGTCAGTCTGGAGGAAACCGGAGGTTATTGATTTCTTGGTTATTGACCAAGCACAAACCAAGCCAGGGATATGGGAACTTCATAAATGTGCGTGTCCATGTGTGTGTTGTGTGTATGTGTATGTGTGTGTGTGTTGTATGTGTACATGGTGTGTGTGTTGCGTGTATGTATACTTATGTATGTGTGCGCAGTTGTGGTGTTGGGGAAAGCAGAACAGATAAAAGGAGGGACGGCAGCCGAGAGAGGAAACTTGGTATTGGGGACAGTGCCCTCTCAAGTATGATAAAAACCTTTTAAAGTGTTGGGTTTGGGGATAATAAAAGTAAAACACTGTTCACTGTAGGATTTTTAAAAATATAGAAGAGCAGATGAACAAAAATATTAGCGTTAATCATTAATTACACCATCTAAGAATCTTTTTTTTGAAGCAGAGTCTTGCTCTGTCACCCAGGTTGGAGTGCAGTGACTTGATCTTGGCTCACTGCAACCACCACCTTCCAGGTTCAAGCAATTCTCCCACCTCAGCCTCCCAAGTAGCTGGGATTACAGGCGCCTGCCACTTGTATTTTTAGTAGAGACGGGGTTTCGCCATGTTGGCCAGGCTGGTCTCAAACTCCTGACCTCAGGTGATCTGCCCACCTCGGCCTCCCAAAATGCTGGGATTACAGGTGCAAGCCACCGTGCCTGGTCAGAATAGTTCATATTTTGGTATGTTTCCTCCTAATCCTCCCCAACCTCCAGGTAAAAAAGTTTGAATTAATACTATAACTCAGTTGATGGAACATTATCAACATATTTTTATTTCCCTTCATACTTTATCCCTACTTCCATTCTTCTTCCTCTCCACAAAGCATCCTTTTTGATGTATTTGATGTATTTATATATATATGTATCTATCAAAAATTGAAGAAATACGACTTTTGCATCCACTGTGTTCTCAAGGTTCTAGAGGGTCTTAAAGACCATCAAAACCCTGTAGTTTCTGCCCTCATGGAGCTTACATTCTAATGGAAATTATGAAAAACATGGTTGTTTTGCATGTGTGCCTGCACATGTGTTTAGTTTCTTGCTTTTGTCTGCTGCCTACTACTATATTTCCTGCACCTATAGTTTTTGACTTGCTCACTCTCTTAGTGATAGACACCCAGGCTGCCTCTCACTTGTTGTTACCACAAAGGAGGCTGCAAAGAACATCCCTATACCCCCTTACAATCCTATTCAAGCATTCTTGTGTTCTAGACTCAGGAAGGAATGCCCATAGCTAGGTTCAGTGAACACAGCAGACTAACCCCCAGAAGACCCGCCTTAGTCTACATTCTTTCATGGGCTTTGATGTGCCACATGCTGCTGTCTAATGTTTGCAGTATGAGAAATGTAAAGTCATTTTAATTCGTGTTTCTCTAATCGATAATGAGGCTGACCACCTCCTCTACTGTTTAGACATGTAGGTTTCTCCTTTCTGTGAATTGCCTACTTTGATCTTTTCTTCACCCACATTTAAAAAAATTTTAACTTTTATTTTAGATTCAGGGATACATGTGCATATTTATTATGTAGGTATACTGCATGTCACAGGGGTTTGGTTTGCAGTTTATTTCATCATCCAGGTAATAAGTACTGGGATAAAAACTACCCAATAGGTAGTTTTTTGTTCCTCACCCTCCTTCCACCCTTCATCCTCGAGTAGGCCCCAGAGTCTGTTGTTCCCTTCTTTGTGTCCATGTGTGCTCAGTGTTTAGCTCCCACTTATAAGTGAAAACATGCAGTATTTGGTTTACTGTTCCTGTGTTAGTTTGCTTAGGATAATGGCCTCCAGCTCCATCATGTTGCTGCAAAGGACATGATCTCATTTTTTAAGGCTGCGTAGTATTCCATGGTATTTACGTACATTTTCTTTATCCAGTCTACCATTGATGAGCATTGAGGTTGATTCTCTGTCTTTGCTATTGTAAATAGTGCTGTGATTAACATACACATGCTTGTGTCTTTATGGTAGAACGATTTATATTCCTTTGGGTATATACACAATAATGCTTTACCCACTTTTTAACTGGATTTCTGTCTTGAGGTATTAAAAATACCTTTTTGGCAAGTGTTCTTTAGGTATCCTAAATACTAGTTCCTTCTCTATTTCAGACACTGCAAACATCTTTTCCCAGTGTGTCACTCATCTGTGTAGGGGCAAAAAGGGAGTAATGCCTTTTCCATCACCTATCACAAGGTTCACAGGCAATACCCCTGCAGCAAATGACAGATTAACAAGAGAAAAACATAAATTTATTTAACAAAGTTTTACATGACACGGACACTTTCAGAAGTGAAGACCTTAAGACTCAGGAAGAAATGTCTACTTTTATGCTTAGTTTAGATGAAGAACAGACAGCCATGTAAAAATGGTGATTGGACAAAAGGGTATGATCTAACGGTAATAGAACAAGGCCTGTCTGTTCAGATTCTTCTCAGCTTCTCTGTGTAGCATTCCTTCCCAGGAATAGGGAAGGACGCTTGCAGAATAAGGATCTTATTTCCTATTTTCTAGCAAAGTAGGTCAGAGAATTTCAAGGCCAGCTCTCACAAAGGCTAGGGAAGGTCAGAATGACCTTCTTACTTCTAAGGCCCTACCAATCTCCTTCAGTTCAAAGTGCCTTGGGGTAGCATTTTTGAGCCCCAACATCAGTTACATTTATCTATCATTCTTTGTTGAACAGAAAACCTTGCTTTTGAATGGTTTATGCGTTTCATCTTGTTAAGAAATTATTTCCCAATTAAGATTATGAAGAATTATTCTATATTACATCTTTTTTTTTTCTTCTATTACTTTCATTAGCTTTACCATTCACTTTTAAGTCCTTACCACAGCTGGAGCTTGCTTTTGTATGTAGAGTGAGTTTGTTTCCGTTTTTGCTTTTCTCTGTATGTTTAGTTTCCCAGTTTCATCCATTAAATAATCTAACATTTCTTCACTAATCTCTATCCACCTCTATCACATACCAATTCCCAAACACATGTTTCTGTTTCTTTGTTTTCTATTCCATTCCAGTGTTCTGACTATGTCTCCATTCATTCTTCCACAGTTTCATCCTAGGACTTTGTTTTGTGACCTATTACCAAGTGGGGAGATCCAGTTGTATTTTCTGTGCATAGATTTGTTTGTCTCAAACAATTGTTACAAGGCTGTATAGTAATTTGGAATCCTGCTTTGCTCACTGAATGTTGTAATTTTGGCATTTCTCCCATGTTATGTTAACACTTTATAAATATCAATTCCTAGAAAATGTAGTGTCACCATCAATAAAACCAAGTCTCACAATCCAGGGAGTTTCCACCATAGAGCAGCTTCTGTGGCCCAATATAAGGTGAGGGTAGGCCCCAGGGACTGAGGCAGAGTCAAGTCTGCAGGAGATGAGACAAGGTGTTCTGATCCCTGACTAGGGAGAGACAGATGATGGCTGGGCCCAGACTTGGCTTCCATAGGTCAGCTTCAGCCATTCTTTCCAAAACATAACCCCTACTCCCAGGGGTCAGGGATGATCCATTTAGAAGGAAGAACACTCTCATTTTTCAAGAGGATCCTTCTCTTACACACCCAGAAGTCTGCACTCCTCAGCAGAACTGAATACAGATCCCTGAGATTATTGATATTCTTGGCCAGCTCTCCAGGATGGGCTTGATAAACAGAGGGAGGCATGTGAGCTCACATCTATGCACCAGCCCAGCCCCTGGGAGGACCATGCAGGACCCATGCAGCTTCATGACCTGTTACCTTGATGGAATTTTTACCATTCTTTGTTGAGGTTATATTTCAAAAACACTTAGAAGGCCTGTGAAAATTACACATTAGGGGTTAGAAAGGAAGTGATAGAGTGGGGGGATGGAGAAAGCCAAGAAGGCATGACTAAATTACCTGAAAGGCTACTAAAAAAATGGTGAGGGCTGTTTTTTATATTTCCTAAGGATCAACAAGAGGGAGCTGGAATTAAAAATTAATGAGAAGAGGGCTAAGATCAGAGACTTGTTCTTAAAATGACTTCAGCAACATGGCCCAGATATGCATAATCTATTTCAGGTGAATTAAGCCACAATAAGGAGAGGAATTAAACTGTGCTAATAATCTGAGGTCCCATGTTGCTGCTGGATCTGTAACTGGCTGAAAAATTCATCGTCAGAAGCAGGAGCTAAGCCTGGAGCAGCCAAGAGTTTGGTTTCTCTTTGAATTACCTGAATAGTGAGTGTTGTACAGGAATAAGGGATAAATGAAGAAATCATTCATCTTCTTTTCAATTTTTTAATCAAAGAAATATATGATGTGAAAAATCATCCAAATAGGACCCAAAATAGACAGCAAGTAAGCTCCTCTTCCTTAACCCTCTCTTTGCCCCAGTGTCAATTCCCAGACTCAGCCTTATTAATAATTTATTTTATATCTGGGCATAAATCTTTTATTTTTACATAGGTGTATGTGTGTGTGTGTGTGTGTGTGTGTGTGTGTATGTATATGTAAATATATGTATATGTTAATTTATTTACTTTTTCCCTTAAAATTATTAAAATATACCCCACATTCAGTTCCCATCTGGTTTTTTTCTTTAATTAATAATAAAATCTGGCAGAAATGTCTGTCCATATCAGCATCTCCAAGTCTACCTCTTTCTCCCCAATAGCTGTAGTGTTCCACAAGATAGATACACTGTAATTTATGTATCATTTTCCTATTGATGAATTTTAGGCTAGTTCCAGTTTTCTGTTTTAATAAACAGTTCTATATTAAACATCATTATATATACAACTTTCTGTACTTCTGTGACCACATCTGTAGGTTAAACTCCCCAAAATGGAGTTTCTGGGTCAAAGAGCACTGGCACTGAAAGCTACATAAGAGATTGATAATTGCCGTCCCAGAAGGCAGCCTCAAATCATAAATTTCACAGACAGAGAGAATGAGAGTCTCTTTTCCTTACTTCCTTACAGACAGTGAGTGTCAGCAAATTTTTAAATGGTTGCTGATTTTGTAGGTGAGAAACAGTATCTCAGTGCTATTTTAATTTGAATTTCTTTTATGAGTAAGATTAAACAACTCTTTATTTAATGTTCATTTGTATTTCTTTTTCTGTGAATTGTCTTCTTGTGTCTTTTGTCCATTTTTTCTTGGCTCATTACTGTTTGTACCTTGGGTTTATAAAAATTATTTTTATGAAAAAAAATTGATGTTTATCTGTTTTGTGTGTTGCAAATATTTTTTCAGTTTGTCTTTTTATCTCCTTTATGGTAATCTTTTCTGAACAGAAATTTTATTCAAATTTTATGCTTTCTGAGTTTTTTCAGTTTGGCTTGTAGATATCATGTCATGCTTTAAAAGGCTACTCAACAATTATTTGTATTGATAAATAATAAGTATATATATTTATGGTATATAATGTGATATTTTCATATGTGTATACATTATAGAATGATCAAATCCGGTTAATTAACATATTAATCACTTCAAATACTTATCATTTCTTATCATTTCTTTAGAGGGAAAATATTTAAAGTCCTTTTTTCAGCTTTTTAAAATATACGTTATTACAATCTATAGTCACTATGTTGTGAAATAGATCGTCAGAACCTATTCTTCTATCTAACTGAAACTCTATACTTTGGGACCAACATCTCCCATTTCTTTATCCACCCCACCTACCACCAATCTACTCTCTACTTCTACAAGTTCAACTTGTTTAGATTCCATATAAATAAAATCACATGGTATTTGTCTGTGTCCAGCTTATTTCACCTAGCATCATTCTTCTAGGTTCATCCATGTTGTGGCAAATAACAGAACTTCCTGCTTTTGTAAGACTAGATAGTATTCCAATGTGTATATATACCACATATTTTAATCCATTCATTCATTGATGGCTTTTTGGTTTTCCCCATGTCTTCACTATTGCAAATAATACTGCAATTAACATGGGAATGCAGATTTCTCTATGATGTACTGATTTCAATTCCTCAAAGGTTATTTTTTTAATGCACCTGAGTTCTCTTCTAGTATTTCTATGACTTTATTTTTAATTTCCTCTGACAATTTATTCTGTTATAAACAGGACATCCTCTCACTTTTTTGTTGTTGTTGTTGCAGTAGAGAGAGTTTAATTATCACCAGCGTGCTTCGCAGAAGGACAGGAGATATTTCTCAATTCTGCCTTCCCAAGAACTCGGAAGCTAGGGTTTTTAAGAAGAATTTAGTGGGCAGGGACTAGAGAATGGGTACTGCTGACTGGTTGGGGATGAAATAATAGGAATTTCAAAACTGTCTTCGTGTACTGAGTCCATTTCTGGGTGGGGGACACAGGACCTTTTGAGTCTGTTTCTTGGTATGAGTCACAGGTCCAAGTGGAGTTAGTTGGTCACCAGAATGCAAACGTCTGAAAAAGATCTCAAACATTAGTCTTATTTGACAACAGTGCTGTTATCTATAGGACCAGTTGGGGAAGTTACAAATGACCTCCAGCTACGTGACACCTGAGCAGTAAGCAGTTATAAAAAGACAAATTATAAAACAGTGACTGGTTAGAATTTATGCCTACATTCTAACAGAATTTAGGCCCCTACCATAATTCTAACCTTGTGGGCAATTTATTAGGTTTACAAGGGCAGTTTTGGTCCCTGAGCAAGGACCCTGAGCAAGGAAGGGGTTAGTTTCAGGAAGGGACTCTTATCATCTTGTTTTAAAGTTAAACTGTAAGCCAATTCCTCCCATAGTTGGCTTGGTTTATACCCAGGAATGAGCAAGAACAGTTAGCTTGTGAGGTTAGTAACAAGATGGAGCATAATAGAAACATTCATCTTCTCCTTCAGGTAGTTATCAAGATTTGATTCCATTTGCATAGTCTAAGACTCCCATTTCTGAAAATATCAATGAAAAGAACTCAAAGTTATTAAGCAGAATGAAAATGGATGCCAGTGGAAGTGATTACTCATTTCCTCCTCAAACCCCAGATAGGTATTTTTTAGCCACAACAGGAAGTCCAAAGCCACATTCGGTTTATTTTTCATTTATCTTTGTGGTCTTTTTTCAGGTTTTGGATTATTTTCGTGTTTGGTTTTTAGGCTATAGTGTGGTAACAATTCATGGCTGTTGTTTTCTCCCATCAGCCCATGAGTTAGAAGCTGGAAAATGCCATTGCAGCCCTGGGATCCAAGATAGGGTCCCATTTAATGCCAATCAAGAAAACTGAAAGTACTGCATTTGATTGAAAAGTGAAAAAATCTCCATCATTCAGATGTAACAAGCCATAAATCTCACTTGGCATTGATGAACTAAGTGTGCCTCTCTTTCTTTTCCATTTATAAACTAGATGATTAGTACCTGATGTAAAGGTCACACACTCAAACACAGTATAGGGATAAACACTGTGAATATCTGGCTTGGTCTTTCTTTCAAAACATGTCCTGCCTGAGCAATAGGACACTATGTACTTTTTCATCAACTCTCAATAAAGTGGATCAGATGATGTGGTACCATCCATACTCTTTCATACTCCCTACATGGTCAACAACTCTGGAGAGGTGAGATACAAGCTCTAGTTATCATAGAGGCAGTATGCTGTAAGATCTAAGAAAACTAAGAAAAAAATGATAAAATTATATGCCTATTTCTAAAATTACAGTGATGTAAGGATGGTGTGAACATATTCTAAGTACTGTCAATTTTCAAACAGAAAAGCACTGCCCAAATGCTTGGTAGCATGATCATCTTTTACATTACTATGATCTCTCCATCTCCCATACCTAAAGTGTGAAATTTATAATAAAATCCTGTTTTTTTTAGCTCCAGAGTGAGACTGCTAATTACTGATTGGTAAATGCTTTGAAAATTCAGAAGGGCCACACTGAAATGCTAAGTATAGCTGCTCTCTCTCTCTCTCTCTCTCTCTCTCTCTCTCTCTCTCTCTCTCTCTCT